>NC_041738.1:33981202-34289336 GCF_004115215.2 Ornithorhynchus anatinus | reverse complement strand
AAGATGAGGTGAAGGATGTGGGGGTGGCGGGGGGGTGAAGCATTGAAGGATAGAGATTGCTACCTCTCCCCGATTCCAGTCCCATTGTTTAACTGTGCCCAAAGAGCCGCCCCATCTGTTCCTCGTTAGGGACTGACAGACCAGGAGGGCTCCCGGAGATTAATTAGTACCAAGCTGTTACCTCAGCCTGGCCCTTGGGGCTCTCCTCCTGGCCGGAGGGACTCCTGCCTGGCTCCAGTGAAACTAGCCCGGGGAGTGAGTGCCACTCAGGTGTTGTTGAGCAGTCCCGGGAATCAGGGCTGCCGTGGTGCCATGCTGATGCCCGGGCTGGCGGCGAGAGTGCCACCGGGGCAGGCGGGCACTGGTCCCGGCAGCGGGAATTCCCCTGGGGGTGTTTCCCTACGAGAAGCCTGGCCAGCCCTACCCCAGTACCAAGAAGAACCCAGACTATGAGTGCCACTGTGTACTGGCTCTGCCCAGAGCGTGCCAGTGCTGCCAGGAGCCGGGATCCTGCTTCCAGCCCCAGAAAGCTCTGGATGGTTGCCCACTTGATTTCAGTTCTAATCAGTAGTATTGATTGGGTACTTCCCGTGAGCAGAGCATTATGGTAAGTGCTTAAGGGAGTGCTGTTGGGTGAGGGGCACGGTCCCTGCCCTCCAGGAATTTCTAATCTTACAGGGTAGGCTGAAAGACACAAGATCCCCGCCAAAGGCTATACATGTGGGCAGCAGAAGTATGGAAGAAAATGTCCTGTCAATACATGTAAATGAATTTAAATGGAGAATGTGCAGAAGGCTCCGAAATATAAGGGTGGAGAGAAGGTACTAGGCCGTTCCCCGGTGCGGATGCCGGGGTTGATCTCTCACTGGCAAACGGAGAGATGAGGTATCCTGGAGTCTCTTGCAGACAAAGGGTACAAGTTTGTTTTATTTTAATGGTATTTGTTAAACATTACATGCCAGGCACTGTACTAAGCACTGGGGTAGATACCAGATTGGACACAGTCTATATACCATATGGGGCTCACAGTCTTAATCCACATTATACAGATGAGGTAACTGAGGTCTAGTGAAGTGACTTGCCCAAGTGGTGGAGCCAGGATTAGAACCCAGATCTTCCTGCCCCCCAGGCCCATGTTCTATCTACTAGGTCCTGCTGCTTCCCTAGTTGTATGTTACCTCCGAGTCACCCGGAATTCTTTCATGAGTCCTTGTTCTCCCTCAAGTCCTGCACAAAAGACCACACCTTTTACCCCTTTCCTCCTATCGCTGCTCCCCGTGGGGAAGCCAGCTTCCTTGTCGTCACTGCTTTTTTCCCCGAGGAATCTCCCACCTCTGAGGCCCGGAATCCCAGCTAGATACAGTGGGAAACTCACTGGAGTGTAGTGGAGCCACAGAGAAACCTGGGGGAGGCATGGGCTGTCACTTCAGAGTGGCTGGTGGCGTGGTACCCCGGAAGCATGGTGCCCTGCTAACGTGGTGCCCTAGATTTGCTGCAGGACCAACGAGCCAAGGTGGTGAAGCCCATAACTGGCCCCGGGGGAGCTCTCGGTGTGGCCGGGTTGGGGGCGGGGGCCTGCTCACTGCTGACCATTTCTGCAGAGCTAGGGTGGAGTCCCCGGTGGTCAGCGCGCCCCCGTTGCCAGCTTCTATTTGATCCTTCCTCCCCCCAGCCCAGCCCCTTTCCACAGGTCCCCAGCCTGGCAGAGAAAGCCGCTCCACAGAGGAAGGGGTTAAGCAGCAGCTGAGGAAACTGGGCTGTTCCATTTCTTCTGGCAGTGGACTCTACCTCGGTTTTCCTGAATGGTTTAATCGTGGGGTGGGGGCCTGCGGGGAGAGATGAGCGTGGGGAGCTGGGAAGAAGGAGGGAAGGGGCAGAGAGAAAGAGCAAGATGTCACTACCTCTAATCTCTCTGTCATTTTTATTTCCCAGCCAGCACAGGGGAGGGCTCCGTGAGAAGGGACCTCTAGAACAATGCTGCTGCTGCTGCTGCTGAGGTGCGTGAGGTGAGAAGGACCCTCCAGACGGACCCCCCCCCGGGAGCCTCCGGGAACAGGTGACTGGAGCCAGCCGGAGAAGCCCGGAGGAAGGCGGCGGGAAGAGGAGCCAGCCCGAGGAGCGGATCCCGGCCGGCTCAGCCGGACGGACGGAGTCCAGCCGTGGGGGAGGAAGCTGGGGGGGAGGGGGGCGGCGACGCCATGGCGACCAATTTTAATGACATCGTCAAGCAAGGCTACGTGAAGATGAAGAGCAGGAAACTCGGGGTGAGTGAGACGGAGGCGCGGAGAATGACGCGCTCACTGAGGGCAGCCGGTGCTGCTCGAGGACCCGAAGCGGGGGGTGATCTGGGAATGTGGAAACCGGTCTTTGAATGCCGGCTGCTGAGCGGCTTCTGGTTGGAGGACCCCCGGGACTTAGGAAGGGATCGATGTGATAACCGCCCCCAGAATCCGCCCCTTGCTGGCTTTACCCCGGAAGCCCCGGTGAAGGGTTGGAGTGTGTGTGTGTATGTGTCTGTGTCTGCATAGAAGTGTGTGTGTATGTGTGTGTGCGTGCTTGGGAGAGTGTATATGTGTGTGTCTGCATAGAAGAGAGTGTGTGTGTGCTTGGGAGAGTGTGTGTGAGTGTGTGGGTTTGTGCATGTGTGTATGAGTCTGCTATAAAGTTGTCTCCAAGGCATTTGCCCTGGACATCCAGGATCGCGACTGTGTTGTGAAGCAGGCATCCCTTTGGGATGGGGTTTGGCAGAAACCGGTCTGGCCCCAGAGACCCCTTTTTCTTTTAAGCACATTATCTCCCCTCCCAATCAGTTTGCTTGTGGCTGGGTTTTTTCTTTTTATTTTTCTATGTTAAGTAGGTGAGGAGGGAGGGTGATGAAGGCAGTAAGGCAAGCTAATCAGAGAGGTACAGAGGCAATTCTTTGCTTTGGTTGATTTCGGTGAAAATAAGTAGGAATTTAGCCATGACCATTGTGTTCCCCTGTCCCAACCGTCGGTCGGCCCCCTCTCCTCCGTCCCCACGAGCCCTGCCCTTTCCAGCAGCAAACGGCCAAGTCTCCGGACCCCAGCAGGGACTTCCTGAGCCGTGGTGAGTCAAGGTGCTGTGGCTGAGCCGAGCCGATCCGGGCCCTTGGGATTCTCCAAGTGGGTTGGCATTCTTTTGTTTCCTGATTTGTCCCTCCCCACCCCGGGCCGCTCTCAACTCCACCCAGTCCCCCCAGCGGTGCTGGCCCAGGATTTAGCCTCTGCTCGCTCCCCTGAGGGCTGTCATGGCCAGGCTCACCTCCCGGGGAAGCTCCAGTGAGACTCAGACCTCACTCCTCCCCTCAGCCATTTCCCCTCTCGAGCCCTGGAGCCACAGCAGAGGAAATGACTTGGCCGATGCCAGCTTGGGTGTGGAGAGGAGAAAGCGGCTGGAATGGCGGGAAAGGTGGAGGGCAGCCAGGGTGAGCCCCTAGAAGAACAAAAATCCTCTCCTCTTGGGCCTGGCTGGGCCCTCCAAGTACTCCAGCGCCCTGGGAGGGGCCTGAAACCAGGCTCCAGTAAGAGAGGGGCCTTTCCAAACTCCCGTCGCCCTGTTTTCTCCTGGGATCAGTGTGCTGGGTTGGATTGAATGACCCATCCTGCGGTGGGGGCAGTGAGGGGAAGGGGCCAGTCGCCCCGAGCCGTGAAGCCCTCACTTGCCAGAGGGGATCTGCAGTGACCCGAGGAAAAATCCTGGATCTGTACAAATACACTCTCTGCGTTCCTGAGTTGGCTCTGCCCCGGTGCGAGCCCACCTACCCACAAAGTAGCCCCTGACCCCCTCACTTCCTAAGCGGGAAGGGGAGTAC
Source organism: Ornithorhynchus anatinus (assembly GCF_004115215.2). Taxonomy (NCBI): domain Eukaryota; kingdom Metazoa; phylum Chordata; class Mammalia; order Monotremata; family Ornithorhynchidae; genus Ornithorhynchus; species Ornithorhynchus anatinus. Next base: position 34,285,504 of record NC_041738.1, on the reverse strand, counting down.
TCACTGACTTCCTCTTCTTCTCTAAGAGGTGAGTCCTCTTAATTATGTCGTACTTATTGAGCGCTTACTATGCGCGGAGCACTGTACTAAGCAGTTGGTTGAGTGCAGTACAACAGAATTAGCAGACATGTATAATGAGCTTACAGTCTAGAGGGGGAGACAGACATTAATATAACTAAATAAGTAATTTGTAATGTATAATTTAAAAATACGTGCGTAAGTGTTGTGGGGTTGGAAGAGGGATGAATATCAAATGCTCAAAGGCCACAGATCGAAGTGCATGGACAATGCAGAAGGAGAAAAGAGGGCTTAATCAGGGAAGGCCTCATGGAGAGGATGTGGCCTTAATAATGCTCTGAAGGTGGAGAGAGTGGTGGTCTGGCATATATGGAAAGGGAGGGAGTTCTAACGAGGAAGATGACATAGGAAAGGGGTTGGCGGCGAGATAGACGAGATTCTCTAGACTTAAAGTTTGTTTTGGGCGGAGAATATGTCTGTTTATTGTTATATTTTACTCTCCCAAGTGCTTAGTACAGTGCTCTGCCCACAGTAAGCTCTCAATAAATGTGCTTGAATCAATGAATGAATCGGGGCACGGTGAGCAAGCTGGCGCTAGAGGGGCAGAGTGTGCGGGCCGGGCTGTAGTAGGAGATTAGTGAGGTAGCATGGGGTGAGCTGATTGACTGCTTTAAAGCTGATGGTAAGGAATTTGAAGCTGAAGCCTCTTGAGGCTGAGAACAAAGAGACACGCAGAGGTCGGCGCAGAGGCCGAGGGCCCACGTGGAGCGGAGAAGCCGTCGGCCGCTTCCACATCCCCTTTCCTCCCAAGGAGAGTCTCCCCTGAGCCCAGTCTTTAAACCTTCCTTCAGCATCCCAGGTAGCTTGGGAGCAGAAGCAGCAACCCAGACCCAGAGCTGTATTTGAGGTGGGGGAGCAGAGGGGAGAACAGGGGAAGAAGGGAGAGGCCCTGGCCGAGGGGAGAGAGGCGGGGTCAAGGGTCAGGGGTTTAGGAGGCCGGAGGGAGGGGAGGAGGCAGAGCTGAGGTGTGAGTCTGCAGCTCCTCATCTTGCTCTCTAAAGTCCTCAATTCCCCTGTAGGTGAGGGCAGCCCTGGGCCGCAGAGGCCCAAGGAAGGAAGGGCGGAGCTTGAAGGCTCCTCAGCCGAGACCAAGGCAACGCTCTTGTCGCTTTAAGTGCAGGATCGGGTTGTGGTGGAGAGGGGAGAATTGGGGTTTTGGCCTCATTTCAGGGTCAGAGGCTCCCGGGAGACTTAGCTAGTGAGGTGTAGTCTTGTGATCCGCTCGAGGGGCGGGTGGGAGGTCAGAGGGTCCAGGCTCGGAGGGGGCTGCTCACTAGCAATGATTGACAAGTGGCTGCCTTGGCTTCAGACTTACCTGTCCGTCATCCTCACCTAATACGGGAACGGACCAAGACCCAAGTGACGGAAAGTACCAAGAGTGTTGGACTCACGTGGCTGACTCCTGTTCTTGGCTTTGATTTCCAGCCTCAGAGGGACGGGAGTGTGGTGCAGTGAGCAGAGAAGGGAGGCCACTGCTGACGATTAAACTCTACCGCCTTGGGGGGGTGGGGGCAGGTTAGGGGGCTTCCCTTCATCAACCAGGGCAGGGACAAAGACCACACTCCTCTCTAGACTGTAAGCTCGTTGTGGGCAGGGAATGTGTCTACCAACTCTGCTTTATTGGACTTTTCCAAGTGCTTAGTGTAGGGCTCTGCCCACGTAAACAATAATTTATTGATTGACCTTCAGACTCCTGGAGGCTGAAGAAATGGCCCATGTGCAGTGAGAATCGGAGATTGAGGGGCATCGTCTGGGCTTTATGGAGCAGAAGCTCCAGTCGTTCCATCGGTGGCAATTATTGAGCACTAAATATGTGCAGAGTATGTATTAAGGATCTGGAACAATACAGTACAACAGAGTTGGTAAAACTGTTCCCTTCCCACAAGGAGCTTACAGTTTTGAGGAGGAGTCAGACATTCAATCAATTGCATTTATTCAATCAATCATGTATTGAGCCTTTACTGTGTAGTAGATGCTTGGGAGAGTACAATATAACAAGACTTGGTAGGCATAGTTCCCTGCCCACGATGAGCTTACATTAAAATAAATTACAGATGGGGGAAGCGACAGAGTTAAAGAATAAGATCAGAAGTGCTGAGGGGTTGGGGTGAGTATCAAAGTGCTTAGAGGGAACAGGTCCAAGTGCATGGGGAGGGTGAATAGGATGGGGAAGCGAGAGCTTAGTCAGGGAAGGCTTCTTGGAGGAGATGTGATTTTAGTAGGGCTTCGAAGATGGGGAGAATGATGGTCTGCAAATTCCAAGCTCCGGAGTCTCCCAGATATGGCCAAGGCATAGCTCTAAGTGCCCTTGCTCAGCAGACACTGAGTGGATACTGAGGAGAAAGTGTGGTGACCCTCTTTCTTTTGTCTTCGAATGGCTCTTCCCTTCTGACTCATGTGAGAAGCAGCTGGAGGATTTGAAGTCCAGGGCTTCCATGGGGATGACCCTTCAGGGATAAGGTTCTGTGATTCCGATTACAATGGCTGGAGCATTGGGCTGGGAGGCAGGAGTCCTAGATTTATTTCCAGATGTGTTCCAGTCTCCCACTGTGATGTCTTAGTGGAAAAAGCAGGGCCTGGCAGTCAGAGGATCTGTGTTCTAATTCCAGTTCTAATTCCAGCTCTGCCACTTGCCTGCCCTGTGACCTCGGGCAAGCCACTTAACTTCTCTGTGCCTCAGTTACCTCATCTGTAAAATGGAGTTTAGACTGTGAACCCCTGTGGGACGCGACTGTGTCCAATCTGATTATCTTGTATCTACCCAAGTGCTTAGTACGGGGCCGACACAGAGTAAGCATTTAACAGATACCATTTTGTAACAACCCCGTGCTTAAGTCAGTGCTCAAATCCTCTTCGCTGTCTGTGCTTCCCTTTCCCCACTTCCACCACGGGAGAGGAATCCCTGCACGCCTTTCTCCCTTAGGCAGCGTCTGCTGACTTTCAGTGGGAAAACTGTCTCATCCTAAAGAACCCAGAATCAAGAGCCTGGCACTGTTAGGGAGAGGAGCTGGCAGGGATTTGGTCTCTGCCTCGAGAGGCTTACGCATCCGATAGAACCACACTGAGCCGTTATATCCTGATCCAGGACCGGATTATAGTAGTATATTTTTTTATGGTACTTGTTGAGCACTATGTGCCAAGCACTCTTCTAAGCGCTGGGGTAGATACAAGTAAATCAGGTTGGACACAGACCCTGTCCCACATGGGACTCACAGTCTAAGTAGGAAGGGAATAGGATCAAATCCCCATTTTACAGATGAAGTAACTCAGGCATGGGGAATTTAAGTGACTTGCTCAAGTTCACATGGCAGACACTTAGCAGAGCCAGGATTTGAAACCGCGTCCTCTGACTCCCAGGCCCGGGCTCTTTCGATTAGTACTAGTATTTATTAAGTGCTTACTATATGAAGAGCATTGTACTGAGTGCTGGGAGAGAAAACACAGGTGGAAATTAGTTATGTTCCCTGTCCTCAGGGGGCTTATAATCTAAGAAAATATAGGTATACTCCCATCCCTCCCTGTTTCACCACTCCTGGGGTTCCTCCCCTCCCCACTTTACCTCTCCTGGGACTGATAATAATAGTGTTATTTGTTTAGGTCTTACTGTGTGCCAGGCATGGTACTGAGCACTGGGGTAGATATCATGTTGGACACGGTCCCTGTTTTACAGTCGAGGAAGCTGAGGCATAGAGAACTGAAGCTACTTTCCCACAGTCACACAGCAGACAAGTGGCAGAGCTGGGATTAGAACCCGGATCCTTCTGACTGCACACGCTCCACTAGGCCACGCTGCTTCCTCCCCCTCCCCACTTCACTTCTCCTGGGGCTTCTCGGGCGTTGTCAGGCCGGGCTGCTGCCCCTCCATTTTGATGCTGGTGTCTTTGGGGCTTAAAATATCCCACCTCGGGCTGATCACGATCTTGCCCCTCACATCGGTCACCTCTCGGGGAGTTGGGCAGAGGTGGCTTTCTCTTGTTTTCAAGGGGATTCGGAGAGATGGAGGGGAATTGTGGGAGAAAGCGTCAGCCCCACCGTTGAGGTCACTTAACTCCCTGGTTTTCTCCTGGCCTCCTGGCTCCGTCCCCAGGATTGAAATGCTGTGTAACCCGGTCTCCTGTGGCTGAGGGGGCTATTGCAGCCCAGCCCTCCCACCGGCCGGAACCTGAAGGCTGGTGAAGGTTACCACGCGGGAGTCGGGTAGGGGCCCCTTACCGGGAGGATGGTCCCAGGTTGACCTCGCGGGCCTCATCTCCCCGGCAGATCTATCGGCGGTGCTGGTTGGTGTTCAGAAAGTCCTCCAGCAAAGGGCCCCAGAGGCTGGAGAAGTACCCGGATGAGAAGTCGGTGTGTCTCCGGGGATGCCCAAAGGTGAGCCTTGCCCTTGGAGAGCGGGCCCTCGTTGTCCCGGGGCCCGCGGCCCTTCCTTAGACAGGGGCTGGGCTTGGGCTGCTCCAGCCGGTCTGTCTCACTTCCCTCCTCCCCGGCAGAGCCTCATCCCCTCCTCACCCCATCAGGGAGGGAGCCTAGGGGCTGAAGAGGCTGGATGGCAGCAAAGCACATCTCCCTGATAATAAAAATAATAATATTAATGGAACTTGTCAAGTGATTACTATGTGCTTAGCATTGTTCTAAGCCCCGGGGTAGATACAAGTCAATCAGGTTGGACACGTGGGGCTCCCAATATTAATCCCCGATTTACAGATGAGGTAACTGAACCCAGAGAAGTGAGGGGACTTGCCCAAGGTCACACGGCAGCCTTGTGGCGGAGCCAGGATTAGAACCCAGGTCCTTTGGACTCCCAAACCCGTGCCTTATCCACTAAGCCATGCTGCTCCTCCCTGTTCAAGGAGAGCAGCAAGGTTTAGAGGAAAGAGCACGGACTTGGGAGTCAGAGGTCATGGGTTCTAATCCCGGCTCCACCAATTGTCCGCTCTGTGACTTTGGGCAAGTCAGTTACCTTCTCTCAGCCTTAGTTATCTCTTCTGTAAAATGGGGATTAAGACCTTAAGCCCCACGTGGGACAACCTGATTACCTTGTATCTACCCCAGAGCTTAGAACAGCTTATCCCAGCTCTGCCACTTGTCAGCTGTGTGACTGTGGGCAAGTCACTTAACTTCTCTGTGCCTCAGTTACCTCATCTGTAAAATGGGAATTAAGACTGTGAGCCTCATGTGGGACAACCTGATTACCCTGTATCTACCCCAGCGCTTAGAACAGTGCTCTGCACATAGTAGGCGCTTAACAAATACCAAAAAAACAACCCAACAGAACAAAACTGTGCTGGGCACATAGTAAGCGCTTAACAAAATACCATTATTATAATTATTATTATTAACTGGCGAGGCCCCAGCCCCTCTCCCTAGATGGGTAGGGATGGTCAGAAGCCGAATTTTCCTTGACGTCCGTAATAGGTGACAGAGATCAGCAATGTCAAGTGTGTCACGAGGCTCCCCAAAGAGACCAAGCGGCAGGCCGTGGCCATCATCTTCAGCGACGACTCGGCCCGCACGTTCACCTGTGACTCAGGTAGGTGTCCGGGTTTGGCATTCCCTGGGATCTCCTGACGGAGATGAGTGGGAGGGAACGGGGAGGGGAGAGCTCTGGGCTGGCAGTCATGGGATGACCAAGCCCGGTTCTGTGGGCGGAGAGAGACTAAGGCCCAGAGCCAGGCCGAGCACGGCTAACAGCATGAGGTTTAGAAAAGTCCAGGGGACCGTGTTGCTGGCGAGGTGGTGATGGGAGAACTGGGGGAATGGAATGGGGCCAGTTTTCCTGGGCCTAGCTGAAAAAGGGACATAAAAGGAGATGCTACTCGATGCGGGGAGGAATTGGGTAACCATTGCAGATCTTTAAGGAACGGGAGGATGGCCGAGGGACGTTTTAGAATAGCGATCCAGGCAGCAGAGTGAAGTACGGACCGGAGCGGTGAGAGACTGGAGGCAGGGAGGTCTGCGGGGAGGTTGGCGCAGTAAGGCGAGCTGGGATTTGACCCTTGAAACACAGACCTCCGAGGGGAGTGTCAGAGGCTGGGGGCAAAGGTCGTCCGGTCCACAACCTGGATGTCTCTCTGGCGAGGAGCCCACAGACTCTCCCGCCCGAAATCCGAGCCAGAGGAAGAGCATTTCTCAGGGGTCAACCTGCAGCGCCTGAGGCGAAGGAGACTTCCCCTGAGGCCAAGTGGGAGAATCCATTTGGGCATCACGGAGGGGAACTGTGCTCCCCTCCAACCTCAACCCCAACCCTCTCTGAGTCATTTGATCTTTGCTCTTCGCAGGACCTAGGTGTGATGGGGCTGGGGAGCAAGTGACGGGGCTTCTGTTTTTCAGAGCTGGAGGCAGAGGAGTGGTACAAGACACTTTCAGTGGAGTGTTTGGGGGCCCGACTCAATGACATCAGCCTGGGAGAGCCTGACTTGCTGGCCCCGGGGGTACAGTGTGAGCAGACAGGTAAGAGAAGTGCCGTGGCCTAGCAGAGAGAGCCTGGGCCTTGGCGCTGGGAGACCTGGGTTCTAAGGCCGACTCTTCTACTTTGCTGTTTGACCTTAAGCAAGTCACTTCACTTCGGCACCTCAGGTTCCTCATTTGTAAAATGGGCATAAGATACCTGTTCTCTCTCATCCTGAGAGTGTGAACCTGATGAGTAGGGAAGCAGCATGGCATAGTGGATAGAGCGCGGGCCTGGGAGTCAGGTCACGGGTTCTAATTCCGGCTCCGCCACTCGTCTGCTGTGTGGCCTCGGGCGAACCACTTCGCTTCTCTGGGCCTCAGTTCCCTCATCTGGAAAATGGGGATTAAGGCGGTGAGCCCCATGGGGGACAGGGACTTTGTCCAACCCTGTGCGTAGTACAGTGGCTGGCACATAGTAAGGGCTTAACAAATACCACAATTATTATGTGGGACGGGGATGCGACTGACCTGATTATCTCGTATCTATCCCAGTGCTTTGCACGTAGCAAGCACTTAACAAATACCACAGTGACGACGGTAACGAGAATAGTTGGGGGAGCCAAGGCTCCAAGAGCGGGCAGTTTTGCGAGGCCGGGAGCGAGTGGGGCAGTTCTCCCAGGAAGCTCCAGCAGACCCCTCCCCCTCTCCCTGCAGAGCGTTTCAACGTCTTCCTGCTGCCCTGCCCCAACCTGGACGTGTACGGAGAGTGCAAAATGCAGATCACCCACGAGAACATCTACCTCTGGGACATGCACAACCCCCGCGTCAAGCTCGTCTCGTGGCCCCTCTGCTCTTTGCGTCGCTACGGTCGGGATGCGACCCGCTTCACCTTTGAGGCTGGCCGGTAGGATCCTGCACACCCTCCCCCTCCCTCCTCCCCATCCCTTCAGTCCACGGCTTCCTCCGGGCTCCCTTCTCAGAAGCCTCTTCAGCTCCAGGCCAGGTCCGGCTGTAGGCTGGAAGATTTTTGGCCCCCAGGGAGGGGGGACGGTAGGTCACGGCTGTCCCTGTGGAGATTCGGTGTCTCTACACGCCGAGAGAGATGCTTGGTAGCCCAGATATCCAGACTTGGGGGGTCAGGGGACCTCCTGGAGGTCTTGATGGGCTCACCTGCCAGTGGGGACCCCAAAGCCAGCGTGAACCGGCTACATTTACACACCTGTGCCGTGCCCCTTGGCCACATGGGAAGGCGGCCTGAGAGTGGCGTGTGAGCGCACAGGCGCGTGTGCCCGAGCACGGGCCGGCCCCCTGATCTCATCGGTGGCCGTGTTGCGGCTCAGCAGGATGTGTGACGCGGGCGAGGGGCTGTACACGTTCCAGACCCAAGAGGGGGAGCAGATCTACCAGCGGGTGCATAGTGCCACCTTGGCCATCGCCGAACAGCACAAGCGGGTCCTGCTGGAGATGGAGAAGAACGTGCGGGTGAGAGCCGCGGGCGGGCAGGCGTGGGGACCGGGACCGTGGCGAAGGGGGCCTGAGGGTGCGGGGGACCAGCCGTCCACAACTCCCTAGAACGTTGGAAGTTTCAGAAGCCCCCCGCCAGCCCCTTCTTCGGGCCCCCCCCCCCCACTCCCCGAACCCCAGCGTTAGCCTAAAACGGGGCTTCCCCCTTCGTTGGAGACAGCGAATTTGTCTGTTTATTGTTGTACTTCCCCAAGCGCTTAGTAGAGTCTACAAAACAAGTAGACTGGGCCTCTAGGCAACCTGGCCTTCTAGACTGGGAGCCCGTTGTTGGGTAGGAATTGTCTCTGTTGCCGAATTGTACTTTCCGAGCACATAGTACAGGGGTGTGCACACAGTAAGCGCTCAATAAATTCGATTGTTGAATGAATGTAGTGCTCTGCACACAGGAGGTACTTAATAAGTATGAATGAATGAATGGCACCCCACTTCTGTACTGTGCCTGTGGAAGGGGAGCCTCGAACGGGAACCCCGGCGGTGACAGGCTGGATCTGTCCGTCCCCCCGAACCCGGTCTCTCCTCAGCTGCTGAGCAAGGGCACCGAGCATTACTCGTACCCCTGCACTCCCACCGCCATGCTGCCCCGCAGCGCCTACTGGCATCACATCACCGGCTCCCAGAACGTCGCCGAAGCCTCCGGCTACCCCGGTGAGTGTCCGCCTCGTCCCGGTTTCCTCCTCCGGGCCCCCATCGGCCTCCTTTCTCACCACAGTCCAGGGATTCAGGGCCTTCCCTTGACGCGGGTGTCATGGATGAGGCTTCTCGAGGGTGAGCACGGGGTCCCCTTTCACTGTTTACTCTCCACCACCTGCCGGTAGTGCTTACGGTAACTAGTGCTCCCTCAGGAGGTAGCGATGGTGGTGGTGACGAGGAGGGGGGAAAGCCGGGAGCTCTGAGAGAAATCAAAGCTGTTTCAAGTCCCCTTTGGGTTTCATGGCCTCCCCTTGAATCCACCCATTGGTGCCCACAAAGCCAGCCGAGCTCCATCTGCCCTTGTGCCCGCAGGCGAGGTGTACGGGGCGGCCCAGGCGAGCTCGGAGAGCGATCTTCTGAACAGATTCATCCTGCTGAAGCCAAAGCCCGGCAAGGGCGAGCTCAAGGACGCCAAGTCTGCTTCCCAGTGACTGCTCCCCTCAACCGAAGATGGCCCCTCGCGGGGTGCGGGGTGGGGAGGGACCGACCACGTTCACCAACAGACCCCTCTACCTCAGCTCCCCGACCCGCAGTGGCAGTCGGCCCGGGACCCCCGACCCTGCAGCTGGAGAGCCCCGGGCCAGGTGGCCCTCTGCCCTGTCCCCAAGGGCCAGGTCCAGCCCAAGGCGGGCCCCACCGTCTGCTCTGCTGGGGCTGGGGCCCCAGAGCTGCCACGGGACTGAATACTGTTACTGATTTTAAAATATATATATATACATACATATATATATATATATTGCATATTCTATGTAGTGGACTTCTTTCCCCCATGAATGCAATTTTTATATTTGTTGGCAACCAGGAACTAAGGACCTTGGAGATCCCTGAGTGCCGCGGCCCCCGTGGGGGCAGGCGCTTGGCGGGCCTCAGTGGGACGACTCCGCCACGACTGGAAGCATCGGATGGGGCGGGGAGTTTGAGGCCTAGCGCGGGAAAGCCATGTGGACCAAGAAGTGGCGGGGAGCCTGCTTCTCCCCGGGGCTCCCCTTTACCTCCCGCTCTGGGCTAGGAGCTGGCCAGGGAGACGGCCTCAGCCTCCCGCCAGCCTGGTTTGCACTTGATTATTTAAGAAGGGAAAAAAACAAAGTGAAACTTGGTTGATGTCTCAGGAGAAACTGGTTTTCTTTCCAATCTGCAATTTCTGCACAAGTCCCTCCCCCAGTCTGGGCAGGGTCCCAGGAGGCTTGGAAATGTATATAATCGCCCTCCTGAAATAAGGCTGAGGGGTCGGGGGGGAACGGGGGAACTGGGCCCCTGGCCAGGTGGGCCACAGGCCAAGTCTACTGCGTCCCAACGACGGCTTCCCCTGGCAACCAGCTCTCGCCGTTTCCTCTCGTCCCGAGGCGGGAATGGCCGGAGCAGGCCGGGCTGGGGGAGCCCCCTTGCCACCCCCTGTCCCTACTGGCCAGAAGCACTGTCCTGCCTGGGCCCAACCTCCTGCCCTACCTGGCTAGGTCTTCCTCCTCCTTCTGGGTAGGCTGATTCCCTAACGCTGCTGAAATGCAATCAAAGCAATTGATTTTTTAGTGCTGGTATTTATTGACTTCAGTGCAGAAGGGCTATCTTTCTATTCATGTCAAACGTTTTGGGTTTTTTTTTTTAAAGTTGATGTTCCTGGCTTTTTTGAGAGTCCACGCTGTAAATACCATGTATTCCCATTCGGGCAAGATAAAGGAGTCCTCCCCAGCCACTGGAACAGGAGTGATAGGGCTCAGGCCTGGCCCCCTTCTCCTCCCCCTTACCTCCTTTCGGGTCCAAACGGGGCTCCTCCGCGCTGGGGTGGGCAGTGTTTCGGGAGCCTTTCCCTCACCGCTGACCTTTCCTTTGGAGAGGGTCCTCGTGGGGTACGCGGAGAAAACTGGTTGCTGGCAGAGCTGGCTAGGCCAGCCCAGGACAAGAAACTGCGCCGAGGGGTTAAAACCAGGAACTGCTATGCTGTTTATTGCCAAAACGATTTTTATTAAATAAAAAGACAAACCTCCCCACCCCCCAAACCTGCTCACTCAATAAAGGACCTGTACTCTCGTGGTGTTGATTCTCTTCATCTTCCAGCTTGGACTGTGTGATGAAACCTAGTGCAGCCAGGGTCCATCATCTTCATTAAGGAAGCAATTTCCTTCCTCCGTGAGATGACAGTATTTCTTTTCCAAAAATCAGAAAAACATTCCCTGCGCCAGAGGGGCGGTCTGTTTTATCAAATATCTTCCCTAACGTGGTCCTGATCTCTTTAGGAGGCGGGTGGGAGTGAGGGCCAGAGGTCTCAGCGTGAGATCGGTAACCCTAGCACACACTGGGGTCAGGATAAAGGGCTTCTGAGGAAAAGCCGGGGTTCACCCTGGCAAGACGAGGCTTAAACTGACCGGTGATCTGGGCCACGGACCCCTCCACCCACTGAAGGTTACTCATTGTGAGGGAAATGATGCAAAATTTCCCAGCTAGTCGGGCACCTTTACAAAAGCGCATCAGCCCATCTTCAGGGTTAAAAGTAGATTCCTGGGTTCCAGCCCTAAGAGGGATTCATCACTCAGGCCACATAATGCTCCAGCCACAGGGAGAGTTCTGGGGCCATTCATGCAGGATTATAAAAGAGTTGGGACTTATACCTAGCCCATCTTCACTGGGGTACTAGTGAAACTTAGGGGGAGGAGAAATGGGTAGTTCCCGCTTAACGATGGCGGCACCCTGTGACTGCACCCAGCTGGAAGGGGTTGAGTCTAGTTTATGGTCAGGACATCACTCTGGATCTCGTGGCTCAGTTGGGTCTGGAGATCGCTTAGCTTCTTCTTCAAACCAGACAGAGCCGAGAGGACGATGGTCTCGGGCCGCAGCGAGCCGCAGGACTCCACGTTGTAGTAGAACCTGCGATGCCGAGGGGTGGAGGGAGAGAGTTGGTTGGGCAGCTTTAAAGGTAGACCTGTCCCGGGGAGAACGATGCTGCTTCACCCCATCTCTTACCTCTCCTACAACCTCCACCTCCCTCTATCCTAGACCCACCCCAACTAACCCAAAGGTGGAGCCCGGTCACGGGTCGCTAATCCTACCCTCCAAGGGCACGCCAACTGCCTCGACCCCCAACCGGGGAAGCTCTGCTCCCAAAGCTTTAGCCCTAGGAGGCCTCTCTTCACTCCAGGTGGCACAGGGATGTGAGGGGAGAAAAGGGGACTTGCGAGGGGAAGGCTTCTGCCAGGCAGTGAACAAGATCAGCACCTTCACTGCTGAGGATTTGGGAGCCCCCGCGGGCTTGAGGCTGGAGACTTCTGGCTTCCTGTGGGGCAGACGCCAGAGGGAAAGCAAACCCCTCCAGCCGATCGGTCGAGCATCAGTCTAGAGTGTGGTACCGTTCGGGCTCAGGTGATAGGAAGAGGTCTGACAGGATCCCTTCAATTTCTGGATATGCCTGGACTGATTTTAAGCCTGAACCATCCCATTCTAGTTGGGGGTCTGTTCGAGCCAGAGAGACCAGGGTGTGAAGGCGGGGGGCACTTGGTCTCCCCAGACTGCCGGTCTACTATGATGCAAACGTAGAGCCACCTCCGTACCCACCATCACAGACTGTAAGCTCACTGTGGGCAGGGAATGTGTCTGTTATACTGGACTCCCCCGAGGGCTTAGTACAGTGTTCGGCCCACAGTGAGCACTCAATAAACAGAACCGACTGACTCACTGAGAGGCGAACAGCTCTCTCCGCCTAGTAGGAGTCTAAAAAACCAAAAGAGTGCCCCTCCGTCAACCAAGCTGCGTGTGTCTGTGCTTGGGGCCTTACCTTTCCGGCTTGCCGTTGGGGTCGTAGGGGGCCTGGGCTTCATCTTCGTCGATCTCAGAGTACTCGCTCTTTGGCCTAGGATCAGACAGAAGTAGTCAGCACTGGGGTGCCCCAACTCAGCTTTACGTGGCAGCTTTAAGCACCTCTTGGGGGAAGAGGTGTCTCAGAGTGTGAAGAACATTATTTTAAAGATAGTAATAATAATAATAATAATGATAATGTTAGCATTTGTTAGAACAGCAGAGCACTGTTCTAAGCGCTGGGGTAGATACAGGTTAATCAGGTTGTCCCACTTGAGGCTCACAGTCCTAATCCCCATTTTACAGATGAGGGAACTGAGGCACAGAGAAGTTAAGTGACTTGCCCACAGTCACACAGCTGACAAGTGGCAGAGCCAAAATTTGAACCCATGACCTCTGACACCCAACCCTGGCCTCTTTCCACTGAGCCAAACCGACTGTTCCTCGTTCTCCCTGCCCCACCTCCCACCCCTTACATATAACTTCCCCTGATAGAAAGTGTTCCCCTAAAACCAAATCCCTCCTCTGAAGCAGTCATCATCTTTAGGAGGCATTTTCTGATTAAGTCCCGCATCACACTACTCCAGTCACCTCTGCACCTGGATCTATTCCTCTGTTATTGATTTATTCACTTGTGGTTATTACTTAAATCTATTTTCTCACTCCTAGACATCTTACATTGGAGTTCAACCGCCCAGGGAGCAAGAACTATATCTGCACTTTTCTAAGTCTACGCTCCAAGTGCTTAATTCAGGACTCTGCAGATCGTGGGGGCGGCTTTTACACCGTTGCTACTGATGCTGATAGACTCTGGTGATCCAAAGAGGGTTAAGGCACACGCTTTTTCTCGTGAGCCAACTCAAAATGCATGCAAACAAGTGACTCTTCTCGCTTTCCCTAAAGGAAGTTAGGAACGACACAAAGCTTGCTAAAGGGAATACCGCAATAACTTCACTTGTTTGAAGTAATGTTGGAAGCCCAAAAGCGACAGAGCCTGGGAAGTTTCAGCAGCGTCTTCACCTGTCGTTCCTCCAAGTATTAAAGGTGAACAAGCAAAGGAAGGGCGGGAGGGAGTGGGGGTGAAAACGGGGTCCCACGTCAGAGCCCGCCCGTCCCCCCCGACCCCCGTCGCGGCCCTGAGCCGAAACTCACCATTCCTCCGGCTTGGGGTAGACCGTGTGCCTCAGGGCGTTGTCCGGGTCGTACTCGAAGGCCACCCCCGCGGTGGGGTTCCACTTAGTATGCTCCTTTCCGAAACCCTTCTTGGCGTAGGCCCGCAGCCGCAGCTCCTGCCCCTTGCGAAGCTTGACGATGAGGATGTCTGAGGGGGGAGCGGGAGAACCCCCACCCACCGTGAGTGGAGGGAGGCCGGGCCGGATCTGCGGCCCTTGGACCCCGCCGGGGCTCCGGATGGGGAATTTAGCTGCCTCCACCCCTCCGGTCTCAGTCAAGTCAGGCGGCCACTTACCATCCTGCTCTACGTAATCGTTGGGATCATTGTCTCTGCTCCGAGAGGTCACCTACACGGAACGTGAAAGATAAGGAAACTGTAAGCTCTAAAGACGGTAAGCTTGTGAAGGGCAGGGACCGTGTCTGCTAATTCTGCTTTACTGTACTCTCCCGAGCACTTAGTACAGGGCTCTGCACGTAGAAAGCGCTCAGTGAACACCACTGATTGATTGGGAAGTTTGCTGCTCCTTCCCTAGTCCCCATTTACGGCAGAAGGAAGGGGAATATGGAAGTTGCCATGACTCGAAGAGGTTCTAATCCTGGCTCTGCCACTTGCCTATTATGCAACCTTGGGTAAATCACTTAGCTTCTCTGAGCCTCAGTTCCCTCATCTGTAAAGTGGGGATTAAGACTGCAGGCCCCGTATGGAACAAGGACTGTATCCCACCTGATTAGTTTGTATCTACCGCAGCGCTTAGAATAGTGTTTGACACATAGTAAGCGCTTAAACACCATCATTACTATTTATTATTATGAATATTATAAATATTAATTATTATAAATAGGGAGCATGATTGCTAATTCTGTTCTATACGGGTATATACGGGTTCTGTACGGGTTCTGTACATAGTAAGCGCTCAATAAATACCATTGATTGACTCTCCCAAGAGCTTAGAATAGTGCTCTGCTGTCAATCATTCTTATTGAGTGCTTACTGTGTGCAAAGCACTATACTAAGCATTTGGGAGAGTACAATCTAACAATAAATAACACATTCCCTGCCCACAACGAGCTGACAGTCTAGAAAGGGGGACAGACATTAATATAAATTACAGCTCCTCATATAGTAGGTGCTCAATAGCATTGATTGATTGATGGCAAAGATCTAGCCTATGTCAGAGCAGGGGGAGGAGTCTCCCTGTGCACAGTCTGAAAAGTGTTTTGAGATTCTAGGGGAAGAAGTTTCCCTGCCAGCTCCGTGAGAACCTAATTTGGTTTCTCCTACTTGCTGGATAAAGAGGACACTTCCAGGCCTCAGTTTCCTCGTTCAAAGAAATGGGCCGAGGCCAGAACCCTCAGGGGCCCAGTCTCAGTGACTCGCAGACATCCGATCCCGGGAGACAGCGACACAGGGAGCCCTCAACCGTCGCTTTAGGTTGGCCGGGGTCTAGAACTTGGCGGCAGGGTTGAGAGGAGTTGGGTGGAGGTAGCCAGCCACTGACCGGAATGACGCGGGGGCTGTTGGAGATGAGATCCCGAGACGTCACGTGGCGAGTCTGGTCTTCGTTGCAGCGGACATCGAGAGTGAATTCCACAGAGCACTCGGGGCAGAACTCTTCACAGGTGCAGTCCTGGGAAGGAGGGGGGAAAGAAATGGAAGAAAGCATCAGGGGAGCACTGGGCCAGGAGCCTGTGAATTTGGAGTCCTGACTCCATAAATTGATCCATAAATTGGGGATGAGCAAAGATGCCCAGATCCCTCCACTGCAGTCCGAGGTTTCAAAACATCCTGTTCCCTCCAGCTCTGGAGAGGAAGTGAAAATTACTAGAAGGTAAGTCTATCCAGGTAGGCAAGGGTACATTCCCTTGTTCAAAGGAACGGGAAAAGCCACCCCCAGGATAGCCAGCTGTGACCCAGACCGCACAAAAACTCACTTCAATGAAGGCAACCGGATCCTTTAGAACCAAGTTAAATAAAGGGGCAGTTGCAAGGGCATCCTGAAGGAGTCAAGAAGCCAAACCTGCTCACGGTGGGTAGGAAACGTGTCTGCCAACTCCACTAAACTATACTCCCCCAAACGCTTAGTATAGTGCTCTGCACATAGTATGTGCTCAGTAAATACCACTGATGATGATGACGGGATGGGAAATGTGTCTGTTTATTGTTATACTGTACTCTCCCGAGTGCTTAGTACAGTGCTCTGCACAAGGTAAGCGCTCAGTAAATATTATTGAATGAATGATGATGATGAAGAGACCTGGTCAACCCTCTAGTGAACGCTTCGTCTAGATTCCTGTGATCGCCTCGTCCTCTGTCGACTCTTCTTAGCCAGGATTCGCATGTGTCCTGCAGGGTGCTTCCAAAGCTAATTCCAGAACAGAACTCGCTCTGGTTACGAGCGCCCTTTCAAAAATGGTGCATATAGGAAAGTGGCTGAGGGAAGACCCAGCCTGACCTGCCTTCTCACTCTTTCCCGACCCATTTCCAAGATGGAAGTGGTCCAGGGAGACTCTTGCCTAGCCAAAGTGGTCTAAAAACTAAAAAGTTCAAGGATCACTACCACCTCAGATAAACTGGGAAACTGTAACCTTGACAACCATACAGAAACCCGGACACTCTCGGGGAGGAGGGAGGTTGCAGGAGTCCTCACGGGCTGCTTGTAGACTGTCAGAGATCTATTAGATGTAGGCTTCAAAGACGGAGAGAAGGAGAATCATTGACCCTAAATGCACTATGCTGGGTTACCCCCAGGTCACCATTCTTCTCACCCTGGAGTATTGCAGCTTGTCCACGATGTCATCGCTGGTGAGAGGGATCAGCCCTGAGGAAAGAGACCGTGTTTTATGAGGGAACAGGGAAAAATTGCTTCAAACAAGGACACGATGTTAAAAGAAAATGCAGAAAGACTGGCTGACTTCACAGCACGCATCCGCCCCACTCCCACGATCGCTTCACTTAATTGTTTTAAGGGGTCTTCTTCAATGACCAGATCACAACATCGGTTTTCACTTTCCCCACCCCAATACTCACCAAGCCTATGAGCAATGAATTCATCATGAAGCACTGAGGAGTTGGCGTCTATCTGGACCCAATCAATAGCTGGAAAACAAGCAGACACAGTTCAGAGCTCGGGTCAGACAGGGGAGAAGATGCTATCTTGTGCTGAGCTGAAATACAGGAGGTAAAGCGCTGAGAAGTGGTGGGGAGAGAGGTGGGTGGGCTAGGAAGGGTGTAAGCAGGAGGGGGTGTTTCGTAGAGCTACAGAGGATGGGAGGGGCTTGGATAGGTGAACGGAGGGGGCTGGTCATTCCAGGTGATGCGGCAAAGAGGACAAGAGGGTTAGGGTTGAAATGAGGCAGACAGAGAGTCCAAGCTGATGAACGGGAAGCCAGAGGAGGAGCAACTGGAGAAGTAGCAGGAGAATCAGGAAACAGGATAATGACAGTGGATGCGAAGATCAGGGCCTGAGAAGTAGGGTGGCCTAGTGGATAGAGCATAGGCTTGGGAGTTAGAAGGACCTAAGGTTCTAGCTCTGACTCCAGCCACTTGACTGCTAAGTGACCTAGGGCAAGTCACCTCATTTCTCTGGGCCCCGCTTACCTCATCTGTAAAATGGGGGTTAAGACTGTGAAAGACATATGGGTCACGGACCGTGTCCACCCTGATTAGCTCATATCTTCCCCAGTGCTCAGCACAGTGCCCGACATAATAAGCGCTTAACCAATACCATTTCTAAAAAACAGACACAAGGAGAAATGATGACGGGGGAAGGAGCAGAAAACAAGGTGATAATAAGGAACAAGCTGGGAGGGGAGGGGAAAGGAGGGGAGAGGAGGCAACTACATCGGTCTGGCAGCCAGGAAAGCTGAGCTCTAGGAAAATATCAGTCTTCCCCTCGGCGACCCCATCCGACCCTGCCGACTGGCCCCATCCCAAGGACATGCCGTGCCCATACCTACCTATGATGGGCACCTCGGCGATGAAGACTCTCCGGATGGAATTGGCCACTCTGCGGGGGGAGAATCGGGGGCTGGTGAGGGAGCCTGACTGACAGCCCTCTGTGGGAACAATTCTTCTCCCTGCCCTGGAGGTGCGGCCCCCCCCCCTCCACCCCCACAGCCTTCAGGGACACTCGCCCCGCTCTTGTTGTCTCAAAGATGAGGCGATGCAGGGGCTGAAACTCTTGGCATTATGGTCTCGGGGTGAGAGAGTTCCTCGGAGCCCCCACTCCACCACATCGGCCCTCTGGCCCAGATAAGCAGCATGGTTTAGTAGATAGAGTGTGGGCCGATTAGACCGTAAGCCCGTCAAAGGGCAGGGACTGTCTCTGTTACCAATATGTACATTCCAAGCGCTTAGTACAGTGCTCTGCACATAGTAAGCGCTCAATAAATACTATTGAATGAATGAATGAGAGGGCCTAGGAGTCGGAAGGTCCTGGGTTCTAGTCAGCGTGTCTTAGCAGCATGCCTTAGCGGAAAGAGCACGGGCTTGGGAGTCGGAGGTCGTGGGTTCTAACCCCGGCTCTGCCACTTGTCAGCTCTGTAAATTCGGGCAAGTCCCTTAACTTCTCTGGGCCTCGGTTACCTCATCTGTAAAATGGGGATTAAGACTGTGAGCCCCACGTGGGACAAACCGATAACCCGGTATCTACCCCAGGGCTCGGAACAGTGCTTGGCACCTAATAAGTGCTTTAACAAATACCATTATTATTAGTATTATTATCAGTCCCGGCTCTACCACGTCTGCTGTGTGAGCCTGAGCAAGTCGCTTAACTGTGAGCCCCATGTGGGACAAGGACTATGTCCAACCTGATTAACTTGTATCTTACCCCAGTACTTAGAACGGTGCTTGGCACATAGTAAGCACTTAACAAGTATCATAATTATCATTAAGACCCTACAGCGTGGCTCAGTGGAAAGAGCACAGACTTTGGAGTCAGAGGTCATGAGTTTGAATCCCAGCTCTGCCACTTGTCAGCTGACTGTGAGCAAATCACTTCACTTCTCTGTGCCTCAGTTCCCTCATCTGTAAGATGGGGATGAAGACTGTGAGCCCCACGTGGGACAACCTGATTCCCCTGTGTCTACCCCAGAGCTTAGAACAGTGCTCTGCACATAGTAAGTGCTTAACAAATACCAACATTATTATTATTACTATTATTACAGCTCGCCAGCCTTGCAACCCCCTGGCCCTACAAGCCTCCGTTTACAGCCCCCCGGCCCTCTGACCCCACAGGCCTCTGAGCCTAAGGCCCAACAGCCTTCCCCCCCAACCCTGCGATCGTTCAGCACCCCCGGTCCCGCAGCCCTACAGTTCACTGGCTCTCTATCCTGCAGCCCGCCGGCCCTGCAACCCTCTGGTCCTACAGCTCACCGTCCCTCCGACTTTATAGCCCACGCGTCCTCTGATCCTATAGCCCTCCAGACCCTGCAGCCCTAAAGTCCCTCGGCCCTTCGACCCTATAGCACGCCTGTCCTGCAGCCCTAACGTCCCCCGGCCTTACAGCCCTCCCACCCTCCAGCTCTCCAGTCCTGCAGCCCTCAAGCCCCCCGGCCCTCTAACCTTCCAGTCCTGCAGCCCCCCGGCCCTCCAACCCTCCAGTCCTGCAACCCTAAAGGCCCCCAGCCCTACAGCCCTCAAGTCCTGCAGCCCTAAAGGCCCCCGGGCCTACAGCTCTCCAGTCCTGCAGCCCTAAATAATAATGTTGGTATTTGTTAAGCGCTTACTAGGTGCAGAGCACTGTTCTAAGCGCTGGGGGAGATACAGGGTCATCGGGTTGTCCCACGTGAGGCTCACAGTTAATCCCCATTTTACAGATGAGGGAACTGAGGCACAGAGAAGTGAACTGACTCGCCCCCAGTCACACAGCTGCCAAGTGGCAGAGCCGGGAGTCGAACTCATGACCTCTGACTCCGAAGCCCAGGCTCTTTCCACTGAGCCATGCTGCTTCCCTAAATCCCCCCAGCTCTCTAGTCCTGCAGCCCTAGAGCCCCCCGGCCCTCCAGCCCTCAAGCCCCCCGACCCTACTGCTCACCTAGCCTACAGCCCTCCAGTCCTGCAGCCCTAAAGCCCCCCGACCCTCCAGCTCAACTACCCTCCAGCTCTCCAGTCCTGCAGCCCTAGAGCCCCCCGACCCTCCAGCTCACCTAGCCTACAGCCCTCCAGTCCCGCAGCCCTAAAGCCCCAAGTCCTAAAGCCCCCCGACCCTCCAGCTCAACTACCCTCCAGTTCTCCAGTCCTGCAGCCCTAGAGCCCCCCGATTCCCTCCAGCCCTAAAGCCCCCCGACCCTCCAGCTCACCTAGCCTACAGCCCTCCAGTCCCGCAGCCCTAAAGCCCCAAGTCCTAAAGCCCCCCGACCCTCCAGCTCAACTACCCTCCAGCTCTTCAGTCCTGCAGCCCTAGAGCCCCCCGACCCTCCAGCTCTCCAGGCCTGCAGCCTGAAGCCCCCTGACCCTCCAGCTCTCCAGTCCTGCAGCCCTAAAGCCCCCCGACCCTCCAGCTCACCTACCCTGCAGCCCTGCAGCCCTGCAGCCCTCCAGTCCTGCAGCCCTAGATCCGGGGGGCCTTTGGGTCCCCTAGGCCTCCAGCCCCGCACGGCCCCAGCCCGACCCCCGACCCTCACGCCAAGTCGGTGTTCTCGATGATGAATTTGACGTTCTCGTCGGTGAGCTCGGTGATGCGCACGGTGGGCTGGTTGGCGTAGGGCATGTTGCAGGCCTGGGCCCGGCCGCCCTCTCCCGCCCCGCTGCCGCGCAGGCGCACTGCGCCGCCTCCTCCTCCCCCTCCCCCGCCCCTCCCGTGACGTCACACACCACCGAGCCGAGCCGGGCCGGCTAGAGCGTCCCCATGGCCGCCACGGCACCTCCCCCCCCCCTCGCCCCACAGCGCCCCCTGCCCCGGAGGACTGGCCTACGGCGGCAGCGGGCTCAATCGTACTTATTCATTCATTCAATAGTATTTATTGAGCGCTTACTATGTGCCGAGCACTGTACTAAGCGCCTGGGATGAACAAGTCGGCAACAGATAGAGACAGTCCCTGCCGTTTGACGGGCTTACAGTCTAATCGACGGGCTTACAGTCTGTTGGTATTTGTTAAGCGCTTACTAAGTGCAGAGCACTGTTCTAAGCGCTGGGGTTGATACCGGGTCATCAGGTTGTCCCCCGGGAGGCTCCCAGTCTTCATCCCCATTTTCCAGATGAGGGGACTGAGGCCCAGAAAAGTGAAGTGACTTGCCCACAGTCACACAGCTAAGTGGCAGAGCCGGCATTCGAACCCATGACCTCTGGCTCATGTTGGTATTTGTTGGGCGCTTACTATGTTCTAACTGCTGGGGTAGATACAGGGTAATCAGGTGGTCCCATGTGAGGCTCACAGTTAATCCCCATTTGACAGAGGAGGGAACTGAGGCACAGAGAAGTGAAGTGACTTGCCCACAGTCACACAGCTGACAAGTGGCAGAGCTGGGATTCGAACCCATGACCTCTGACTCTGAAGCCCAGGCTCTTTCCACTGAACCCCGCTGCTTATCTATTGAGCACTTACTTATTACTTATTATTACTTTTCATTCATTCAATAGTATTTACTGAGCACTTACTATGTGCAGAGCACCGTACTAAGCGCTTGGAATGAACAAGTCGGCAACAGATAGAGACAGTCCCTGCCCTTTGACGGGCTTACGGTCTAATCTCAGCGTGGCGCAGTGGAAAGAGCACGGGCTTTGGAGTCAGGGCTCATGAGTTCGAATCCCAGCTCTGCCACTTGGCAGCTGTGTGACTGCGGGCAAGTCACTTCACTTCTCTGTGCCTCAGTTCCCTCATCTGTAAAATGGGGATTAAGACTGTGAGCCCCACGTGGGACAACCTGATTCCCCTATGTCTACTCCAGCGCTTAGAACAGTGCTCGGCACATAGTAAGCACTTAACAAATACCAACATTATTATTATTATTATTGTTAATCTGGGGAGACGGACAGACGAGAACAATGGCAATAAATAGAGTCAAGGGGAAGAACATCTCATAAAAACAATGGCAACTAAATAGAATCAAGAATAGAATTACTTATTGAGAGCTTACTGTGTGCACAGCCCTGTACTAAGCATTTGGAAACTACAGTTCAGCAACAGATAGAGACGACCCCTATGCAATGACGGGCTCACAGTCTAGAAGAAGCAGGGTGGCTCAGTGGAAAGAGCCCGGGCTTGGGAGTCAGAGGTCATGGGTTCGAATGCCGGCTCTGCCACTTGTCAGCTGTGGAACTGTGAGCAAGTCACTTCACTTCTCTGGGCCTCAGTGACCTCATCTGTCAAATGGGGATGAAGACTGTGAGCCTCACGTGGGACAACCTGATGACCCTGTATCTCCCCCAGTGCTCTGCACATAGTAAGCGCTTAACAAATACCAACATTATTACTTTGGCAGAAGAGGCTTCAGGACCACAGCTGCCTGTCACCCCCCCCCTCAAAAATCCCAGTGGTTACCTATCAAGCAAATAGTCCTCACTATTGGCTTTAAATCTCTCCATTACCTTGTCCCTTCTTACCTCACCTCCCTTCTTTCCTTTCCCATCCCAGCCCACACACTCCGCTCCTCTGGTGCTAACCTTCTCAACATGCTTCCATCTCACCTGTCTCACCGCCGACCCCCGGCCCACATCCTATCTCTGGCCTGGAACGCCCTCTCGCCTCAAATCCACCAAATAATCACTCCCCCCCCCCCCCCTTAAAAGCTCTACTGAAGGCTCACCTCCTCCAAGAGGCCTTCCCAGACTGGGCCCCCTTCTGCATCACCTCAACTCACTCCCTTTACTCTTCCCCACCCCCCAAAGCACTTATGTATATATTATTTATAATTCTATTTCTTTATATTGATGACTGTTTACTTGTTTTGCTGTCTCTTTCACTCTCCTCCACCCCAGACTGTAAACCCGTTGTGGGCAGAGAGGGTCTCTCTTTATTTGTGAATTGTACTTTCCAAGTGTTTTGCTTTGCACACAATAAGCGCTCAATAAATACGATTGAATGAACGAAGCTGTCTTCATCCCTCATTCTCTGAGGCCACAGTCACACTTTAGGGGGCCGACGGGGGCAGAGGTGGGAAGGAGGCAGGGAGATGGTGAGGAGTAAAAGGGGGGAAAAGGGGAAAAGGAGAAGGGAGAGGAGTGGAGCAGCATCATCTACTACCATGACCACCCAGATGACAGTACGTCGAGGCCCGGTCCAGGCCAGTGGCTTCCGTTTAGTACGGGATCCGTCTGACCGAGGAGCAACGGGAACCCTAGAGCCCGAAGCTTCAGGTGACGGAGCTGCTGTGACGGCGGGTTCCGAGGCCAAGACCCCACTCGGCAAAGCCATGGCAGCTCTTTCCCAATCCCATCCTGTGACCGCCCTCTTTCTTCCCCATTCCAGGGGAGTTGTGTGCTCATGGAAGCTACTCCTCCCGTCAGTTGAAATGCACATACTTCCACTACAATTTTTTTAAGCAATAGCATCCCGGGATGCTTTGGTTTTCCACTATATAAACGTGTTCCCTAAAACCAAAGCGGGTAGTGGGACAGACTTAATTTTAGCCCCGTCCCAGGGAAAATAAGACATAAGGTTTCTCCCCTAGTCCCTCTTTGGGAAATGATTCTTCTCCCATCTCCCTCCCGGTATGTCTCAGGACTTGAGTAACCCAGGGAGGGACAGCTATTTTAGTGCTCCAACTATAAGCCTCCCCAGGGGCAGGGGCTGTGTCTAATTTCCACTCGTGTATTCTTTCCCAGACCTTAGCCTGGATCTACCAATTGCTTGCTGTGTGACCTTGGACAAATCACTTAACTTCTCTGCGTGTGAGTTTCTTCAACTGTACGATGGGGATATCTGTTCTCCCTCCTATTTAGACTATGAGCCCCATGCAGGACAGGGACTGTGTCTGACCTAATTCGTATCCACCCCAGCGCTTAGAACAGGGTTTGACACATAGTAAGCGCTTAACAACTACCATAAAAATAAATATTACTACTACTGTCCTGTGCCTATTAGCCAAGATAACAGAGAATCACTTCAAATGGGAATCTTTATTATCATTTTTACATAATCTCAATACAGAAACTTCCAAATCTGGGTGGACTCGATAAGAATAACGACTGCACGGCCCAAAATCATACGCGTGGGTCGGATGGGCAAAGCTGCTATCTGGAAAACTCCCTGTAAACCCAGGGTTTCCGCTGGCTCAGGTGGTATCAAAAATGGAAGGAGAGAGAATCAGGGTGATGGGCGAAATCTCACGGTGGCATCACCACAAAAGGATTCTACAGCGTGGCCTTCGGGGGGGGACAATGATGGCTATCACTAGCACTGGGTTGCGATTATATCTCCATCACCGATTTATAGGCCCCCGAAAGTGCTTCAGGATATGATCTGCCTGCCCCTGAGGTGAATGAACAATTAAATGGGAGGGTAATCAAAGGCATTGGGAAGCCTTGGCTTGGACAGTCTATTCAAATTCTAATTAGCCAACACTGTAGTCACAATGCGAGGTTTGGCTTGGCCACAAAGTCAGAGAGCATCAGTGGCCCTTGGATGCTTCAATCGAGTGTCCACGGTAATCCCAGACAACTAACTCCTTCACTTTTCTTTCACGGCGCAGTGAACTCCTTCTCTCTCCTCATCGGCGCTGATTCAGGCCCGTCAGGTTCTTGAGCTGGTGCAAAGGAGACGGAAACAGACGCGTGGCAACGTGAGAGCCCTGTCGTGGACTGTGAGATGTGCTCATGGGAAGGGAGATACTAGTCAGACTGCCCTGAGATTGTCCACACAAATGTAACTGTCGTTCCAGTTCGATGGTGACTTGAATTGGTGGGCTATAAAGACCGATGATGTATAACCCCCAGAGCCTTCCCTCCGGGCTGATTTTAAAACCGACCTTTTCCCTTCCACGTGACCATTTGCTATTTGTCAGATTGGTGCCATTTCCCCTTGCCTCTCTGACTGTGGCAGCGTGTGACCAGAAATTCGCAGCCATGGACGCTGAGGTTTTCATCAACGTTCATGTTGTCATTTGGCAAAGGGAGGAGTGAAGGAAAAGGTGAACATGGGCCAGGGAGAACGAAGAACTGAACCCCTGACCATCTGTTTTCCTCCAGGTCAGGTTCAGAGCCACTTATAGCATCTGAGCCAAGGATGGGCAAGCCTAATGAGCTGAAGAACCACTGAGATGTAACGTGAATCAGAGTCGCCGATCAAGACGGTTCTTTCAACGGGATCGGTGAACGGGGGAGCGGGCGAGAGGAGAGGCGAAAGACCGAACTATAAAATAAATGTGTCTGTGCCACCCGGAGAGTTGGGAGCCACATGTGGCTCACCGGCCACAGTTTGGCCACCCCTGCTCTCGGCTCATGAAAGGAAGCTGCGGTTTGGAAAAGACCACCGACCACTCAAAAGGCGAGAGCGCTCCACGTGAGCCCTGGATGGGCGGGGAGGGACCCCGGCACCTGCCTCGGAGGAACACTGAGAAAGGGGGGAGATCAGGAAGACCTTGAGTCAGGGAGAGACACCGAAACGGGCTAAGAACAACCCGCCAGGATAACTGAGAGTCGGACCGTAACCGATCCCACAGGCTGAAGCTCCCGGGGATACTCACGGTCACGGCTGCTCCCATCATTCCCTGGACAAGGGCCTCCCCGGTGGACTTGACCTGTGAAAGCCAAGGAGAAGAGGAGCTGAGCTGGGCCAGCCTCAGTCTAGCTCGGGCAGAAGAATCGAGCAGGTGTAAAGGAGCCCAGCTTGGTGGGGTCTACAGCCATCTCTAGGCAGCTTCTCTCTTCAAGTGGACTCTCCGTATGGAGAAACGGCAATGGCCAAGTGGGTAGAGCATGGGCCTGGGAGTCAGAAGGACCTGGGTTCGAATCCCAGCTCCGCCATTTGTCTGCTGTGTGACCCTGGGCAAGTCACTTAAACTCCTCTGTTCCTCGGTTACCTCATCTGCAAAATGGAGATTAAGACTGTGAGCCCCATGTGGGACGGGGACCGTGTCTAACCTATCGCATCTACTTCAGCACTTAGAATAGTGCCTGGCACACAGTAAGCGGTTAACAAATACCATAAAAAGAAAAAATAGCGGCCACCTCCCAGAACGGAGTCCTGGCCCCTCAGGACCAGAGGGAGGTCAAGGTCTTCCAGCACCGTGGTTCTCTGGGTCCACGTTTCCCTCCCTGCTGCCCCCAGGGCCGTTTCCGAAAGGCCAGGGCCAAGGTGTACCTGTTGGACTGTGTGACCCATGGCCATCGCATCGCCGATCCGGTTTTCCAAGAATCGCCAGGTCTCCTCGAAGTCGGGGGACGTGTCCTGCATCATGACCAGCTCGGTCGTGTTGTAGATGCCGGCCAGCACCGCTCGGCGGGTGTACCAGTTAACCTACACGGGTTCAAAGCCGGGAGATGATCACGGCCGGGATGGATCCCGGGACCTGACCGAGCCCTGGTCCTCCTGCTTCACGGGCAGACAGACTAAGCCTGGCCAGCAAATAGGGAAGTTGGAGGATCCCAACTCAGACATCCTCAGCAACTTTCTGACTCGGGGAGGAGGGGCCCGTCCCTGCGTGCCCATCTCCAAACTACTGTCTCAGCTGCTTGGTGTTTTATTCCTTTAATTTCTTTTGATTTCCAATTTCATTTTCCTACCGACGCGGTTGGTGGCATAGTCCCACTTGAGGAGGGGGCGGGGACAGTTTATTAAAGCAGTTTGTTATGACCACGGTGGGAGCCTCTTCCCCCACCTCCCGGGCCTGGATTCCATGGCACACCATCATTTATTAATTGCTTTTACGATGGTATAAGTAACTCCTTTTTATTTCCTGCCAGAAAGACGGTGACTTTAACGAGGCTAACGCTTTGCTGGGGGCCGCCTTAAAGGGGCTTGGCGATCCCTCAGCGGAGGATGTGGAGGCGGGCCGGGGGAAGAGGAGTTCTTTTTAAAGCGCCGGGAGTCTCTCCGGGGTTCTTTTTTGGCAGTGGAGCTAATGAAGTCAATGGCGATAAAGAAAAACAGTCAGGTTCTACCGCAGAATCTGAATCTCGGGAGGCCGAGGAGAACGTGGTCCTACGGAGGCGGTCTGCCGAATCAGGACCTTCGGAGCCCTGATTCGGTCTGCTGATATGGGGGACCGACAAAGTGGGCGGAGAGGAGGCCGGGCCGAGAATTAAAACTTGCTGGTGCCCAGAATACCCTTAAGCAAGCCCGGGCCCCTCTGGGCCTCAGTTTCCCCCTTCCCTAACAGGAGAATGGCCCCGCCTGTCCTATGCAAAAATCGATTCTAGTCAAGTGTTCTGGGCACTTGCAGAAGCTTCTATTCTTAGCCTCAGGGCAGAGATTTCCAAGTGTCCAGTGGCTGTCCCGGGGTCAGTGCTCAAAGCCGGGGGGGTGGAGTCGGGGGAGGCAGGGGCCTGGTTGCTGACACTTACATCAGTGGACTGATCTCCGGCATAGTGCCACATATCATCCACCATGCTGGTTAGGAGGTTCAGGCTGGCTGGGATGTTTGGAGGGAGCAGGAGGATGCTGAGGGCCTGAGGTGAGAACAGAAGGAGACAAACACCATTACTGGATTAGGATTGCCATTTTGTTACTCTTAGACGAAAGGATTATGCAGCAACTGAATTTGGGGGGGCTTTTTGTCTCCCATTCACTGCTATTTTCTCCACTTGTTCTCTTAAACCACTACCTAGCAACCTAGGGGTGACCTAAGTGACTGTCCAGTGCAGGACAAACCGCGAATCCACGGCCTCAGAGAAGCAGCAAAAGGGAGAGTCGTCGTTGGTCTCTCCAAGAGCTGCACCAAGGACTATCCCTTGGCCTTTGGATGCCTCATCCGTAAGGCGAGAGCCTCCTCAGACAGACAGGAAGGCCTCAATACCACTGCCAGCCCTCAAACCTACTGCCCGCTACAACAACGAGAGTGGATTTATCACCGTGAATGACCTGCTGCAGGTTTGAAGCTTCGGGACCTAGGAGAGCCACCAGAGCCCAGGTGGAGCCCAACAACATGACGGAAGGGGACAAGACAGTAATGAGCTCAATTCACTCTTTGAAGAGCATGTTCATTTCTGAGGAGAGGACAAAGGTGTTTTAACCTTGCAGCCAGTGGCTAGTTCTGTTACTCTCAGAGAGCATAAACACTGCCCACTCCAAACCCAGGGGAGAAGAGGGTTCGGTAATAATAATGATGATTATGGTGCCTGCTAAGTGCTTACTATATGCCAAGCACTGTTCTGAGCACTGAAGTAGTATCATCTGACCTCCACAGGAGGTAATTCAATCAATCACTGGCAGTTGAGTGCTTACCGTGTGCACAGCACTGTTTGAAGCAGGGGTCATTTTCCTAGAGGCCCTACCCGG
Source organism: Ornithorhynchus anatinus (assembly GCF_004115215.2). Classification (NCBI taxonomy): domain Eukaryota; kingdom Metazoa; phylum Chordata; class Mammalia; order Monotremata; family Ornithorhynchidae; genus Ornithorhynchus; species Ornithorhynchus anatinus. Next base: position 34,257,493 of record NC_041738.1, on the reverse strand, counting down.
GCTGACTTTTCCGCAAATTGCCTGCAGGCCCCTCTTGAATCACAGAGTGCGGAGGTGGATGTTATGGAAACGGTCCCCATGCTGGGAATTCTGTCCCGGAGACAGCTGCCTGCCCCAAACCCGGGTCTTCCACCCCCTAGGCCTCCCTTCCTGCTGTTTCCTCTGGCTGACCACGATTAAATTCACACCCGGTATTTCTTGCAAGGCTCCGGCCTTCCCCTACCCTAGCTCAGGACACAAGCTAATGCCTGAAGCTGTTCTCATGCTTACATCCCTATTTAGCCCTGGGGGAAGAGAGAGCAAGGGAGGGACCTTGGACCGCGTGAGCCCCCTGGAATCAGCAGGCCTGGGTTTCACACATTAACTGGGGCTCGCCTCACTGACTTAATTTTGGGAAAATCCTTGCGCTCCAAGACGATTCGTGTTATTTGCCGGGCCACTACAAATAGGATCTATCGGCGGACCGGATGTGGACGTGGTACCCGAGGCCAGTGTTCGATGTACGGGATCAGCATTCTCAGTCTGGTTTCCACCACGTCCCTCAGGAACTCGTCTGTCTTCATCTTTCTGGAAGAGGGAAGAGAAAACCTTGGATCTTATGAACGCAGAGCCTGTCTGAAGCTATGCTGATCCGCCCAGTCACAGGGTAGGAGTGGCTCAATCCAAATATAATTATGGCCTGGTAGAAGGGGCCAACAGCTGGATCCTGAGGTTACCCATCTCAGGACAGGCTACCCGGTGGCTGGCCCTAAACAAAAGATGTCTCGTGAAAAGTCTTAATCCCGGCTCAGCCACTTGTTTGCGGTGGGCCTTTGGGGCGAGTCACTTCGCTTTCTCTGTGCCTCAGTTCCCTCTTTTGTGAAATGGGGATGACGACTGTGAATCCCATGTGGGACGTGGACTGATGTGTCCAGTTAGCCTGTATCTACCCCAGAGTTTAGTACAATGCCTGGCACATAGTAAGTTCTCAGCCAATATGATTACAAAAAAAAAAAGAACTATCCCCTACAGGCAGCAACTTGGGTTACCCAAGCTTTGGGTGGCTTAGGCGTGGGCATCAGAAATGAGGGAGGTTTCATCACACCTCTTCAGGCACTACCTACTCGCTGGCCCCTTCCCAACCCACCCAGGGGTCAGCCAGTTACATTCCTGCACCTCCTTTCCCCACCGCCCTCCGAAGACATTTTGAGGGGCACTGTACGAAGGGGGGCATGCTGTCTTAGGCTGTAAGCTCACTGTGGGCAGGGGGGTCTGTTATATTCTACTCTCCCAGGCGCTTAGTACGGTGCTTTGCACGCAGTGAGAGCTCAATAAATATGACTGAGTGCTGTGAGACACTCTCTTGGTACAAAAATTCCGCATCCTGCGGGCACGCAGACTCTTATTAATTCTGATATGGGTGATTACGCTCATCGTCAGTCATCGTCACCATCAATGGTATTTACTGAGCACTTACTATGTGTGCAACACTGTACGAAGCGTTTGGCAAAGTACAATACAGAGTTGGTAGACACGCTCCCTGCCCACAAAGGGTTCCGGTCTAGAGGGGAGACAGATAATTATGTAAATGAATACTTCTCTGTTGAACTCCCCCGCCTCCCCCGATGGGCTGGGAAACCGAGGCCCCGCCACGCCTGCTCCTTGGACTGTCGCCATCCGATCGTCTACTCACTCGGCTTGGCCCAGCTGGACCAGCTTGTGCTTTTCCTCCATCAGTTGGGTGAGTTGGGAGTTGCACTGGGACACGAAGTGCAGGATCAATTCACTTCCGTCAGTCCCAAATACGCCAGCTGCTGCACTAGAGAGGCCCAGGGACTGTAACAGAGCGGGGCGAGAGAGAGAAAGAGATGGAGAGAAAGTGGGAAGACTCAGAGGCAGGGAGAGAAGGCTTTTGGGAGGAGAGGGGAAGATTCCAGATGGATTCTTACTGTTGAAAGTGGATTCTTACCGCTTTCAACAGTCCAGAGAAAAGAGTTCCCAAAATCCACCCAAGTTGTCATTTACCAAGAAACCTGGTGTCATGACTGAAAGTCCCATTTTCTTTCTGTCTGCTCATGAGAAGCAGCGTGGCCTAGTGGATAGTGCATGGGCCTGGGAGACAGACGACCTGGGTTCCAATCCCGACTGCCACTTGTCTGTTATGTGGACCAGTCTCTTCACTTCTCCAGGCCTCAGTTTCCTCACCAGTAAAATGAGGATTAAATACCTGTTCTCCTTCCTATTTATTCTGTGAGTCCCAGGTAAGAGAGGGACTGTAACCCCTCTGCTTAACTTGCACCTACCCTAGAGCTTAAAACAGTGCTTGACACCTAGAAAGCACTAAACAAATTCCATTATTAGCATTATTATTAATATTATTATCTCCTTGCTGCTTTCCAGGCTGTTTACGCAGCTCACCCCAATCTTTCTCTGTTAACATACCTGAGCCCCTTCGGCAATGGCTTCTGCCGTCCAGCCGTGAGCGGGCACAAACTCCAAGGCCGCCGTTAGGATCCGATGCTGCAGCTGCTCCTCACTCTCGTGGTCCTCCTCCTCTTCTCCACCTTGATCTGTGTACCTGAAACCGAGAACCGGCAAAACAAGGCCGCGAAGGACAAAGTGAGTCTGATTTGGGTCGCAGGGGTCGAGTGAAAAAAGTTGAGCAAGGGGTAGCTTTTTTTCGGCCCCATCTGCTCACCAGCCCCCCGGTTCCTCTCAAAACCTGGGTCTTTTCATCACCGGATTGCGCACAGCACACGTTCTCTTTTCCACCTGCGCTGAGGTTCTATATGTCTTGGCAACATCGAGATCCGCAAAAAGACCTCAATCCCTCTAACCTGCATCACCAACCACAGAGTTAAGCCAAAGGACTGTGGGGTTACGTGAGCCAATAAAAGTGGCTTGAGCAAGACAAATCGTGTACCTGATGCGGACATCTCAGGAAAAAAAAAAAGCCAAAGGCACCTCCCAGAAATGATTTAGCAGTACCATCGGCAAAAAAGAATCTCCAAGACGGTGCCGGCCTAAGGTATTTTGGCACACTGGGCAAATTTGCACAAATTGTTCCCTTCCAATTAGTCAACACATGCGCAAACTCGAACCCAGATTTATAGTTGAGATTCTGTACGATTTTGTGGGCACCCGGTTCGCCCGGAACCTGGGCCGGCTCTGTCTGCCCAGAGACGGCAACTAGAACCAAAGTGAAAGAGGCCATACCTGGGACGAGAGCGTGGGGACCCCGGATCGGAGTCTTCCGTTGCCTGCGACTCATACGATTGCTGAGCAGAAGAAGGGGGGGGATGATATTTCTGTTCATCTGAGGCCCTTAACTGCGCTGAAGCCTGAAAGGCACGTGATGCTACAGGCAACTGACACCAGGCCACTGAAATGGAAACCACAATGATCAGTTCTTCAGAACTAAGGACGTTTGAGAGCCCTCCAAATCATTCTGAGCGCCATCGGTGCCATGGGTCCCCGCTTGTCAGCTGTGTGACTTTGGGCAAGTCACTTAACTTCTCTGGGCCTCAGTTACCTCATCTGGAAAATGGGGATGAAGACCGTGAGCCTCACGTGGGACAACGTGATTGCCCTGTGTCTACCCCAGCGCTTAGAACAGTGCTCTGCACATAGTAAGCGCTTAACAAATACCAACATTATTATGGGTCCAAATCTAAACTCATCCAAAAATCAGCTCCGCTCACTCTACTTAAGATATACGGTTCTAGTTCCGGCATAACATGATCAGCGTCCTCATTAACCTGCTGTATCCCAGAAAGAGATCAAAATCTCCCCGAGTCTAAGAATCTATAAAATATTTTACGTACCGAGAGACTACCGGAAGGTGATTGGTTCAGTGACAAATATTACCTAAAAAGGTTGGTGGGGCGGGGCGGGAGAAGAGAATCATTTTGGCATCTCATTTTTTTCTGGGAAATCCATCAATGGAATTTATCGAGTGCTTACTGTGTCCACTACATTAGGCCTTTAGCACTGTACTATATCTTCTTAGTTGCGGCCACTGTGCGTGAAAAACGGCCAGCCCACACCCACAGTGAGTCGGAATTTAAAAGTCTCACAGAGAGGCTCCCCTCTGCCATCCCAAGGCTTCGGGGTGAGAGCCAGGCTGGCAAGACAGGACGTGGGTTCAAATACTGGCTCCCTTGTCTGCTGTGAGACCTTGGGCAAGTCGCTTTAGGGAAGCGGCGTGGCTCAGTGGAAAGAGCCCGGGCTTGGGAGTCAGAGGTCATGGGTTCGAATCCCAGCTCTGCCCCTTGTCAGCTGTGTGACTGTGGGCAAGTCACTTCACTTCTCTGGGCCTCAGTTCCCTCATCTGTAAAATGGGGATTAACTGTGAGCCTCATGTGGGACGACCTGATTACCCTGTATCTCCCCCAGCGCTTAGAACAGTGCTCTGCACATAGTAAGCGCTTAACAAATACCAACATTATTATTATGTGGGACAACCTGATTACCCTGTATCTCCCCCAGCGCTTAGAACAGTGCTCTGCACATAGTAAGCGCTTAACAAACACCAACATTATTATTATTATGTGGGATAGGGACTGATTACCTCGAATCTACCTGAGCGCTTAGAACAGTGCACGGCACATAGTAAGAGCTTAAATACTATTATTATCAGTAGGCCCAGCTCAGGGGAGGTGGGCTTGCCCTGGTTGAAGCGCTTAAAGCCCGGCAAGGGGCTGGCAACTAGGGACCCCTTCACCCGAGCAGGGTGGGCTTGGGATTCCTCTTGCGAACAGCCTTCGGTGTGCTCAGCTCCTTCCCGCTCGGAGGGATCCAGCCCCATCTCCGACGTCTTTGCTGTCAAAAGCTCACCTCCTCCAGGAGGCCTTCCCAGACTGAGCCCCCCTTTCCCCCTGCTCCTCCTTCCCTCCCCACTCCTCCTCCCGCCCTCTGCCCTTCCCCCTTCCCCTCAGCACTGTGTATATCTGTATATATTATTTATTACTCTATCTATTTTAATGATGTGTATATAATGTTGGTATTTGTTAAGCACTACGTACAGAGTACTGTTCTAAGCGCTGGGGTAGATACGGGGTGATCAGGCTGTCCCACGTGAGGCTCACAGTTAATCCCCATTTTACAGAAGAGATAACTGAGGCCCAGAGAAGTGACTTGCCCACAGTCACACAGCTGCCAAGAGGCAGAGCCGGGATTCGAACCCATGATCTCTGACTCCCAAGCCCGCGCTCTTTCCACAGAGCCACGCTGCTTTATCTTGACGATGTCTATGCCAGACTACTTGTTTCGTTCTGTTTTGCTTTGCTGTCTGTCTCCCCCGTCTAGACTGTGACCCCGTTATCGGGCAGAGATTGTCTCTTATCTGTTGCCGAATTGTACATTCTAAGCGCTTAGTACAGTGCTCTGCACATAGTAAGCACTCAATAAATACGACTGAATGAATGAGTGCCTCACTTACCTCATCTGCAAAATGGAGATTAAGACTATGAGCCCCATGAGGGACAGGGATTGGGTCCAACCCGATTAACATGTATGTAACCCAGTGCTTAGAACTTAGTAAATGCTTAAGAAATATCATAATTATTAGTTATCCCAAGTGCTTAGTACAGTGCTCTGCACAAAGTAAGCGCTCAATAAATACGACTGAATGAATGAATGCCTCACTTACCTCATCTGCAAAATGGAGATTACGACTATGAGCCCCATGAGGGACAGGGATTGGGTCCAACCCGATTAACTTGTATGTAACCCGGTGCTTAGAACTTAGTAAGCGCTTCAGAAATATCATAATTTAATTATTAGTTATCCCAAGTGCTTAGTACAGTGCTCTGCACATAGTAAGCGCTCAATAAATACGACTGAATGAATGAGTGCCTCACTTACCTCATCTGCAAAATGGAGATTACGACTACGAGCCCCATGAGGGACAGGAACTGGGTCCAACCCGATTAACTTGTATGTAACCCGGTGCTTAGAACTTAGTAAGCGCTTAAGAAATATCATAATTTAATTATTAATTATCCCAAGTGCTTAGTACAGTGCTTTGTACATAGTAAGAGCTCAATGAATTTGATTGATTTGGGAAACTGGGACTCAATTCCTGAATGAATGAAGGAGGTAGGAGAGTAACCTCGGGTCCGGCGCTCGTCCCGCCTAACACCCAGCAGCAGGTAGCGGCACGGCCTAGTGGCTAGAGCCCGGGCCTGGGAGCCATAAGGTCATGGGTTCTAATCCCGGCTCTGCCACTTGCCAGCTGGGTGACTTAGGGTGAGTCACTTCACTTCTCTGGGCCTCGGTTCCCTCATCTGTCGAATGGGGATGAAGACTGGGAGCCCCACGTGGGACCACCTGATCACTTTGTGTCCTCTCCAGCGCTTAGAACAGTGCTCGGCACATAGTAAGCGCTTAACAAATACCAACATTATTATTAAAAGGGGAGGTGGAGGTGATGAGCCCTTAGTGGGACAGGGACTGGGTCCAACCCGATTTGCTGGCATTCCCCCGGCCTCAGCACTTAGGGCAGGGTCTGGCACACAGTATTATCTCATCTGTACAGAAGCAGCGTGGCTTAGTGGAAAGAGCCCGGGCTTGGGAGTCAGAGGTGGTGGGTTCTAATCCCGGCTCCGCCACTTGTCTGTTGGGTGGCCTTGGACAAGTCACTTCGCTTCTCTGGGCCTCAGTGACCTCATCTGTAAAACGGGGATTAAGACTGTGAGCCTCACGTGGGACAACCTGATGACCCTGTATCTCCCCCAGCGCTCAGAACAGCGCTCAGCACATAGGAAGCGCTTAACCAATACCAACATTATTATGAGAAGCAGCGTGGCTCAGTGGAAAGAGAACAGGCTTTGGAGTCAGGGGTCATGGGTTCGAATCCCAGCTCGGCCACTTGTCAGCTGTGTGACTGTGGGCAGGTCACTTAACTTCTCTGCGCCTCAGTTACCTCATCTGTAAAACGGGGATTAAGACTGTGAGCCCCACGTGGGACAACCTGATTCCCGTGTCTACCCCAGCGCTGAGAACAGTGCTCTGCACATAGTAAGCGCTTAACAAATACCAACATTATTATTATCATCTGTCAAATGGGGGTGAAGACTGGGAGCCCCACGTGGGCCCACCTGATGACCCTGGATCTCCCCCTGCGCTCAGAACAGCGCTCAGCACATAGGAAGCGCTTAACCAATACCAACATTATTATCTCATCTGTAGAGAAGCAGCGTGGCTTAGTGGAAAGAGCCCGGGCTTGGGAGTCAGAGGTGGTGGATTCTCGGCTCCACCACTTGTCTGCTGGGTGACCTTGGGCAAGTCACATCTCTCTGGGCCTCAGTGACCTCAACTGTCAAATGGGGATGAAGCCTGGGAGCCCCACGTGGGACCACCTGATGACCCTGGATCTCCCCCAGCGCTTAGAACAGTGCTCTGCACAGAGTCAGCGCTTAACAAATACCAACATTATTATTATCATCTGTCAAATGGGGGTGAAAACTGGGAGCCCCACATGGGACCACCTGATGACCCTGGATCTCCCCCAGCGCTCAGAACAGTGCTCTGCACATAGTAAGCGCTTAACCAATCCCAACATTATTAAGCAGCGTGGTTCAGTGGAAAGAGCCCGGTCTTGGGAGTCAGAGGTCATGAGTTCGACTCCCGGCTCTGCCACTTGTCAGCTCTGGGACTGTGGGCAAGTCAGGAGTCAGAGGTCAAGGGTTCTAATCCCGGCTCCGCCACTTGTCAGCTGTGTGACTTTGGGCAAGTCACTTCACTTCTCTGGGCCTCAGTAACCTCATCTGTAAAATGGGGATGAAGACTGGGAGCCTCACGTGGGACCACCCGATGACCCAGGATCTCCCCCAGTGCTCTGCACGTAGTAAGCGCTTAACCAATCCCAACATTATTAGGCAGCGTGGCTCAGTGGAAAGAGCCGGGCTTGGGGGTCAGAGGTCATGAGTTCGACTCCCGGCTCTGCCCCTTGTCAGCTGTGGGACTGTGGGCCAGTCAGTTCACTGGACCTCAGTGACCTCATCTGGAAAATGGGGATTAACTGGGGGCCTCATGGGAGACAACCTGATGACCCTGGATTTCCCCCAGCGCTCAGAACAGTGCTCTGCACATAGTAAGCGCTTAACCAATCCCAACATTATTAAGCAGCGTGGTTCAGTGGAAAGAGCCCGGTCTTGGGAGTCAGAGGTCATGAGTTCGACTCCCGGCTCTGCCACTTGTCAGCTCTGGGACTGTGGGCAAGTCAGGAGTCAGAGGTCAAGGGTTCTAATCCCGGCTCCGCCACTTGTCAGCTGTGTGACTTTGGGCAAGTCACTTCACTTCTCTGGGCCTCAGTGACCTCATCTGTCAAATGGGGATGAAGACTGGGAGCCTCACGTGGGACCACCCGATGACCCTGAGTCTCCCCCAGTGCTCTGCACAAAGTAAGCGCTTAACCAATCCCAACATTATTAGGCAGCGTGGCTCAGTGGAAAGAGCCGGGCTTGGGGGTCAGAGGTCATGAGTTCGACTCCCGGCTCTGCCCCTTGTCAGCTGTGGGACTGTGGGCCAGTCAGTTCACTGGGCCTCAGTGACCTCATCTGGAAAATGGGGATGAACTGGGAGCCTCATGGGAGACGAAACCTGATGACCCTGGATCTCCCCCAGTGCTTAGAACAGCGCTCCGCACAGAGTAAGCGCTACACCAATCCCAACGTTATGCCATTATTAGGAGTGGTCGGGGCCTAACTGGTCCCACAGTGGCTACAGGTCATGAGTTCGATTCCCGGCTCTGCCCCTTGTCAGCTGTGGGACTGGGGGCAAGTCACTTCACTGGGCCTCAGTGACCTCATCTGGAAAACGGGGATTCACTGGGGAGCCTCACGAGGGGCGACCTGATGCCCCTGGATCTCCCCCAGCGCTTAGACCAGTGCTCTGCACCTAGTAGGCGCTCAACAAATACCAACATTATGATTATGATTACCCTTGCTCGGAACCGGAAGTAGGCCTTGGGCCTCGTGCAAGGCCCTCGTGCCCTGGGAGGCCCAAGGCCGGGCACGCCGGGCCTCGCCGCCCTTCACCTCACCTTGCGACGCCCCCTCGCCCCCCGGGGTCCCCCGACCCCCCGACCCCCCCCCCCGGGGCGGGTCCCCCTCCCCCCCCCCGAGGCGGCCCGGCCCCCTTCGCCCCCTGACCGGCTCGGCCCCTCAGCGGCAGCAGCCTCCAGCCCGCCCTGCGCAGGGACGCCGCCGCCGCCGCCGCCGCCATCTTGGAAGCGGGCAGCGCCAGGACGCGTGACGTCACCGCGGCGTGAGGGCGCGACGGACCCCCCCCCCCCAGTCTCGCGAGAGGTGGCGGAGGCGGCGGTGAAGGAGGCAGGTGAGCGCCCCTCCCCCCCCCTTTCATTAATAACCGTCCTAATTATAGGGTGCGAAACCCTCTTCTAAGCGCTCGGGGACCTGCAGTTCAATCGGCGCTTCAAAGCAGCACGGCCTAGGGGGCTGGGTTCTAATCCCCCCACTGCCACGGGTCTGCAGCGTGACCTGGGGGCAGGTCGCTTCCCCAGGCCTCAGTGACCTCCTCTGTCAAGTGGGGATGGAGACTGGGGCCTCACCCCATTTGCTTGCCTAATAATGATAATAATGTTGGTATTTGTTAAGCGCTTCCTATAGTGATAATGTTGATATTTGTTAAGCGCTTACTATGTGCAGAGCGCTGTTCTAAGCGCTGGGGGAATAGTGATAATGATGATGTTGGTATTTGTTAAGCGCTTATTATAGTAGTAATGTTGGTATTTGTTAAGCGCTTCCTATAGTGATAATGTTGATAGTTGTTAAGCGCTTACTATGTGCAGAGCGCTGTTCTAAGCGCTGGGGGAATAGTGATAATGATAATGTTGGTATTTGTTAAGCGCTTATTATAGTAGTAATGTTGGTATTTGTTAAGCGCTTCCTATAGTGATAATGTTGATAGTTGTTAAGCGCTTACTACGTGCAGAGCGCTGTTCTAAGCGCTGGGGGAATAGTGATAATGATAATGTTGGTATTTGTTAAGCGCTTATTATAGTAGTAATGTTGGTATTTGTTAAGCGCTTCCTATAGTGATAATGTTGATAGTTGTTAAGCGCTTACTATGTGCAGAGCGCTGTTCTAAGCGCTGGGGGAATAGTGATAATGATGGTGTTGGTATTTGTTAAGCGCTTATTATAGTAGTAATGTTGGTATTTGTTAAGCGCTTCCTATAGTGATAATGTTGATAGTTGTTAAGCGCTTACTATGTGCAGAGCGCTGTTCTAAGCGCTGGGGGAATAGTGATAATGATAATGTTGGTATTTGTTAAGCGCTTATTATAGTAGTAATGTTGGCTTTTGTTAAGCGCTTACTATAGTGATAATGTTGATAGTTGTTAAGCGCTTACTACGTGCAGAGTGCTGTTCTAAGCGCTGGGGGAATAGTAATAATGATAATGTTGGTATTTGTTAAGCGCTTATTATAGTAGTAATGTTGGCTTTTGTTAAGCGCTTACTATAGTGATAATGTTGATATTTGTTAAGCGCTGACTACGTGCAGAGCGCTGTTCTAAGCGCTGGGGGAATAGTAATAATGATAATGTTGGTATTTGTTAAGCGCTTATTATAGTAGTAATGTTGGTATTTGTTAAGCGCTTCCTATAGTGATAATGTTGATATTTGTTAAGCGCTTACCATGTGCAGAGCGCTGTTCTAAGCGCTGGGGTAATAGTAATAATGATAATGTTGGTATTTGTTAAGCGCTTACTATAGTAGTAACGTTGGTATTTGTTAAGCGCTTACTGTAATGATAATGTTGGTATTTGTTACGCCCTTACTATAATAATAATGTTGGTATTTGTTAAGCACTTACTATGTGCAGAGCACTGTTCTAAGCACTGGGGTGATAATGTTGGTATTTGTTAAGCGCTTACTATGTGCAGAGCACTGTTCTAAGAGCTGGGGGAGATACAGGGTCATCAGGTCGTCCCACGTGAGGCTCACAGTTAATCCCCATTTTACAGTTGAGGGAACCGAGGCGCAGAGAAGTGAAGTGACTCGCCCACAGTCACACAGCTGACAAGTGGCAGAGCCGGGAGTCGAACCCATGACCTCTGACTCTGAAGCCCAGGCTCTTTCCACTGAGCCGCGCTGTTTCCCCTAGCGTTGTGCGCATGGTGGTGGTTTTTATCAAGTGCCGCCGAATCGTTTCCGATGGACAGACTTTCTCCAGAACGTCCTGTCCTCTGTCATAATCCGCAGCCTTCTGGCCTCTGTCCGTCCAGCTGCTGGTCTGCCTCGATCACCTTTTCCCTGGACTTTTCCTAGCATGAGTGTCTTCTCCAGAGAATTAGTCCTCCTGATTTGGTGTCCAAAATATACCCATCTAAATCCAGTCACTTGGCCTTCCAAAAACCACTTTGGCTTAATTTGCCTCCAAATCCTTTTGTTTTCTCGGGCCACCCGTGGTATTCTCCCAAGCCTTCTCCACCACCCCATTTCAACAGAATCGATGCTCTTCCTATCCTGTTTTTTCACTGTCCAGTTTTCGGATCTACCTTAAAGCCGATGGTTTCTCCATACCGGGCCTGACTTGGGTGTGCGTGACCCTTGCCTGTCAGGAACCAGACTTTGGCGGTACCGAGGGGGCAGTTGTCAGGTGCTGGAGCGTCGGCGTTTCTAACCGAGATTTGGCCCCAGAGGGCTTGTTTTCATCTCTTCGGAGTCGAACGGTCTGAGGTCCGGCCCCACTTCCATAGATAAGCAGGCCAGATGGACATTTTAGGATGTGGGTCTCGTTCCTTGTTGAAACCTCTAATTCTTATCACACACAAATCAGATGTCGCTCATCTTCTGGAGGTGAAAGCTTCCAGGCTCTCTTTCCCTGTCATCCTGTCCCCTATTCTCTGTGTTGTCCTACTCCTTTACTGGGCTACAACTACCATCAGATGTATAGTTTTCCCTGTTTCTGATTTGCAGAACAAAGTCCTAACCTTAAACAGAGAGTGATCCTCCAACTTTGACCTCCTTTCCCTTGATTCCTCATAAAAGGGGCGAGTCAGTACGGAGTTTCCCGTCTCAGAGGTGAAATGCTAGTAAAATAAATGTGCGTAGGTCCCCTCCCGACTCCGGAGAGCGTTACATCATATATTAGGTGGCCTAGAAGGTCTTCTGGAAGGGCACTATATGGGACTAGGAGGTGGAGAAACGTGACTAGAACATCAAGGGCCAGAAACATTAGAAGTGATGCAGAAATGCAAAGTCTGTTACTGAACTGGACTTGGGAGTCATGAAGCTCATAAAAGTATTGTCTCAGTGTCTGGTCATTTCATTTTCCCACCGTGTTTTTTTGTTGTTGTTGTTACTTTCAAAGAACACTGTGAATTTAGAAAACCTGTCTGACAAACCATTGCTAAACAAAACTTTCCCCCATCTTGCTGAGGAATTGAGGGCCCAACTCTGCTACTTTTTTAAGTGTCAGTACTTAATGAGTGCAGTGGGGACCAGTTTTTATCCATTAGGATGCTCTACGTTTTCAAGGAGATGTGGAACCAGATGATTGAAAGTTACTGATCTGGTCTCGCCGTGTCCATTGGATTCATAAAGGGCAGAACTTGTACAGTGTGATTGCAGCAAAGAGAAATTTCAAAGTTAAAAATCATGTCACTCTCCAGGGAGACTTCTAAGTGGACGAGACTGTCTAGTAAAAAATAAAGGTTTTACTAGTCTTTTTGACTCTCGAGCAACTAAACTGGACTCGGAGGCAAGAATAACCAATAGGGTTGGTTTAAAATCTGTGCTCTTCCTCCACGATTCCTTACTTGAGTCTAGAAATCTGTTTGGGGGACTAAGTTAGCAATCCATCCCTTCTCTCCATCTCCCTCTTTTCCTCTCCCCTACCTCCTATCAATCAGTGTATTTACTGAATACTTACTGTGTGCAGAGTACTGTACTAAGAAGCCCTGGGGAGAGTAGACTCCAAAAGAGTATGTATAGCCAATCCCTGCCCACAAGGAGTGCACAAGCTAGAGGGGGAGACAGGTATTAAAATACATGACAGAGGATATTTGTTGGGCTGGGGAAGAGATGAATGTCCAAGTCTCCCCTTTCCTCTTCAACCATCCATCTCGCCTCATTTCCTCAGTGAGATTCAGACCATCAGTCATATTTATTGAGTGCTTCAGTAGTGGACGTGACTCTGCTTAGACGTGCTTAGAACAGTGCTCTGCACATAGTAAGCGCTTAACAAATACCAAAATAAATAAACTCTGATTTTCCGGTTTTAGGCAGTTGGCATGGAGGGGCAGCCTTTCTGGGAAATGACAGAAAATACATTAATTGATTGGGGCCAGGAGAGAGGAAAGGGGGGAGATGGGGAGAAGGGATGGATTGCTAGATCAGTCCTAAAAAGAGATTCCTAGACTCCAGTAAGGGATCGTGGAGGAAGAGCACAGTTTTTAAACCACCCCCCTTGGTTATTCTTGTTTCCCAGTCCAGTTTATTTATTGAGTGTTTCAGTAGTGGATGTGACTAATTTTCCAGTTTTAGGCTTGGAGGGGTGATCTCTCTGGGAAACTAGAGAAAGCATTTCTTTGGTCAAAGGTGATGTGGTTGGTACAATTCCAGTCTCTTTTATGAAGCCAGTTTCTGCTTCCAGTAACCCAGACTTCATACCTCTCTTTTTGATTCTCCATCTTGAAGTGTACTAATTAAAAAACTACAACAAATAAAACCACAATTCATGTCTGGCTTTACTCTGGATAACCTTAAGTTGTTCAACTGCTCAGTCAGGCTGCCTTCGCTGCTGGTGGCTTGTAGTTAAGTTTGGCAAAAATCGCATGAGCTAAAAAAGCTACAAGTGTCTGCTCTTAGTTGGGACTTTTGAAGAATTCAGGTTTGCTGACTGGGCTGCACCTTCCCTCATCCGAGAACAAGTCGTCCCCGAAGTCTGGCCCTTCCTGCTTCACCTCAAATGAGATTCATTTTTCTGGGAGTCTTGGGGTCAGGTATTTGTTTGTCCAGGGGATAAAGCCCATGACCTCATTCTCGAGAGGCAAAGGACGTGTTATATGGGGAAGAAGGAATTGGGTCGTCTTTGTCCTCCCCAACGAGGTCTAGCTAAAAAGAATGCTAAAGTGGAAGGGATTGCCGCTGTAAACTCTAAGATCCATCTGGGCAGGGCTCGTGTCTACTTACTCTTTTGTATTCTATAATACAAAAGTGTTTATTACAGTGGTTAGTTACTACAGTGCTCCGTACATAGTAAGTGTTCAATAAATACCATCAATTATCCCTTGTCAACTGCTGGAAAGACATTCCTGAAAAGTGAAACTTTAAAGTTGTTTTTGGTTTGTGTGGGTTTTTTTGTTGATATCATGGTGTGTTTTCACTGTGAACACCATCAGGGAATTAGAGGCCATTCTTCCTGCAATTGGAGCCTACTTTGGACCCAGCACCCGATGTGGTGCCAGAAAATAATGGCTGGGTGCAGAGGTGACGGGTTGAACATGGCGAGTATTAAAAGGGACACTTTTCTTAAGCTGGGCTCCTGCCAGAACGCAATCACGAACTGAGTGTTTCTGTTTTGTGTAGGGCGATGATTCAGGTGTCTCCTACTCGGGGAAGGGAAACGTCTATGACTAAATCCATTCCCGGATCATCCGACGGATCTGGGGAATGAAAGGGATTTAGAGTCGGGGGAGGATTTCTTCTCACATGCCTCCTTAAATCATCGTCTGGAGGAGAAAATGAGCGTGGCAATCTAAGTCGAACTTAGAGAGGATCAATGTTTTTTATTCTGCTGAATGCTGCATTGGTTGATTCACTTGTTGAGGAGCCCTGTGGTCTAGTGGAAAGAACACTGTTCTGGGAGGCAGAGGACTTGGGTTCTGATCCCAGCCCTGCCACTTGCCTACTTTGTGACCCTGGGCGAGTCACAATTTCTCTCTGCCTCAGTTGTGTCATCTGTAAAGTGAGGATTCAAAACATTTTCTCCCTCTTTGCTAGTCCGTGAGCCCCATGTGGGACAGCAATTGTGCCTGACCTCATTACCTTGTATCTAGCCCCAACTTAGAACCATGCTCGACAAACAGTAAGAGCTTAACAAATAAAATAATAATCATACCACTGAATTAAAATCAGCAGTTCATGGATTTTGGTCCATCCCATCACTGCTTCTGTGTGGGCTTCGGATTTTTTTTTCCCTTAGACATTATCTCTCAGACTTCACGTGCGTGTGCGCCTTGCCACCTAAAAAGAAGGAATCAATCAATTGTATTTATTGTGTACTTACTGTGTGCAGAGCACTGTTCCAAACACTTGGGAGAAGTACAGTAGTTAGTAGACACGTTCCCTGGACACAAGGAGCTTAGTCAACCATATTTATTAAGCGCTTACTGTGTGCAAAGCACTGTACCGAGCGTTGGGCAGAGTACAGTGTAACAGTATAACAGACACACTCCCTACCCACAATGAGCTTACGGTCTAGAGGAACTTTTCTGATTTATGTCAAACCAGACTTCTTTTGTAGTATGTTTTAATTGAAGGAAGAACAGCAGTATCTTCTCACTTGACTGGCCTTTTATTAGTCAAAGCCTGGCATAGGTGGCCAGCGGAATCTGCCAATTTGCTTGTCTTGAGTCACACTTCAACCTTGTGCTCAAAAGAAACAGAAGCCCGTTGTCCTTGTTGGGGTTTGGGTTGAGCCTCAGCCCATGTCCTGTGTGGAAAGGGAAAGGATCTATCTGCTGCCTATCTCCTCATCCAGATCGAATCCCTTTTTCTTGTCCGTGCCCTTTCCTTTGAAAAGAGTGATCGGGAATATCCCCAGGAAAGCCAGCCTCATCTAATTGCAGTGTTAGGCTTATGCTCACCAGGGATAATCAGATGCTTATTCAGCCCCTGTTACACCAGAAAAATAAGATTTTTCTGGGGTTGTCAGCATTTCTGGCTGGGTGGTCTGCACTGTGCCAAACGAATCCCTTTCAGTAAGACTTCAGGGGTGGAACTTGGGTCCGCGCTCTCTGTTCTTTTACTGGGAATGGAATCTCTTCTTTGACCAGTGTGTTTCAGGTTGGCATCGCTGCATTGCTGTGGAGATGGCAGAATACGGAGTGTCAGCCGGCCAGCAGGTCGCAGTGGTCTGGGACAGGTCATCTCCCGCTGGGGCCCTGAAGGACTTGGTGGATCAGCTTCAAGCCACGGCAGGCTCCGAGAGTCGGGTGTCGGTGGAAAACATCGACCAGCTGTTACAGTGTAAGTACCCGCCGTGGACTCTCTGAAGCAGAGGCATGGGATAGGAGGGTGGAATTTCTCCAGTCAGTGGTATTTATGTGCAGAACACTGTACTAAGCACTTGGGAGAGTACAGTGCGACAGAGTTAATAATAATAATAATAATTTTGGTATTTGTTAAGCGCTTACTATGTGCCGAGCACTATTCTAAGCGCTGGGGTAGACAGAGGGGAATCAGGATGTCCCACGTGGGGCTCACAGTCAATCCCCATTTTCCAGATGAGGTAACTGAGGCATGTTCCCTGCCCACAGCAAGCTTACAGTCTTCTCTGTGCCCCAGTTACCTCATCTGTAAAATGGGGTTAAGAGTGTGAGCCCCATTTATTACCTTGTATCTACTCCCAGCATTTAGAACAGTGCCTGGCGCATAGTAAGTGCTTAATAAATACCATAATTAGAAGGGGAGTCAAGTATTGATATAAATAATGTGTGATTTGCAATTTCCAGATATGTACATAAGTGCTATGGGGTCGAGGGTGGGGCAGATATCAAAATGCCCATTGCTTTTATCTGCGGGTCTCCATGTTGTTCAGTGAAGAGAAGCAGCGTGGCCTAGCAGATAGAGCACGGACCTGAGAGTCAGAGGACCTGGGTTCTAATCCCGGCTCCGCAATTTGCTCTGTGACTGTGGGCAAGTCGCTTCACTTCTCTGTGCCTCATCTGCAAAATCGAGATTAAGACTGTGAGCTCCAGGTGGGATAGGAACTGTGTCCAACCTGATTAACTTGTATCTACCTCAGAGCTTAGTACACAGAGCTGGCACACAATAAGGGCTTAACAAATGCCATAAAAAAATAAAGGGCACTGCTCTCTGTCAGCAGAGCTCTCCAGCCTTGCCCAAGGACGTGCGGTAAATCTGAGAGTAGGGAGGTCACTGGGACTGAAGCAGCTGTATTTTTACAGTTATAAAACCCACTGTCCTGCCCAGAGGTTTGCCGATGGCCCCGACTAGTCTCTTTCCATCGCAGTGGAAGTCAGGAGCAGAGCGCAAGATGGTGGGTTGGGGAGGAGAGGGAGCAAATGGTGGGAGCTGGAGAGGCTCTGCTCCCCACCCATCGCGCGCCCAGCCGGGAGAGCTCCGGGGGCAACTGCTGAAGCCCGTTGGACCAACCAGAAAGTTAGTAGAGCAAGGTGTCCCCATGCTGTCCCTCAGGGACAGAGGGAGAGAAGACTAGCCTCAGGCAGATCCAACGCACTCCACTTCTTTTCACCTCTAACCCGGCCTCCTTCCCCCAGCGGCTCACAAGGAGTCCAGCTTCGATGTAGTCCTGTCGGGTGTGGTCCCAGGAAGCGCCATCCTGCACGGCACGGACATTTTGGCAGAAATAGCTCGGATCCTTCGGCCGGGCGGACACGTCCACCTGAAGGAGCCCGTGGAGACGGCAAAAGGTAAGGGAAGACCCGGTCCCGCCCTCCTGGGGCTCTGTTTCCTGGAAGGGCGAGAGCAGGACCAGGAGCCAAACCTTCCTCCCGAGACTTGGCCGGGGTCAGCGGAGGTGTGGGGGGAAGAGGGAAAGTCTGAGGGAGTGCCGCGGGCTTCAGCAGAGTCACCAGGCTAAGAGGGGCAAAGCCCAGACTCGGATTCTCTTCGGGAATGCCTCACATGCCGTGCAAAATTCCCCCTCTAGACTGTGAGCTCGTCGTGGGCAGGGAATGCGTCTGTTTGTTTTTGCAGTGCGCTCTCCAGAGCTTGGCACTCCGACAGTGCTCACTAAATACGATGGAATGAATGAAATGGATGCCTAAAGAGTCCTGGGGTCCTCAACCTAGATGAGTGAAGATGTAGCGAGATTGCTCTTGTTGAATTATGCAAGCAGTGGTATTTATTGAGCGCTGTCAGAGTGCAAAGCGCTGTCCAAAGAGAATAGATGCGCCCAGGGGCTGTGTGTCTCAGCCCACAGAGAGGGGCTCATCGGGACCGTTGGGGAGAGGCATTTTAGGTCTCTGCCAGGGTGGTCTGACTGAGTTTCTTCTTTACTTGCTGTGCAGCTCATGGCTTAGTATTTATTCTTTCCTGGTGACAACAGGGGAGGCCAGGAGCGTGGCTGAAGGGGAGGGCGGGAGGGGTGGAGAGGAGGGAAGAAAGTTGTTCCTGGAGAAGAGAGAGCAGCAGCAGGGAATGCTGCTGTAAAGTAACTTTCTGTCGGCCCTGCGCAAGGGTTTGTCTTGGGCCACAGACTCAGAACATAAGTGCCTACCTTAGTCCACCGCGCCCTGGCCCCAGCAGGAGCCGGCGAAGTGGTCATTGCTCCCAGATTGACCCCGAGGGTCCGCAGAGGAGCTGCCCGGAAGGATTTTCCCTGCCTGAGCCCCTCCCCAACCCCACGAGTTGGGGGGGTCCCTGCTTGTACATTCCCAGCTCCTGCACACTTGCTTCAGCCCCAGGCCCAGCCCCGTGGCTCTGGCTCCTCTTAAATGTAGGGGTCGTAGCAGCCCCCGCCTCAAAGCCCAAGGGCTGGACTGGCAGCCTTCGAATTTAAAGTTATGCTTTAACTCTTCTTCCTGGAGCCTGTCTTTGAAGTGGGAAAGTTGGGTCATTTGAGTTACTCATTCTGTCCCCTCCCCTCCCTAAAGTAACAAGGGAAAACAAAGGAAGAGTCCCTAGAGAGGTTGTCCCTCAGGGATCGGCACTAGGAAAAGGGAAGGAGTGGTGCCTGCTCGCCATTCCCCGCGATCTTTTTGGGGGATCTTGACCTTTCGGCCAGAGTGCACTTTTGGTCTGCTACTCTTTGGTTCACAAAGTTTGACACCCCCCGTCCCCCCGCCACAGCATGAACACACGCACAGAGTCCCCCCCCCCCCCATTTTAGGCTCTTTAGAGAGCATTGGCAGGCAGTTTATAGGGGGCAGCTGACACCCAGATTGGTAGGACTAATAATAATAATTATTATTATTATGGTATTTAAGCGCTTACTATGTGCAGAGCACTGTTCTAAGCTCCGGGGTAGATACAGGCTCATCAGATTGTTCCACGTGGGGCTCACATTTTTTAATCCCCATTTTTATAGATGAGGTAACTGAGGCACAGAGAAGTTAAGTGACTTGCCCAAGGTCACACAGCAGAAGAGTGGGTTAGGGTTAGAGAAAGGAGCACAAACTGGGGGTTACTAATAGTGGGAGTTATTTTAAGGACAACTAACTGAACTGTCCTGTGCAGGCCCGGGGAGACACGGCATCGTCCAACATTCTAACCCCTCCCTGAGCTTGGAATCCTCTCTTCCTTTGAACTCTGATTCCATTATCTGCAAAAAAAAAAAAAATTTTTTTTTTGGTCATTTCTCCTTGGCAGTTGACAACAGCAAAGTGAGGACGGCGGATAAGCTGCGCACCGCTCTGACGCTGGCTGGGTTGGTCGAAGTGACGGAGGTAGGCTTGCACTGCAGTTGCGGACCCTCCCACAGACCGTCCTGCCGTTCCTCGTGCCGGGGACTGGTTGGAGGAGGAAGAGGAGGAGGACGGATGACTAAGCGAGTGCGAGGTTGCCGTCTGCCATCCCACGGGTTACTAGGAAATGTGTAGTCAAGGGAGCCTCACTGGGACCTCGATATTTCATCATCCCCACGCTCAGGGATGTGAAAGTGAAGTTTTCCTCTTCCACGGTAAAGAACTCTCTCACCATGACAGCAAGTAAATGTGCATGGCTTGGCGGAAGTGGTAAGAAAGAGCACCGGCTTGTGGTAGTCAACTCAGCTTCCTTTTTTCTTGGCCACTCATTTGCTGAATGATCTAATAAGAAGAAGAAGAAGAATAATGGTATTGAAGTGCTTACTATGTGCCAGGCACTGTACTAAGCGCTGGGGTGGATACAAGCAAATTGGGTGGACACAGTCCCTGTCCCACACGGGGCTCACGGTCTCCATCCCCCTTTTACAGATGAGGTAACTGAGGCACAGAGAGTGGCTCAGTGGAAAGAGCCTGGGCTTCGGAGTCAGAGGTCATGAGTTCGACTCCCGGCTCTGCCACTTGTCAGCTGTGTGACTGGGGGCGAGTCACTTCACTTCTCTGTGCCTCAGTTCCCTCATCTGTAAAATGGGGATTAAAAGTGTGTGAGCCCCACGTGGGACAACCCGATTACACTGTATCTCCCCCAGCGCTTAGAACAGTGCTCGGCACCTAGTAAGCGCTTAACCAATACCAACGTTAAGTGACTTGCCCCAGGTCACACAGCAGACAGGTGGTAGAGGCAGGATTAGAACCCGTGCCCTTCTGACTCTCAGGCCCTTGCTGTATTCACTGCGCCATGCTGCTCCTCTGGATCTAGGACCCATAACGTTTCCAGTATCTCCAGGGAGCCGGTTGAAGGGGGTAACGTTTGGAAAGCACTCTGAAGCAGTGTGGCCTAGTGGAAAGAGCACAGGAGTCAGAGGACCTGCGTTCTAATGCTGGCTCTGCCACATGCTGCCTGCTGTGTGACTTTGGGCAAGTCACTTCACTTCTCTGGGCCTCAGTTGCCTCATTTGTAAAGTGGGGATTAAAACTGTGATTCCCACGTGGGACTCTGTCCAACCTGATTAGCTTATATCTACCCAGCGTAGGCGTACAGGGCCCAGTAAGCACTTAACAAATGCCATTTTTTAAAAAACCACCAGAAATAATAATAATAATAATAATGTTGGTACTTGTTAAGCGCTTACTATGTGCAGAGCACTGTTCTAAGCGCTGGGGGAGATACAGGGGAATCAGGTTGTCCCACATGAGGCTCACAGCCTTAATCCCCGTTTTACAGATGAGGTAACGGAGGCACAGAGAAGTCAAGTGACTTGCCCAAGGTCACACGGCTGACAAGTGGGGGAGCCGGGATTCGAACCCATGACCTCGGACTCCCAAGCCCGGGCTCTTGCCACTGAGCCACGCTGAAAAACCTGGAGTAGGCACCAGAGACTGTTTCCGAAGGAATTTGTACGGCAAACACTGTCGGATACCTTTCACAAAGTCACTCCCCGTGCCGCTTGGTTTCTGGGGGCGCTACTTGTAGCTGAAGCAGAGAGCGTGGGTTAGTTCTTTGTCCTCGCTGCAGGCTAACCGTTTCTTTCTGGATCTTTGGATTCCAGCTCCAGAGAGAGCCTTTAACTCCTGAGGAGAAACAGTCGGTCCAAGAGTTCCTGGGCTACCAGAGCGACAACCTCCAGTCTCTGCAGATCACGGGCAAGAAACCCAACTTTGAAGTGGGCTCTTCGAGTCAACTCAAGCTTTCCTTTACTAAGAAGTCTAGTCCCTCCGGTAAGACCGGGCTCGGAAGTCTGCCTCTTCGGTTTGTTTGAACGGAGATCCCACCCTAGGCCGAGGAAGGGCCGATAGCCTTTGGGCTCTTTATAGATAATTCTGTGAGGAAACTGGCCAAGAGAAAATACTGGAAAACCAATGCGGGAGATAACTTGCAGGTCAACTCGCTAATCTCTTCGGAGGTTAATTTCTAACCTCTCTGGGCGAGTCTTGGTAGCTTCAAGGCTGAACCCAGAGGGGAGCAAGTGTGTGAAATTCATTACCACAGGAAACTGTATACGTGAAAATTATCAGTAAGAACAAGAGGGTGTAGGGAAATTAATAAACACTGGGTCCACGATGACTTTTTCGAGGGTGAAAAGTTTTCACTCCTAAAAGATGTGACTTTTAAGGGAAGCGGCATGGCGTAACGGCTAGAGCGCGGGCCTGGGAGCCAGAAGGTCATACGTTCTAATCCCGGGTCCACCACTTGTCTGCTGTGTGATCTTGGACAAGTCACTTTACGTCTCTGTGGCTCAGTTACCTCATCTGTGGATTGGGGATTGAGATTACGAGCCCCACGAGGGACGGGGACTACTTCCGACCCGATTTGCTCGAATCCACCCCGGCGCTTAGTTCAGTGCCTGGCACAGGGTGAGTGCTTAACAAATACCATAATTATTATTACTATTATTATCCTACAGCCAGTTGCTTCCACTCCTCAAGTCACCAAGGGTACAACATGGCAAAGCTTCCTGAGCTGAAACTGAGGAAGAGAACGTGAGGACTAAATGAGGAGGTCACTGTGGGCAGGGATTGTCACTGTTTATTATTGTATTGTACTTTCCCAAGCACTTAGTACAGTGCTCTGCACACAGTAAGCCCTTGATAAATACTGTTGAATGAATGAATCGTGGCTCAGGGGAAAGAGCACGGGCTTTGGAGTCAGGGCTCATGAGTTCGAATCCCAGCTCTGCCACTTGTCGACTGTGTGACTGTGGGCAAGTCACTTAATCCCTCATCTGTAAAATGGGGATTAAGACTGTGAGCCCCACGTGGGACAACCTGATTCCCCTATGTCTACCCCAGCGCTTAGAACAGTGCTCGGCACATAGTAAGCGCTTAACAAATACCAACATTATTATTATTATTATTATGAATGAAAAGTGGCGGAGCCGGGATTGGAACCCAGGTCCTTCTGCCCACTAGCTTGCTGTGTGACTTGAGGTAAATCACTTGTCCTCGCCATCCTTTTTCTCAACTGAAAAGTAGAGGTGGGGTGGCTTTTTACTTCTAAAAAAGTTATCATCTCTGCTATCACACGTGTTTTCATTAAGGGATTTGGCTGCAATTCGACAGAAGAATAAGGGAACGTATTTACTATAGTGGGTCTGGGAATTGGTTGTAACTCACTGGGGAGCTAAGACGAGATCCTGTGGAGGTCCTGTTGTCAGTCCTTGATTAACATCGCAAAGGGAACCCGCTGCAAGTATGCTCAGCTCTACAGTGCTGTCTTCTCATTATGCGATTCGGATAGGTCCCTATTAGGGAATTACAGATTGCTCTTTCTGCTGCACAAATAAGACTGTGAGCCCCTCTTAGGACAGAGATTGAGTCTGACCTAAATTACCAGTCGGTAGCAGAGCAGAGCACCCAAAAGGAGAGAATCTGCCAAAGGGGCTGGAGCCATTTTAAAAGGACGTGGGTCAGGGACCCGAGGTGAACTGGCAGAAAATCACCCAGTAAGAGGCACGACTCCCCACCTTAGCAGTGGGAACTGAGGCAGTGAGAAGTGAAATGACTTGCCTGAGGTCACCCGGCAAACAAGTGGTAGAGCTGGGATTAGAACCCAGGTCCTTCTGACTCCCGGGCCCATGATTTATATCCACTAGGCCATGCTGCCGCTTCTTCCCTCTGTCCTCATCCACCCTCCTTAATGTTGGTATTTGTTAAGCGCTTACTGTGTGCAGAGCACTGTTCTAAGCGCTGGGGTGGACACGGGGGAATCAGGTTGTCCCACGTGGGGCTCACAGTCTCAATCCCCATTTTACAGATGAGGGAACTGAGGCACAGAGAAGTGAAGTGACTTGCCCGCAGTCACCCAGCTGACAAGTGGCAGAGCCGGGTTCGAACCCATGGCCTCTGACTCCAAAGCCCGTGCTCTTTCCACGGAGCCACGCTGCTTCTCCCTCCTAGCCCCTTCCCACCCAGACAAGAGAACACAAAAGGGGAAAAAGCAAGAACGATCCTAGACCCAGAAAGTCTGTTTTAGGCTCAGTTAGCGATCACAGACGAAGCTCCGGGAGCCGCTGCACATGTGCCGGGCGGAATTCCGGTAGGCTGGGTCTGGTGGAACAACACGCTTCTCTGCCGGTTTCAGGAAAACCCGCTGTGGACCCCACCGCTGCCAAGCTCTGGACGCTGTCCGCCAACGACATGGACGATGAGGGGATGGTGAGTCGGGCGTCCGCTCGCCCACGAGGCTAGGTCTCTCCGGGCCCTTAGCGCGGATGGGGCAGCAAGGCTGGGCTTCCCGGAGGTGTCCGTTGTTAGCGCCATATCGCTCCTCCCCTACACGCAGCCTTCCTTACTCTTCCAGGGAACTGACATGCCCTCGTGGGAAGAGCACAGACTTGGGAGTCAGAGGACTCCACCACTTAACCTCCCGTGTGATCTTGGCCTTCTCTTTGTCTCAGTTCCCTCATCTGCAAAATGGGGATTCGATACCTCCTGCTCTGAGGGCCTCATGTGGGACCTGATTATCCAGTACCTGCCCCGGCGCTTAGTACAGTACTTGGCATGTAGAAAGCGCCTTCCACATACCGCAATTTATGACTCTCACTATCGAGCCAAGGCAGAGACCCTCCGGGGCTCTTGGAGTTTGCTGGAGCTTTTTATGAGAATTTCCAGAAGTTCTCCTTGGCCCCGTTGCCAAGGAAAGATGTTCATGGACCCCTTGCTGTCTGGGACACTTTCAG
Source organism: Ornithorhynchus anatinus (assembly GCF_004115215.2). Taxonomy (NCBI): domain Eukaryota; kingdom Metazoa; phylum Chordata; class Mammalia; order Monotremata; family Ornithorhynchidae; genus Ornithorhynchus; species Ornithorhynchus anatinus. The sequence goes on along the minus strand of NC_041738.1, from coordinate 34,233,074 downwards.
CTCTGCAGGGTGAGGAACAAAAGAGGCAGAACGCAGCGATGGGGCTGCCTTGCTACTGCCTGGCTCCCTCTCCTTTTGGTTCGAAGGGCGTCTGGCACACTCTCTTGGTGTGTAGGCTTTGGGCCCGAGCGTCAACGATCCGCTTTGTATTTCTGCCCCTTAGCTTGTTTTAGCAGGTAGAATGTCTTCTGGGGGCTGGATCTGAGGGAAGCAGTCTCAGAGTCTCTTAGAAGCGGGCACGGATCTATTCCTCCCTGACCTAAGCACCCTCTTCCAGGATCTCATCGACTCCGATGAACTGCTGGATCCCGAGGATTTGAAGAAGCCAGATCCAGCTTCCCTGCGGGCCCCTTCGTGTGGGGAAGGGGGGAAGCGGAAGGCTTGCAAGAACTGGTGAGTGGGGACGAGTGGGGTCCCTAAATGCCAGGGCCTGGGGGGGTGGCGGCGCCTCAATCCCACGGAAGAACCTGGTCCTCGGGTCGGGCCTCGGGACCAGAGAGGGGAATGGGATGGTCGTGTGGATGGAAGGGGATGGAAGCGTCGGTCCGTGGTTCCCAGAAATCGAGTCGCTGACGGTTGGGAATGAAACGGCCCAACCCGAGGTGCTCTAGGCTGCGATGGATGAGAAGGGTGGGGCTAGGAGACGACGAGCGGGGAGAAGCAGCCTGAGAGGGCGAGGGGGTCCTGGACCGTCAGGTCGTCGTCACCGGCTGCCTCCCTCCTTGTTTTCCGTGCAGCACCTGCGGCCTGGCGGAGGAGCTGGAGCAAGAGAAAGCCAAAGAGAAGGGCTCCCAGCCCAAGTCGGCCTGTGGAAACGTAAATATCTTCCTGTCATTATTCAACATTCAGACAGCGCCCGCCACCAGACTCACGTACCAAGTGGGACTCTGCCCTAAGGAGACCGGCCACACTCGACCCAGATTCTTCCTGAGGGGGGGAATGGGTCATATATTGTGTCCTTGGCCCCTGGGGACCTAGAGCGTTCTTAGGGGGAGAGGGCTGAAGATCAGAGAGGTCCCTTTGGGATTGGTCTGCTTTCTCCCTGCCCAGGCCCTTTTCTCTCCCCCTTTCCCTCGGGCTCAGAACCGTGGTGGCCGTGTGTTTTAGCGGCTTATGATACTAGAAACCCCTCCTCAATGAGTCTTCGCTGCCGGAAGCCATCAACCAAGCAATCATGTTTATGGAGCGCTGTGTTCAGAGTGCTGTACTAGGCACTTGGGAGAGTATACTATAACAGTCGGTAGACCTGTTCTCCTCCCACAAGTACAGAGTTCCTATAGAGTTTTGAGGACCTCGGGGGCCCTCGTTAGCTACTTTCGCCCAACCCCATCGAGAGTCCTCACTGGGCAGGAAGATTAGGAAACGCATCCTTGTCAGCCGTCTGCCTCTCCCCGGTCAGTAGACGCGAGGCCTCACTCTCTGTCCCACTCTTCCACAGTGTTACCTGGGCGACGCGTTCCGCTGTGCCAGCTGCCCCTACCTGGGGATGCCGGCCTTCAAACCCGGGGAGAAGATTCTGCTCAATGAGAACAACCTACAAGACGCTTAGAAGGCCACACGTCACGGGACTTGTGTGTGGCCCAGCTGTTCAAGCGCTCACTCTAGCCACCCCTCACCCTCACCTCCCTCCCCTCACCCCCGGGCCACTCCTCACGGTGGGATATCATTACAGAGGGTCGGGGGTGGGAGGAAGGAGGAAGGGGTAGGGGAAAGACCTGCTTGACTGCACAGCGCTGGGGGAACCGAAGGGCAGCAGTGTACTCCGACCTTATTAAGTGGACGTTGGACCCCTGACTTAAGGAATACCACAGCCCAGCAAGGCTGGCAGCTAGGAACTGTACCCCGAAGAAGCCAACCTCCTCGTGTTAAGTATCGACCCGTCTGTCGGACCTCTAGACCCCAGCCGTTGGTTACCTCGGTCTCCGTGGATCGTATCACTCTAAAAACGTTACCCTCGATGGGTCGGGGCTGTGGTAGGCCTCGGGTCACGGGCCAGCGTCCCGGTCTCGGCGACAGCTCAAATTCCCGCTCCTCCATAGGCCGTAGAACTGGTTACTTTCATTTCGTGGGCGAAGTTGTCAGCGGAAAAAATTAGTCCAGTGTCTGGTCAGCCCAATGAGGACCTCAGGCAGCCCTTCCTGCCGCAGGACAGACCACTGACTTCGGTAGGCAACTTGCACTGAATCTGTGTCCTGTGGCCATGTAGATGTCGAAGTAGGGCAGCCCTCATACCAACTTGAGAGAGAGAGTGTGTGTGTTTGCATTTGTGTGTGTCATGTGGCTGGCATGGGAATCCCTGAAAAATAGTCCGAGTCTGGGATAGCGCTCATTAGCATAGCTGGAGCTACCTGGAGGTGCTCATGTCATAAGCAAAATACTCAGCCTGGTAATATGGGATGCATCCCCCCTTCCTCCCCCTGGGCTACTCTTAATAATGGGGTTTGGGTCTTCCCGGCAAGAAGGCGATCCTGTTGCTGGCCTTTACGGTCTCGCAGCTCAAATCAAACGAGGGGAGATCTGTGGATTTAGGGAGACTGGATTTCATACCCCGGGATCAATAAATATTAAAACCAAATATCCTCGAGTAACTTCGATATCACCGTCAGGTTTATTGAGTTCCTACTTTCTGCACCGTTGAGTTGCCTTGGGTCCACACCTGCAGGGCAAGAGAGTTCAGTCTAACTGGTCAGTCCCCGCTGAACGGCCAAAGCAAGGAGGTTGATCCGGGAAAGGACTCTTAGCTGAAGCACCCTTGTGTGAGCATCGAGTGGGGTGAGTTTGTGATATCAACACCAGAACTGTTTCCTGAGGCGGTCTTTATCATTCCCAAATTGCTGTGTGCACTGGTGCTGGGCCCTGCTCGCTGCTGCAATTGGGAAACAAGGTCAGGGGTCCAAGAGGGGTTATTGATTACCCCAGAGTGCAGAAAGTGGGTTTGATAGTTTAGAGAGAGCAAGCAATGAGTAAAAGGAGCGACATTATCCACTCCTTCAAACTACCAGGGATAGTGAAGTCTAGGTCCTGGGGGAGTCTCCTCCGACGTTTCATAGATTCTGGGAGACATGATTTCTGCAGACTCCCAGCTCTGCACCCAGGCATGGGAATTATATATAAATATATATATATATATATAATTGGAATTATATATAATACATTTATATATATATATATATTAGAGTCTTGCTCTGAAAATTCAAGTGGCACTGAAATCCTCTTTGTTCCTAGGAATCAGAGGGCCTAGGATCTAATTCCGGCTCTGGCACTTGCCTGCTGTGACCTTGGGCAAGTCACGTCACTTCTCTGTGCCTCAATTTCCTCATTTGTAAAATGGGGTTTCAATGCCGGAATCTCCTTCCTACTTACTGTGAGCCCCGTGTGGGTCAAGGACTTGACTGAATTGATTACCTAGCATCTACCCCAGTGCTTAGAACGGTGCTCGTCACGTAGTAAGTGCTTTACAAATACCATCATTGTTATTATTGATTAGTGGGGGGCTTCAGGGAGGATATTTTGAGGACCCAGAATGAGTTAAATTGCCATTGTCGTTTTAAGTGGTCGAAGTGTAAGTGGCTGATAATTTTCCCTGCCTTAGCTGTGAAGGACCTCTGCTGGAAGGTTGAAGTTCCTGGATTACTCAGTATCACAAAGGATTTGGATCAGGAGATCTGGGTTCCATTCCCAACTTGCTGTCTGCTTAGCTTCATTGTAACTATCATCCTTACTGAGTACCTGTATTTTGCACTATGTCCAGGCATGTTTTTGAAGGTAATTTTTCACCAGAAAATGTGCATAAGACAAATTAATTTTGTCAGCCAGAGGAACACTAGGGAACCGACCGTATCTCTCCCATCTCACCTCCAGGACCATCCTGTGAACCATGACCTCTGTCAGATTAAGAGCATTTCTTTTTTCCCCACTCCCAAACCTTGTCTCCCTGCCCCATTGCCATCCTGAGTTGGCTTCTGGGCAGTTCCCAGAGTCCAGTTGGAAAGAAAGAGGGTTGACAGGAAGGTGGTGTCCTGTGGTCAGATATCAGAGACAGCCAATGGCATTTATTGAGCACTTTGTGCAGAGCACTGTTCTGAGTGCTTGGGAGACTACAATACAACAGAGTTGGGAGACATGTTCCTTACCCACAAGGAGGTTACAGTTTAGAAGGGAATTTAAACATTAATAAATGTTGGTATTTGTTAAGCGCTCACTATGTGCACAGCACTGTTCTAAGCGCTGGGGGATACAAGGGAATCGGGTTGTCCCACGTGGGGCTCACAGTTTTAATCCCCATTTTACAGATGAGGTAACTGAGGCCCAGAGAAGTGAAGTGACTTGCCCAAAGTCACCCAGCTGGCAAGTGGCGGAGCCGGGATTCGAACCCATGCACTCTGACTCCCAAGCCCAGGCTCTTTCCATTGTACCACGCTGCTTTAAACTATATATGTATAGAAATCCTGTGGGGCTGAGGATAGGGTGACAAAAGGGTACAAATCTAACCTGGGTGATGCGGAAAGGAGAGGGATTAGGGAAAATGAGGGCTTTATCAGGAGGCTCATCTGGGACAAGAAATAAAACACCGGTTTATAATCCCAAACTCCTTTTTTAGCCCTGTAACAATGAATTGCAGTAGTCCTAAAATTAGTTGCCAAAACCCCCAGCTGGTGAGTGATTAGATTTCATTAGTACCGTTAAAACAGGTAGATTATGTGAAATGTTTCAGCCTTTTATTAGGTTTGCCCCGGGAAGACCTAGATGACTTCAGCATCATGGAACTGGAAGAGGTCAGAAGATCACCTGGTGCAGCCCCCTGCTTCTAAAGTTGGTCTAATTCTTTTACTCCCCCCCCCCCCGCCCCACCTATAACACAAAGTCTGTTTCAGGATTTAATCATCCTTTCATTCTAGTCACTCATGCAGCATTTTTAAAGTCTGTTTTCTTTCCTCTCTTCCTCTGGGAAAGCAGGAATAACGGTTTAAAAATATCTCAAAACCCCTCAGGCTTCAGGGACAGTTAAGCCATTCTTCAACGTTCGACGAAACCTCAGTTCCTTTAACCTTTCCATCTCTGTGGACTCCACATTCTTTCCATCTTTTCTGAAATGCCACAACCAGAATTGGGCAAATTCCTTCTCCCCGGCCTCTGTTTCTCCCTTTATATATAAAAAAAAAAAGAAACTAAGAAATCAAACTCTCCTCACCTGCCCAAGAGAGATGCTGGACGCGCTGTGAGTGGGAAGTGCAAGGAAGCCCGGACTCTGGCATATGGCTGGAAGAGACCTGTGGCAGTCGAGTATGATTGTTTGATACGATTAATTAACCAGGTATTGAATTCCCATTTTGCAGATTAGGGAACTGAGGCAGAGAGAAGTTTAAATGACTCACCCAAGGTCACAGTGGTAAATAGTGGAGCTGGGATTAGACCCCCGACCCATGCTTATTCCAATAGGCCAAACTGCTTCTCCAGTAGGCCACTGGACTAAGCACTTAGTGAAGCAGGGTCAGCTGAGGTCCTGGCTGAGTTTTGACCGGTCTCCGCCCAGGTTATCTGAATCGAGACACTTTCTACCCACCTCCCAGCTGGAAAGCAGATGTGCCGCACGTTTGCGACCTGGTTTAGCTCCTACTCTTCTCCATAAAACCGGGCAAATTAACATTCTGGAGATGGGTCGATAATTTATTCATAAAGAGAGCTCGTCAACATGAAGGCTGAATATGTGCAGTATTTATAGTTACCATAACCCCGCTCACCCAGGATAATGCATTATTAATACAGGAGTTAGTTATGCTCCCCGAGCACCCAAATGATGCGTTAATATCTGTAAATTATTGAAACAAGTTATTGCTAGGCCCTGAGGTTTATGGTTATTTACTTGTTTCCTATTAACTTTTTCCTCGACTTGTTCAGCTCTTTCGAAGTTTTTACCCACAGCAGGTTAAGCACAGGGGGTCTGGTGGGCAGTGCTGACTCTAGGTTCTTGGTGGGTCTCTTCCCATCCCCCACAGCAAGGGCAGGACGGTCCATGGGTTGGAGCCCCGTTCTGGGAATCGAAATGGAATTTTTAAGCACTTACCTGTGTGCCAGGCACTGTTCTAAGCACTGGGGTAGATACAAGACAGGTTGTACACAGTCCCTGTTCTTCACGGGGCTCACAGTCTTAATCCTCATTTTACAGCTGAGGTCACTGAGGCACAGAGAAGCTAAGTGACTTGCCCAAAGCCATACAGCAGACATGTAGCGGAGCTGGGATTAGAACGCAGGTCCTTCTTACTCCCAGGCCCATACTCTATCCACTAAGCCACACTGATCTGGGTTCTAATTCTGGGTTTTCACCTAATTCACTCTGATCCTCCTCTGCTCTGAGTCCAAATTTCCCAGGTGGTAAAATAGACTATTTCAGAGCCATCTCTGGGTCATGGTATGTGTTCACTCAGTGCTCGTTATGCACATAACACTATAATAATAATAACAATGATGATATTTGTTAAGCACTTACTGTGTGCCAAGCACTGTTCCGAGCACTGGAGTAGGTACAAGTTAACCACTCTACTAAGGGCAGGGAGAGTATACAGCTGGGAATTGCTCCCTGTTCTTTGGGTGGTTCACGGTTTAAGAGACAAAGACATGACGGGGTTGTTCGACAAAGAGTGCCTGAAAACTCATTAAGTTATAAAAACCAAGCTATCTCAGCAACTGAGCGATCATCCACCTCCCTGTCTCAATCAGAATCATCTGCATACATCGACTTCATGTAACAAGCTCAAAAACCCCACCTGGAGAAATCCCAAATTCTGAGAGTTTGGGCTTCTTGGGCTTCTTAAACGGTGAGCCCAGCGAGGAACAGGGACCTAGTCTAATTCCCACCTGTGTATTCTCCTTCATTCAATCGTATTTATTGAGCATTTACTGTGTGCAGAGCACTGTACGGAGCACCTGGGAGAGTACGATATAACAATAAGCAGACACATTCCCTGCCCACAATGAGCTTACAGTAAGTGCTGAATAAATACCGTCACTATTACTGTTTCTCCTGTCACTCTCTACTGCTCCAGTCCCCTTAGCTGGGGACACCCCTGGGCTCAAACCCCCAGAGGTTGGACCCGGGGAGCCCTCCCAGCTTGACTACTCTGGAGCATCCTCTGCCGGCATCCTGAAAATCAGCCCGAACCTCATTTCTAGAGCAAAGAGAGTTTCCCAGTAATAATAATAATTATGGTATTCGTTAAGCACGGACTATGTGTCAGGCACTGTTCTAAGCGCTGGGGTAGAAACACGATTATCAGGTTGGATACAGCCGCCGTCCCACATAGGGCTCACAGTCTTAATCCCCATTTTCCAAATGAAGGAACTGGGGCATGGAGAAGTGAAGTGATTTGCCCAAGGTCACACAGAAGACAGGTGGTCGAGCCGGGTTTAGAACCCATGACCTTCCGACTCCCAGGCCTGTGCTCTATCCACTGGATCATATCTCCCCCTTTCCCCTTCAGCACACGGCCCATCAGCACTGCCCCATGGAGGTAGGGGAGATGATAATAACAGTCATAATGCTTGTTAAGCACTTACTATGTGCCAAGCACTGGGATATATACAAGTTAATGAGGTTGGACAGTGTCCCTGTCCCACATGAGGCTCACACTCCCCATTTTACAGACGAGGGAACTGAGGCACAGAGAGGTGAAATGATTTCCTCAAGGTCAAACAGCAGACGTGGTGGAGCTGGAATTAGAACTCGGGTCCTTTTGACTCCCAGGCCCGTGTTCTATCCACTAAGCCACACTGGCATTTCACTGGAAACATACCAGGGTTTATATCTGCCCCAGCACCCTTCAGGAGGGGCATCTATGTGGGCGCTGCTTTTTCTAGAAACCGCTCACTTGCTCTGGCCTTGTGTTGGTGGGAAAGCCTCATGAGGCCCGCCGGACATAGAGCGGAGGCTGAGCTGTCCGGTTTCTCCCTCCTCTCAGGGTTTTCCTCACTCGGGAAAAATTCTGCCTCCTCAGTTTTTAAACTTCTCGGGCAGGGAGTCCCGGGCAGAGAGAGAGGTGCCAAGCTTGCTTGGAAAATCCTCGCTGCTGCGTGGCTTGGCGAAAGAACACGGGACTGGAAAGTGGAAAACTTGGGCTGTAGTTCTTGTTCTGCCACTTGGCAGCCGGGTGTCCTTTGGTCAAATTGATCCATCGATCAGTCAATCGGTGGCATGTATTGAGCACTTACTCTGTGCAATGAACTGTGATGATAATAATGACTGTGGTATTTGTTAAGCACTTACTACATGCCAAGCCCTATACTAAGTGCTTGGGCAGTTAAATTATTCAGATCCCACCCAGAACTCAGTCACAGCCCAGCAGCACTTATGGATATATTGGTAATATATGTATTTATATCTGTCTCCCTACTCTAGACTGTAAATTCATGGACAAGGAATGGGTCTACCGACTCTATGTTTTAGTCTCCCAAACATTTGGTGCTCAGTAAGTGTGATTGATTGACCAGGTATTGAATTCCCATTTTGCAGATTAGGGAATTGAGGCAGAGAGAAATTTAAATGACTCGCCCAAGGTCACAGTAGTAAATGGCGGAGCTGGGTTTAGCACCCACATCTTCTGACTCCCAGTTCCCTGCTCGTTCCGTTAGGCCACACTGCTTCTCCACTATGCCACTGTACTAAGCACTTAGTAAAGTACAATTTGAAGGAATTTAATAGACATAATCCCTGCCCACAAGGAGTCTACAGTCTACGGGGGAGGACGGACAGGAAAACAAATGACAGAAATGGAAAAAGTCACCACTTCTCTGGGCCTCAGTTTCCTCACCTATAAAATAGGGATTAAATATCTGTTCTCCTTCCTTCTTAGCCTGTGAACCCCATGTGGGATAGGAATTGTATCTGATCTGATTGAATTATCCCCCGCTACCATGCTTAGCCCAGAGCTTGACATATAGTAAGTTCTTAACCAATACCACAGTTATAATTATTATGAGGTCCTGGGAGGGCTAGTGCTGGTTCTGCCCAAATCCTAGAAAGGGGAGGATCTAGAAGGGCAGAAATGGAAAGGAGGCGAGGCAAATTTGGGACTCGGTTTGTCGCAGTAACTTCCGGAGGTGGGCCTAGACTGGGGTTCGGAAGGGCCTAACCGCCTGTCGAACTCTGAAGGAACCAAAAAATACAAGCCACACCAGCACCCGCCTGCTGAACGAGAAGGAACGAAAAACAGAGGCTCGGCCAGCCCCTTCCGTAATCCGCCAGCCTCCTCTCTCCAGCCGGATAACCCGTCTCCCCCGCAAGAGGAGACGGCTGAAGCTCTGGAGACCAGTCATTGGTGCCTGAGGATATAAATTTGGATGTGAAGTTCTTACAGCTGAGGTCCAAATCAATGACCGAATGACTTCTTTTAGAAGCTCACGTGCTCTGGAAATTCCTTCGTTGGCGACACGCCCTCAGAGACCTTTGATTCGTATCTCTGAGGAGATAACTTGTTTAACAGCTGATGTTTCCTTGGCACTGCAGCTGCCTCTCAGGGTCGGGACCGGGAACAGATCGCTCCCATGAAGAGGAGCCAAGAAACTCCCAGGGAATCCGTGCAGCCGGGCGGGTCTGATGGCAGGGAAGGGAGCCAGGTTCCGGCTCAAGAACTGCCTGGGGTCTCGCCGTTGGCTGACGGGTCAGGGTCTCTGCAGCTCCCGGTCTCGGCTTCACCTGATCCGACCCCAATCCCGGCTCCGGCTCATCAGAGCAGGATTCCCACTGGCCCCAGGCAAGTGGAGTTCTCTGGTCAGCTCAAGGAGCAGCATGGCCAAGTGGAAAGAGCGTATGCCTGGGAGCCAGAGGACCCGGATTCTAATGCCAACTCCGCCACGTGTCCGTTGTGTGACCTTGGTTGAGTCGCTTAACGTCTCTGGGCCTCAGTTTCCTCATCTGTAAAATGAGGATTCAAGCCCTGTTCTCCCTCCTACTTAGATTGTGAACCCCACCCGGGACCGGGATTGGGTCCAACGTGATTAACTTGAATCTATCCCAGTGTTTGACACATAGTAAGCACTTAAAGGTTCTACAAGCTTGATTCAGGGAGATAAGACTTAAGAATCAAAGGAACAAGGAGTCCTAAACAGGCTTCTAGTGTGGGTGTTTTTTAAGTGGTATTTGTTAAGCACTTACTATGCACCAAGCACTGTACTGAGCCCTGGGGTAGAAACAAGCTAAATAGGTTGGACACAGTCCATGTCCTACATGGAACTCACAGTCTTAATTCCTATTTAACAGATGAGGTAACTGAGGCACAGAGAAGTTAAATGTCTTGCCCAAGGTCACACAACAGACAAGTGGAAGAGCCTGAATTGGAACCCGGGTCCTCTGACTCCCAGATCGGTGCTCTTTCCACTAGGTCATGCTGCTTTGGCCCCCTTTTCAGGATCTGGGCCGTCTCTGCTGCGATCGACCCAAAGGCGTCACCTCAGAGCCGCCTTCTCCGACAGGGAAATTTTCCCTGAAATTCCCTCGGGTGCTGGGTGGAACGCAGAAGATGAGGTGATCTGTGAGTGGCCGGCAGCCATTTTCCCCTTCAAGAGTCTCTCAGAGATAGAGGCACAGCCTCAGCAAGGCCAGAGTCATCTTTGACCCAAAGGAGAGGCTCACGTTGCACCCATCAAGCCTTTCCCAGAGCGGAGCGGATCTCTGCTCCCGGAGGCCGGGTGAGAATGAGATGGCCCATCCTCTAGGAGGGCCAAGCCCCTAGCACGGTCTGACGCTGTCGGGGCAGCTGGAGGCCTGTCTCCCAACCCAGCTCGTTGTCACTGCCCCACCGTCAGCCAGCTCTCAGGACATCCCCTCTCTCCCCCGGGGAGTGTGACGGCTCCAGGCTCCTGGAAAATACCAAGCCCACCGCCATAGAGTCCCTGCCGTCAGCCACCAGAGAATGTCTCCCTCCCTCTACCTTTTCCACGCCCGCACATTCTCACAGAGGACCCGGGGGCTGGTTGGAGCCTTCCCCAGTGTCTCCCCTCAGGCAGTGGTCTGAGCAACAGGCCAGGGGACCACCAAGGGGCCCCTCAGAAGCCATCCCCGGGCACCTCCCAACCGGGGAGGGCGGGTGCCGTGTCTTCTCAGAGCCTGGTCCTGAGAGTGGCATCGCAGCGAAGGTTCCCACGTGGCACAGCCCCTTCACCAATCATTGAAGGCATCCCTACCTGAATCCTCCACATTCTCCTAATTGCCAGGAGGGAGGACTGGGTGATGAGGGAAATCCGAGGGGATTGACACGCCTTCCCTCGGACCCCTTGGGTGTTTTCCCATCCTCCCTGCCCGGACCCCTTCTACGCCGGGGTTTCGATTAAGTGTTTCACCAGCAACTCCTAGACCTCGCAGGGATGGAACAAAGACAGCCACTTCTAGGGAGAAAGACTTTAATACTAGGGTCGGGTTGACCGAAAGGGAGAGGAGCAGGGAAAACACTTCCAAATCCAGGCAGCGTGATAGTCCGGAGGGCTTATTCCTGCCCAGCCGGGCCTCGGCTCTTGCCCTCCTCTGGTTCGCCGTTCCCGTCGGCCCGAAGAGAGGAACGAGAGACTCCGGAGAGTCGGTTTCTCCTGACACTTGAAGACAGAAGTCGCTGCAAGGGGCCTGGGGGGGAATCAGCAGCTGTGGGAGGCCGGTCTGGTTTTCGATTTCCTTCTTTTCAAGTATTTGACTGCCGACTTCACCCAGGGCTGGTTGGGATTGGCACAGATGGTATTATTCTGGATCGTGTTCAGCCTGGCAGGGAGAGAATCAGGGCCTGGATGGAGTGTCTCGAGGACGCTAAATACCGAATGCCCCCTCTTGTTGCCGAGAGAGAATTTCACGGGACTGTGAAGATCTTTTCCCAATTTTTTCAATTCATCCAATCGTATTCATCGAGTACTTATTGGGTGCAAATCACCGTACTGAGCGCTTGAACTGCACTAACGTAAGTGACGACTATGTGCCGGGCACTGCGTTTAATACAGCTAACAGGTTGGACGGAGTCCCTGTCCCACGTGGGGCTCGCAATCTTAATCCCCATTTTACAGACGAGGTAGCTGGGACACAGAGAAGTGAAGTGACTTGTCCAAGGTCACACAGCAGACAAGTGGGGGGTCCGAGATTAGAGCCCAGGATTTCCAACTCCCAGGCTCGTGCTCTATCCACTAGAACATGCTGCTTCTCATGTTCATTCATTCAATAATAATAATAATGTTGGTATTTGTTAAGCACTTACTATGTGCCGAGCACTGTTCTAAGCGCTGGGGTAGACACGGGGGAATCAGGTTGTCCCACGTGGGGCTCACAGTCTTAATCCCCATTTTACAGATGAGGTCACTGAGGCACCGAGAAGTGAAGTGACCTGCCCAAAATCACACAGCTGCCAAGTGGCCGAGCCGGGATTCGAACCCATGACCTCTGACTCCAAAGCCCATGCAATAGTATTTATTGAGCGCTTACTATGTGCAGAGCACTGTACTAGGCGCTCGGAATGTACAAATTGGTATCAGATACAGTCCCTGCCCTTTGACGGGCTTACAGTCTAATCGAATCTCATGCCCTAGTGAAAAGAGGAGTCTTCGGGAGTTTTCTTCTGTTCCCATTCCAGATCCAAACTTTCCTCTGAACGTTTTGTCCCCAGTCCCGGGGGACCCCGAGCAGGGATAGTGTGTTTCTCCTCCCACCCAGACAGTGAGGAGGAGAGGCAGTATGGCCCAATAAAAAGAGCACAGTCCTGGGAGCTGGGTTCCAATGGTGGCTCTGCCATATCTCTGCTGTGTGACCTCGGGCAAGTCATTTCACTCCTCTGTGTCTCAGTTTCCTCATCTGCAAAATGGGGGTTAAATCCTACTCCCTCCTTACTTAGACTGTGAGCCCCATATGGAACAGGGGTGGTTTCCAACCTGATTAACTTGTATGGACCCAACACTCGGGACAGTGTTTGGCACTTAGTAAATGCTTAATAAACGGCAGGGACTGTCTCCATCTGTTGCCGACTTGTTCATCCCAAGCGCTTAGTACAGTGCTCTGCACATAGTAAGCGCTCAATAAATACTATTGAATGAATATTGTTAGTAGTAGGTAAGTAATTCACTAGATTGTAAGATCCCTGAGGGCAGGGATTGTGTCTAGTTTCCCACACTCCCAAGAGCTAAATACAGTGCTTTACACACAGTAATCTAATCCTAGCTCTGCCACTTGCCTGCTTTGCGACTTTGGGCAAATCCCTCAATTTCTCTGTGCCTCAATCTCCTCATCTGAAAAATGGGGATTCAAACCCGGTTTTCCCTCCTCCTTAGACTGGCAGCTCCATGTGGGACCTGATTAGCTTGTATGTTCTGCAGGGCTCAGTACAGTGCTTGGCCCATGGTAAGCACTTAACAAAAACCACAATCATAAATAGTATTATTAGCAATAAGCATTCAGTAAATCCCATTTACTGACCAACTGACTGATTGATTGATTGAAAGACCAGGCGGCGGCTTGCGTTGGAGACCCCTGGGTTGGACCCGATTGCCCGACATCCCTGCCTAGGTGTCGACGCTGCCGACTGAAGGTGGACGGACAGTACTTACACAATAGCATCCTTGAGGCAGTCCACGGAGGTCTTTTGGTAGCTCACCAGCTTACAGAATTTTATCGGTTTCTTTATGTAGTCACTGCAACATTCCTTGCCGGTGTTCGTGCCTCTCGCTGAGAGAGAGAGGGAGGGAGGGAGAGATGGGGAAGACAGGCTTAGCCAAAAGATTCTCTGTGAGCTTCTGCTCAAATCAGTAGTATTTACTGAACGCCTACCGTGAAAAGATCACTGGATTCTCTGGAAAGAGCATTATACTTCACACCTGACCTGTTTCTCCCTCCAACCTCCTGCTTCTTCACACAACCAGGTGAGAAGCATCACGGCCTAGTAGATGGAACACAGACCTGGGAATCAGAAGGACCTGGATTCTGACCCCGGCTCTGCTACGTGTCTGCTGTGTGACCTTTGGCAAGTTACTCAGCTTCTCTGTGCCTCAGTGACCTCATCTGTAAAATGGGGATTAAGACCGTGAGCTCCATCCTGCCTGGCTCGTATCTATCCCAGTGCTTAGTACAGTGCCTGGCACATAATCAGCACCTAACTAACGCCATTAAAAAACCCCCACCAAAACCTCATCAAACTAAAAAAAAAAAACCAACCAAAAAACCCCACAACAATCAGAAAGGCAAGGCCCAGGTTGAGTTGCTATGCAGTCACCCATAGCTAGGGTTTCTCAGGGAGTCGGTGGTGGTGGAGTCAGGGGACGGAGAAGCCAAATTGAGATGCAGGTAAAGAAATGACTCAGTTTTGAGTACGAGGGGAACTCGGCAGTTCCTTTGGGTTACTGAGGCTTGGTTCCCTCGTGCTATTGTCGACAGCCTGGGCCTCTGCCGTTGGCCCCTCCGGCCCTGCGGTCTGTCCAGACCCGTCGCCTGGGAGCCCGCTTCCTTAACCCGGAGGACTTGCGCGGACATTAGAGAAGCAGGCTGGAGATTGCATGCAGAGATAGGATAAAAACCTGCAGCTTGGGTTCATTCGCCACCGCTGTGACTACAGGGACAGAAAGCAGCTATTCCCGGTGGATGAATCGATCAACCGCTCAATCAGTGGTATTCACTGAGCACTTACTATGTGCGGAGCACTGAACTAAGTGCTTGGGAGAATACAGTATGACAGAATCAGCAGACACTCTCCCCGCCCATAAGGAGCTGACAGTCTAGAGGGAGCTTATAGACGAGAATGGAATATCTGCAGAGGGAAACCCGTGGCTAACTGAGCCCATCCCCTTTACCAACATTTCAGGAACGAAAGCTCAGCCTAGCACTGCAGCTCAATTTCTAACCTGGCATTTCCAACTCTGCCTTTGGGATTCTTCTCCTTGAACCCCCTCTCTCCTTTAGATAGACTTTTTGCCACGCTGACTAAATATTTCCACCAGTTTCCCAGTGCTCGACCCTCCCCCCCCCATACCATACGCAGAGGGATTTGGGGGTTCGGGTGTATTGGAAGGGATAGGGGCGGCCCCGCTCCTCACCTGCTGGGATAATTGGAAGAGAAAGCCCCAGGATGAAGGCTATCAGGAGACCTGTCTTCAGGTAGTGCATGGTGGCAGGAGATGGTCTCTTTGGGCGCTGCTTCTGCTCTTGGAGCTGTGGCTGAGAGCAAGGTGGTGGAACTGGGCTTATTTAACCCCTTGAGTGGGCTCTCCTGCTGCTTCCTCCCCCGCCTCCCCCCGCCACTCCATCCGGTGAAATACAAAGAATCTGAACCCCAGATTTTGGAATTTTTGTGGCTTTCTAGAGAATAACCTCCCCCGAGGACAGAATTGGGGGGCGGGGGGGGAATGTGCCGGGGAAGGGAATCGCTGAAGACAACTGACTTCTCCTTTTGAGGAACCGTTTGTCCGTTCAGAGAAGAACCGAAAATCTGTGCCTAGAGTTGGTCTTGATGAAATCTGTGTCAACAGGGATCTCCGGGGCTACAGAAAATCGGGCTGGGCTCCATTCTCAGCCGTCAAATCTGTAAGGAGAATCCACAGAGCAGTCTTCCTGGTCCTGGGAACCTGGGTCCAAGGATCAATCTTTCAGTTAACCAGTCAATGGCATTCACTGAGCGCCTTCTGTTTGCAGAGCACTGTACTAAACACTTGGGAGAGTACAATGATACAGAGTTGTTAGACACCTTCCTTGCCCACCAGAAGCTTACACTTTAAAAGGGGAGACAGCCATTAGAGTAAATTATGGATATGTACATATGTGTTTTGGACCGAGAGGGGGATGAATATAATAATAATGTTGGTATACGTTAAGCGCTTACTATGTGCAGAGCGCTGTTCTAAGCGCTGGTGGAGATACGGGGTCATCGGGTCGTCCCACGTGAGGCTCACGGTTAATCCCCATTTTACAGATGGCGTAACTGAGGCACAGAGAAGTTAAGTGAGTCGCCCACAGTCACACAGCTGACAAGTGGCAGAGCCGGGATTCGAACCCATAACCTCTGACTCCCAAACTCGGGTTCTTTCCACTGAGCCACGCTGCTTCTCTAATCCGATGCAGTGTGGCCTCGTGGTTAGAGAATGGGCCTGGGAGTCAGAAAGACCCGGGTTCTAATCCTGGTTCTGCAACTTGTCTGCTTGTGTGACCGTGGGCAATCACCTCATTTCTCTGTGCCTCAGTTAATCTCATCTGTAAAATGGGGGATTAAGACTGTGAGCCCCATGTGGGACTGTGTCCAACCTGATTACTCTGCATCTATCCCAGTGCTCAGGACAGTGCCTGGCACATAGTAAGCCCTTAATAAATTGAATTAAAAACACGCTTGGGTACAAATCCAAGTGCAACAGTGACACAGAGGGGAGGAGTAGGGGAAATGAGGGATTAATTGGAGAAGATGAGAAGGCGATAAGTGGGATATGAAGTGGGAGGGAGTTCCGGTCCCGAGGCAGGATGTGGACGAGGGGTCAGTGATGAGATTGAGGTAGAGTGAGGAGGTTGGTGCCTGAGGAGCCAAGTGTGTAGAAGGAAGTCAGTGAGGTGAGATAGGAGTGGGCGAGGTGATTCAGTGCTTTAAAGCCAGTGGTAAGGAGTTTGTTCGATGTGGAGGTGGATGGGCAACGACTGAAGGTTCCTGAGGAGTAGGGAAACATGGACTGAGTGAGTGTTTTTATTCATTCAATAGTATTTATTGAGCGCTTACTATGTGCAGAGCACTGTACTAAGCGCTTGGAATGTACAAATCGGCAACAGATACAAGTCCCTGCCCTTTGACGGGCTTACGGTCTAATCGGAATAATAATGTTGGTATTTGTTAAGGGCTTACTATGTGCCAGGCACTGTGCTAAGCGCCGGGGTAGATACAGGGTAATCAGGTTGTCCCACGTGGGGCTCACAGTTTTAGAAAAACGATCGGGTCAGCAGAGTGAAGTATGGACTGGAGTGTCAGAAAGGAGGCTGATGCAGTAGTCAGAGTGAGATAGGATTGTCGCGAGCCCCCAGTTCGTACCAACCAGGACCTTCCTGGACCGGGGGGAGCCTCCGGGACACATAGTAGAAGTCAAGCCACAGCTCTGATCGCCAAGGTTAGCGTGTAAAGTATTTTATTTAGTTTTACCAGCATGCAAGGGAGTGACAAATACACACACTCCCTCCCAAGGGTTCGTTCATTCAATCATATTTGAGCACTTACTGTGTGCAGAGCACTGTACTAAGCACAGCGCAGCAGGAAACAATCCCTGCCCACAGCCGGCTCACAGTCTAGAAGTGTGACCTTGGGCAAATCACTTAATTTCTCCATGCCTCAGTTCCTTCATCTGCGAAATAGGGCTTCAGGACCTCTTCTCCTCCACGCTTAGACCGTGAGCCCCATGTAGGGCCTGATGATTTCGATGATGTACCCCAGCTCTTAGTACGGGGAAGCAGCGCGGCTCAGCGGAAAGAGCCCGGGCTTGGGAGTCAGAGGGCATGAGTTCGACTCCCGGCTCCGCCGCTTGTCAGCTGTGTGATTGAGTCACTTCACTTCTCTGGGCCTCAGTTACCTCCTCTGTAAAATGAGGATCAACTGTGAGCCTCACGTGGGACGACCTGATGGCCCTGTATCTCCCCCAGCGCTTAGAACAGTGCTCTGCACATAGTAAGCGCTTAACAAACACCAACGTCGTTATTATTATTATTACAGTGCTTGGCACATAGTAAGCCCTTAACAAATACTACAGTTGCTGTGTTGTTGTCGTTCTGTGCTTAACAAATAGCCATCATTACCTTGACTATTGCCACCCTACCCTAGGTTCAGCCCTTCTCTCTGCCGAAAGCTCATTAGAGACAGTCCGCGGGTCATCTCCGCAGACAGCGGTCCTGATGTCTTCCTTCTCCACCTCTCCTCCTCCGGAGCCAGCACCAGTTACCGCAGCAACCACTCTTCCCTCGTAAGAACAGGAAATAATGAGAGGGAGCACATTGAACCCCCTCCCACGATCCAGATGTGCACCTTCTCTCCCGAAGGGCTCTCCGCCGTGCCCTGCAGCCAGAAGGTGTTCAGGCGATCAGTCGTGTTTACTGAGCGCTTAATGTGTGCACAGCACTGTACCAAGCACTTGGGAGAGTAACAGAGATGATAATAATGTTGGTATTTGTTAAGCGCTTCCTATGTGCCGAGCACCGTTCTCAGCGCTGGGGGAGATACGGGGTCATCAGGTTGTCCCACGTGAGGCTCACGGTTAATCCCCATTTTACAGAGGAGGTCGCTGAGGCCCAGAGAAGTGAAGCGACTCGCCCACAGCCACACGGCTGCCAAGTGGCAGAGCCGGCATTCGAACTCATGCCCTCTGACTCCCAAGCCCGTGGTCTTTCCACTGAGCCACGCTGCTGGTAAGACACGTTCCCCGCCCGATCTCCACTGGCTTGAGAATGAGGTAGAGCCCTGCCTGAATAGCCCGTATTATTTCTCCTCCTAAGTGCCCCAAGGTGGGATAGGGAGTGTCCAACCTAATTCATTCATTCAATCCTATTTATTGAGCACCTGCTCTGTGCCGAGCACTGTGCTGAGCACATGGGAAAGTACAGTACAACAATCAACAGTGACATTCCCTGCCCACAGTGAGCTTAATTACCTTGTATCTCCCCCAGCGCTTAGTGCAGTGGCTGGCACATATAGTAAATGCTTAAATACTAATAATAATGATGGCATTTGTTAAGCGCTTACTATGTGCAAAGCACTGTTCTAAGCACTGGACCTCAATTATTATTATTATTATTATTATTATTAAGTGCCATCCCTGTCTATCGCCTGCCAAGCCGATGTCCTCAGCTCTAGTCCGTCAACACGAGGGGCAGAGAGAAGCCTTCATCTCGGGGCTTTGCAGTTCCCTAGGAGGCTGGTTCCTTCACGAGCTCACCCACCCACCCAGACACACTCTCTCCTCCTCTTCCCAGGCTACCTTCCGAACCTTCCCCGCGTACCTCTATCCGACATCATTAACATGCCGCGTTCTCTCCTGAGTTCCTCTTCGTGCACCGACCCATCCCTAGACTTCCGGAAAATTTCCAAGGAGAGTTTACAGTCTGAAGGGGGAAGCCAAAGAGATAGATCCGAACGTCAAATTAGGTAAGAAGAGCCAAGAGAAGGAGCGTAAAGCTTCAGATCAGAGACTCTAGTCACAGCCAAGTCATGCAGAGGGGCAGCTCTCTGTGGGGGATAATAATGTTGGTATTTGTTAAGCGCTTACTATGTGCAGAGCACTGTTCTAAGCGCTGGGGTAGACATAGGGGAATCAGGTTGTCCCACGTGGGGCTCACAGTCTTAATCCCCATTTTACAGATGAGGCGACTGAGGCCCAGAGAAGTTAAGTGACTCGCCCACAGTCACACAGCTGACAAGTGGCACAGTTGGGATTCGAACTCATGACCTCTGACTCCAAAGCCCGTGCTCTTTCCACTGAGCCACGCTGCTTCTCTGGGGGATGGTGGGAGAAAGTCAGGGGGCCCCTTTCCAACAGCAGTGAGATTGGGAGGCTAGGAAGGAACTGGGGTCCTTTTAAGGATGAAGTTCAAAAGGCCATCTTGGGTGGTTTTACATTACCGTGCTCTGACAATAGGTCATGGCTGAATAGGCAGGGTTGATGTTTTTTCCCCAAAAATTTGAAAACCGACTAAAAATTTTTAAGGAAGGGGAAGCGGCATGGCCTGGTGTATACAGCGTGTGCTTGGGAGTCAACCCAGAGAAGCAGCGTGGCTCAGCGGAAAGAGCCCGGGCTTGGGAGTCGGAGGTCATGGGTTCGAATCCCGGCTCTGCCACTTGGCAGCTGTGTGACTGTGGGCAAGTCACTTCACTTCTCTGGGCCTCAGTTCCCTCATCTGTAAAATGGGGATTAAGACTGTGAGCCCCACGTGGGACAACCTGATTCCCCTGTGTCTACCGCAGCGCTTAGAACACTGCTCGGCACATAGTAAGCGCTTAAAAAATACCAACATTATTATTGTTATTATTACCCCAGCGCTTAGAACAGTGCTCTGCACGTAGTAAGCGCTCAACAAATACCAACATTATTATTAAACCTGGTCCCGCCACTTGTCCCCTGTTTGACCTTGGGCAAGTCACTTAACTTCTCTAAGCTTCAGTTACCGCATCTGTAAAATGGGGATTGACTGTGAGCCCCAGGTGGGACATGGACCGTGTCCAACCTGATCAGCCTGAACCTACCCCAGCACGTAGTACGGGGTCCGGGGCGTAGTAAGCGCTTAACAAATGCCATAAAAAAAAGTAAAAGAAGGGGGTTCTAATCAGAAAGGTTAGATTTCACGGGAAAATTGATGACATGGAAAGCAAACTTTAGGGGTTTCCCTAGCATCACCTGTCAGCGAAGGGCTGGGATGGAGGGAGGGTTAGGGCAGACCCAGAGGGGAGACCCTGCAGGTTGGGGGTTGGAGTGGGTGGCAGGGGAAGGGGCCCAGGCAGGGATGCTCTCTCTCCTCTTCTTCAAACTGGGTGCTCACCCTGGGGCCGCGCTCAAGTGCCACTTTGGCATCCTGTCAGTCAACTTCTGTCAGGGAAGGCGACTGGCAGAATCGATTTCCCCCCACCACCCAACAGCCTCTCCCGCACGTGGGCACAGGTCAACTGCGGCAAAGCGTCCCCGACCGGGCCCCTTTCTCCCTCTTTTCATTCAATTCATTCAATAGTATTTATTGAGCGCTTACTATGTGCAGAGCACTGTACCAAGCGCTTGGAATGTACAAGTCGATAACAGGTAGAGACGGTCCCTGCCCTTTGACGGGCTTACGGTCTAATCGGGGGAGACGGACGGACAAGAACAATAGCAATAAATAGAATCGAGGGGATGAACATCTCATTAAACAATAGCAAACAACGGCGCCCGCGCCCCAGTCCTTTATCTCCTCCCCCTCTACACCATAAGCTCACTGTGAGCAGGGAACTTGACTCCTAATTCTGTTGCATTATGCTCTCCCAAATGCTTAGTATCATGCTCTGCACGAAGTATTCAATACAGTAAGCACCGTGGCCTACTTCACCAAGCTCAGGCCTAGAAGTCAGAGGACCTGAGTTCTAGTCCCAGCTTTGCCACTTGTCTGCTGAGCGACCTCGGGAAAGTCATTTTGCTTCTCTGTGCCTCAGTTACCTCATCTGTAAAGTGGGGATTAGGACTGTGAGCCCCATTTGGGACAGGGACTCTTTCCAACCTGATTATCTTGTATCGACCCCAGCCCTTGGAAGAGTGTCACATAGTAAGCACTTAACAAATACCATTATCAGCAGCAGCAGCAAATGTGATTGATTGATTGATTCATTGATTTTCCCGTGCCTTGGGCAGTTTCTGGGGCAGGTGGGATGTGGGTGACAGGAAGAATGTCTTGCACCCCCTCTTCTGGGCTCCTCCCCAACGGCTACTGCCTCAGAGCCCAGCCGGGTGGCAATGGGACCCCCTTCCCCCAGGACGGGGAAGTTTGGGTTAAAGAGGATCTGCGCTTTTGACACCATGCCTGGTGTCCCTTCAGATGCTTATGCCTTCCCGGAGCAGCGGGATCATGTTATTAATAATAATAATAATAATAATAGTGTTATCTGTTAAGCGCTTTCTATGTGCTAGGCCCTTTTCTAAGTGCTGGAGTGGATACAACTAAATCAGGTTAGACACAGTCCCTGTCCCAGGTGGGGCTCACAGTCTCAATCCCCCTTTTACAGATAACTGAGGCACAGAGAAGTGAAGTGACTTGCCCAAGATCACACAGCGGACAAGCGGCAGAGCCGGGATTAGAACTGTAGAGCATTAGGATACACTCCTCCCCACATACCCCCTACTCCCAGGGCCCACCCAGCAGCGTGGTCTAGTTGAAATAATAAAAACAGTAACTTCGGCATTGGCTAAGTGCTTGCTATGTGCCAAGCACTGTACTAAGCACTGGGGAAGATATATGACAATCGGATCCCCCATGGGGCTCACGGTCTAAGTAGGAGAGAGAATAGGTATTGAATTATCATTACGCAGGTGAGAGAACTGTGGTACGGTGACAGTAAGTGACTCGCCCAAGGTCACACAGCAGGCAAGTGGCAGAGCCGGGACTAATAATAATGGTGGTATTTGTTAAGCGCTTACTCTGTGCAGAGCACTGTTCTAAGCGCTGGGGGAGATACAGGGTCATCAGGTTGTCCCACGTGAGCCTCACAGTCTTAACCCCCATTTTACAGTTGAGGGAACTGAGGCACAGAGAAGTTAAGTGACTTGTCCACAGTCACACAGCTGACAAATGGTAGAGCTGGGATTCGAACCCATGACCCCTGACTCCCAAGCCCGGGCTCTTGCCACTGAGCAAGTCTTCTGATTCCCAGGCCTGTGGTCTTTCCACTAGGCCAGACTGTTTCTCTTGTCCTCTGGGAAAGAGCTCGGGCCTGGAAGCCACCAGACCCGGGTTCTAACCCCACTCACCTGCAATGTGCGACCTTGGGCAAGTCATATCAGTTCTCTGGGCCTCAGTTTCCTCAACTGCAAAATGGGGATGCAATACCTGTTCTCCCTCCTACTTAGACTGTAAGTCCCATGTCGGACGGCATCTGTGTGTGACCCATCTTATATCTACCCCGGCATTTGTATAGCGCTTGGCACATAACGAGTGCATAACAAATACCACTGGCCACAAACTTGGCAAGACGATGCCTCGGTGGGGCTGGTGGCAGTTCTTGCGGGCAGAAATCTGCACTTCCCTACTCCTTGCCATCCCACACTGGTTTCCTCCAACCCCCTCTCCCGCCGGCAGTCTGCTCGTCCCGGGGAGTGGGAGGAAGAGACGTATTGGCTCCTCTCCCCTTTTCCCTGTTAGGGAAACTCCTGGGGAGCATTTTTGACATTTTCGGTTCCCCTTTCTTCTACCACAGGAGGACAGTTCATCGTTAGAAGTCATCAAAAGCCCCCCCGCCGACTTCTCCCCTGGCAATTCAACTGAACTACTCAAAGTAGGAGGGGGAAGGGGCGGTGGGAAGGGGTCGATGGGAGGCGCTGGAGCTGGTAGATTCCAGTGAGGGGGTCACAGCTTGATGAAAATTTTTAGTCTGAGGCTGGGGCCGGGGGCGCCTCCGGCAGATGTGGGGGTCCTCTTTCCTCTCCCCGCCCCCCCCGGTGCAACCCCAAGTGACTGGCCCCAACTGAGTTCCCGTGAAGACCAAGCGGGCCGCACTTCAGGCCGCACTTCGGCTCCACTAGAGCGGCAAGTGGGTTGTGGTCCTGGCCGGGGGGAGTCTGCGGCTCGACTCCCCTCCTTGAGGCTCACCCGCTGCTCCCAGCCCGGGCTGGTCGGCGCAGCCGGGAACTGCCCTGGCAGGACCCGGACCCGGCCGAGACGTCATGGAGGACCCCGGCCTGCCACACCCCTCGGGGACCGTGTCTCCCCAGGGCACCGGGAAGTTACCGGTCTGCATGGCCTCCACCGTCCTGCCAAAGCCCTCTGGCCTCCGAGAGGTCCCGGGAATCATTCCGAGACTCACCCATCCTCCCACTTTCCCCCTCCGAATTGGATTCCAAGATCCTCAGTCCTCCTCCGCCCCGACTGTGGTCCCCAGCTAAAGATGAGGGGACCCAGACCCAGACATGCAGGTTTCCCCTCTTTATGAGAAAGAGAGAAATGGTCATTTACAAAAGCTTCCAGGTGGGGAGATGGAAAGTGCAAAGACAAGTCTAGACTGTAAGCTCGTGCGTAGGGAATGTGTCCATTTATTGCTGTATTATACTCCCTCAAGTGCTTAGTATGGTGCTTTGCACACAAAAGTGCTCCATAAATATGAATGAGTGAAGGAAGGAAGGAAAACTGTTTTTGCAAAAGAGCACTGGGAAGACACTCCCTCCCAGCTTGGGCCATCAGGAATGACTCTCCGAGCGGTGTCCATCTTGCCAGGAGATCCAAGGGGAGAGCCCGTTAGTTGACTCCATCTCCCCCACGGTGTCTTCCCTGCTCGAGGAACTTCTCCCGGAGGCTCCCCTCATTCTCTTCTCTTCCTGCTCTCTCTTCTCCCACTTTCCCTATTCTCTCTTTTCTTTCTCTTCCGTCTTCCCACTTTGCCTCTCCCCTGTCTGTTCTCCCTCCCCTCTGCAGGTCCCACCAGGATGTCAGTCAGTCAGTCAGTCAATAGTATTTATTGAGCGCTTACTATGTGCAGAGCACTGTACTAAGCGCTTAGAGTGAACAAGTCGGCAACAGATAGGGACGGTCCCTGCCGTCTGACGGGCTTACGGTCTCATCGGGGGAGACGGACGGACGAGAACGATGGCGATAAATAGAGCCGAGGGGAAGAACGTCTCGTAAAAACCGATGGCGACTAAATAGAATCGAGGCGATGTACATCTCATTAACAAAATAAATAGGGTGATGAAAATATATACAGTTGAGCGGACGAGTACGGTGCTGAGGGGAGGGGAAGGGGGAGGCGGAGGAGCAGAGGGAGATGGGGGGAAAAGAGGGTTAAGCTGCGGAGAGGTGAAGGGGGGGAGGTAGAGGGAGTAGAGGGAGAAGGGGAGCTCAGTCTGGGAAGGCCTCTTGGAGGAGGTGAGTTTTAAGTAGGGTAAAGATGTTGGAGAAAGCCCGGGGGAGGAAGGATTCCCCTTCCCCCATTCATTCATTCAATAGTATTTACTGAGCGCTTACTATGTGCAGAGCACTGTACTAAGCGCTTGGAATGGACAATTCGGCAACAGATAGAGACAGTGACGGGCTCACGGTCTAATCGGGGGAGACGGACGGCCCAGCCTCGGCTCCCTTCAGCGGGGCAGCCGGAGGGAAGAGAGAGGCCGGCAGGTCCCCAGGAATCCCAAGCCAAGTCAGTCCAGTGCCAGGACCTGGCCCCGGGCCAGAGCCGGGACAGCAGACGAGCGGGGAGCCCAGGTGCGCCCCGAGACCTCTCCGTCCAGCTGGATCAGGACCCCCGGCCTGACCTTCCCCTCCCTGCTCGGAGGTAGATCCCGAGGCTCCCTCCTCTCCCCCCTCTCCCCCTACCCCCGTGTCCGTACCGATCACTGAAAGGAAAAGGAGAGGCGAGAGCCGTATCACCCAGGAGCGGCCGGAAGTACAGACGCTTTGTGTACCTCTGAATCAACATTCTGGGGTCCCTGTTTATAATGTTGGTCTCTGTTAAGCGCTTACTATGTGCAGAGCACCGTCCTAAGCACTGGGGTAGATACAGGGTAATCAGGTCGTCTCACGTGAGGCTCACAGTTAATCCCCATTTTACAGCTGAGGTAACTGAGGCACAGAGAAGTTCAGTGACTCGCCCACGGTCACACAGCTGACAAGTGGCAGAGCCGGGAGTCGAACCCAGGACCTCTGACTCCGAAGCCCAGGCTCTTTCCGCTGAGCCACGCTGTCTATACCTGGTTTACCTAGACAGGTAAATGCACACTGGCTTCTATTTTTGACATTTTAATACTTTTTTAGTACTTTAATTGTTACTCTTAGCATTTGCTGAGTGACTGGAAGCGTCAGACACTTGAAAATGAGATTATCCGTAAGGTATAAAGGAAATATTTACAAGCCCTCGGCCCATGATAAAGTATGTGATGGCAGGGGGTCAGCAGAGTGGGGATTCTGTATTCTCCAGAGTCATTAGTGGCCACTCTAGGCAGTGGGATTCATCCCCTTCAGATGGATAGTTCTATCCTGTCTCGATCGATAATGATAATAATAGTAATAATAATAATTCTTAAGCACTTACTATGTGCCGATCAATGTGGTAAATGCAGTACACGGAGATAAGAACACAATCCCCACCCTACTCAGGGCTCCCGGTCTATTGGGGAGGGAGAACCAGTATCCAATCTCCATTTTACAGATGAGGAAACTGAGGCATCAGTTTCTTATGGTATTTGTTACGCTCATATTATGTGCCAGGCACTGTACTAATCCCTGGGGTAGATACGAGCTAATCAGGTGGGACGCAGTCCCTGCCCCACGTGGGGCTCATAGTCTTAATCCCCCTATTTTACAGATGAGAGAACTGAGGTCCAGAGAAGTGAACGGCAGGCAAATGGCAGGATCAGGATTAGAACCCGGGTCCCCTGGCTCCCAGGCCCAAGCTCTTTCTGCTGGACCACGCTGCTTCCCTCCTGCTGTTTTGTTTGCCCAGTACCTGAACGCCACCCCACCCCCATCATCACAACCCCCACACACCCACACATGCAGAAGCAGCGAAGAAGCAGCGTGGCTCAGTGGAAAGAGCCCGGGCTTGGGAGTCAGAGGTCACGGGTTCGAATCCCAGCTCTGCCCCTTGTCAGCTGTGTGACTGTGGGCGAGTCACTTGACTTCTCTGGGCCTCAGTGACCTCCTCTGGAAAAGGGGGATTAACTGTGAGCCTCACGTGGGACAACGCCAGCGCTTACAACAGTGCTCTGCACATAGTAAGTGCTTGACAAATACCAACATTATTATTACGCACACCCACCTACCTCTCGCTGTAAGAGGTTCAGAAACAGATCTCCTTGGAATTCCCCGGGGTTCCCGCCAACCCGTGCCCGCCCCCAGTCCAGTCCAGCCAAGCCCAGTCCCAGCCCCCACGGCACTGGTCTAAAGCTTCCCGCAGCATCC
The DNA here is from genome assembly GCF_004115215.2 of Ornithorhynchus anatinus. Lineage (NCBI taxonomy): Eukaryota > Metazoa > Chordata > Mammalia > Monotremata > Ornithorhynchidae > Ornithorhynchus > Ornithorhynchus anatinus. The sequence goes on along the minus strand of NC_041738.1, from coordinate 34,206,493 downwards.
AACAGGCCCGGCTAAAGCAAACCCGGGCAAATGTGAGATAGGAAGGGGAACTGAGGAGCCTTAATCAGAGGCCAAAATGGGGGTCGTTTCCAACTCAGTTTCAGGACCCCCCCCGGAACACTCAGCCTCGGGTGTAGAACCGAGGCTAATTGGACATGAACACTTTTTCGAAACAGTTGGCCATTTCCTGTTGGCAGGAAGGGTTCTCTCAGAGCCATTTTCCTGCCCGGGTCTTCTCTGGAAATTTGGACCTGAGTTTTCTCAGGACAAAAGTCTAACTCTAGAACATCCCATAATGCCTCCACAACTCTTCACAACTCTTCCTCTATTGTTTTTTTCAAATGCAGAGTCCAGCCGGGATCATCTGGAGAAGCAGCGTGGCTCAGTGGAAAGAGCCCGGGCTTAGGAGTCAGAGGTCATGGGTTCTAAACCCGGCTCCCCCACTTGTCAGCTGTGTGACTCTGGGCAAGTCACTTCACTTCTCTGTGCCTCGGTTCCCTCATCTGTAAAATGGGGATTAAGACTTTGAACCTCACGTGGGACAACCTGATTAACCTGTATCTACCCAGCGCTTAGAACAGCGCTCTGCACATAATAAGCGCTGAACAAATACCAACATTATTATTATCATCTCCCTTCTCTTTCAGTGAACTCCTGCCTCTGCCAGCCTGATTGTCACCAGAGAGCATGGTATAGTAAGCAATAATAACAATAATAATGACGATGATGAAAACTGTGGCATTTTTAAGCACTTACTAAGTGCCAAGCACTGGGATAGATAGAAGATAATCAGGTACGGCAGAGTCCCTGTCCCACATGGGGCCCATACTCTGAGCAGGAGAGAGAACGGGTAGGGAATCTGGAAACTGAGGCACAGAGAAGTTAAGTGACTTGTCTAAGGTCACACAGCAGGCAAACGCTGGGATTAGAACCCGGGTCCTCTGACTCCCAGGCCCATGCTCTTCCCGCTAGATCCTGTTGAACCCTTATGTCTGGAGTCTTTCTTTTTTTTTATGGCATTTAAGTTCTTTATGTACCAGGCACTGTACTAAGCACTAGGGGAGATATGAGCTAATTAGGTTGGACGCAGTCCGTGTCCCACATGGGGCTCACAGATCTTAATCCCCAGTTTATGGATGAGGGAAATGAGACGCAGAGAAGTGAAGTGACTCGCTCAGGGTCGCACAGCAGACGAGTGGTGGATCCGGGATTGAAACCCAGGTCCTTCTGACTCCCAGGCCGTGCTCTCTCCACTAGGCCACACTGCTTCTCACAGCCTAGCCAGTTTCCTTCCTAGTCAACTGGGGTCATCACACCGTGGGAGGAACAGAGAGTGCATACTCCACAGATGATGCTTCTTCTTCCTCCATGAGCTAAGGGGTCTGTGTCGCACGGAAATCAGATTGGCAGGTCCCAGTTGTCTTTCCTCTCAGTGAAGTTTCCCCCATTTCCTGTGGATGAGGACCCTGAGGCTCTGAATCATGAAAGGATTTGTCCCCGGTCACGTCAGCGTCCCAGAATCAGAGGTAGGTCTGGCTTCTTCTTTGTTTCTTTTATGGTACTGAAGTGCTTATTGTGCATCAGAAACTATTTTAAATGCTGGGGTAGGTACACGAGAAGCAGCGTGGCTCAGTGGGAAGAGCACGGGCTTTGGAGTCGGGGGTCATGAGTTCGAATCCCAGCTCGGCCACCTGTCAGCCGTGGGACTGTGGGCAAGTCACTTCACTTCTCTGTGCTTCGGTTCCCTCATCTGTCAAATGGGGATGAAGACCGTGAGCCCCACGTGGGACAACCTGATTCCCCTGTGTCTACCCCAGCGCTTAGAACGGTGCTCTGCACATAGTAAGCGCTTAACCAATGCCAACATTATTATTATTACAAGTTAATCAGGTCAGACACAGTCCCTGTCCTGCATGGGGGCTCACAGTCTAAAATAGGAGAGAGAACAGGTATTGAATCCCCATGTTAAAGTTGAGGAAACTGAGGCACAGAAAGCTTAAGCGATTTGCCCAAGATCACACAGCAAGCAATTGGCAGAGCTGGGATTGGAACCCAGGTCCTCTGACTCCCAAGCCCGGGCTCTTTCCTCTAGGCCTAGCTGTTTTTCTAAACCCCCACCCCAATCCCCATTTCTCCCCCTCTTTTCTCCAGCTCCCACCCAGGGAGAATCAAGCTCAAGCTTGGCCCCGAGAAGCTGATTGCTAAGGTTGGGGAAGCGGATGCTAGAGAAAAAAGGGAATCTGACTTAAGTGGGAGGAAGTGGGTGTTTGAATTCATTCGGTGAAATCACTCTCGATGCCTGTGAGTAAATAATATCCAGCAGCTGTCCCAGCAAGCTGATTAACACTCCCAGCTATTTTTACCTGGCTGATGCGTCTGTGCATTTTGATGGCGGAGCGGTTTGATCGAGACTGCAAGCTCCTGCTGGGTAATAATAATAATAATAACGTTGGTATTTGTTAAACGCTTACTATGTGCAGAGCACCGTTCTAAATGCTGGGGTAGGGAACCTATCTGCCAACTCCGTTGTGTTGCACTCTCCCGAGCGCTTAGTACAGTACTCTACACACACTAAGTGCTCAATAAATACGACTGCTTGAACGATCTGTTCTGGGCGCACCTCAGCCTTAAGCAGAACAGAGACGGAGCAGATCCACGATCGTTCTTAGCTTGAAAGACCCGTGGCAGGTCTCTCCCTGTACCATGGTTGTCAGGGGACTCCAGGTCCTAGACAGTAGTAATAATAATAATAATACTGGTATTTGTTAAGCACTCACTATGTGCCAGGCACTGTACTAAGCGCTGGGGTAGATATAAGCCAATCAAGTTGGACAAAGCCCCTGCCCCACACCGGGCTCAAAGTCTTCATCCCCAATTTACAGAGAAGGTAACTGAGTCCCAGAGTAGTTGACCCATAATAAGAAGGATGATGATGGTATCCGTTAAGCATTTACTGTGTGTCCAGTACTGTTCTAAGCACTGGGGTAGATACAACGTAATCAGGTCGGACACAGTCCCTGCCCCACCTGAGGCTCACACTCTTCATTCCCATTTTACAGACGAGGTACCTGAGGCATAGAGAAACGAGGTGACTCGCCCAAGGTCACACAGCAGACAAGTGGCGGAGCCTGGATTAGGATCCAGATCCTTCTGACTCCCTTTATCCACTAGGCCAAGGCTGCTTCTCAAGTCCCACGCTCGAGACTCTGCACTGGCCATGAAGCCGTGAGCAGAATACGCTGAACTTTGCGTACTTCTCATACCGTAGGGGTTTGGCATTTTGAGGCCAAGGCCTGGGACGTGTGTCACACGGACACCGAAACTGCACCCGCGGGTGCCTAGACGAAGTGACTAATCTGATCCCGACTCCTCCACTTGCCTGCCGTGTGACCCAGGGCAAGTCACTTCATTTCCCGGTCCCTCGGTCGTCTCATTTATAAAACGGGGATTAAAACTGTGAGCCCCACGGGGGACAAGGACTGTTTCCAAGCCGATCATCTTGCGTCTACCCCAGCGTTTAGTACAGTGCCTGGGACAGAGTGAGGGCTTAACAGATGTCATTACAAGAAAAAAAGTGAGCTGTTCAGTCCCCGCTTTCGAACCCCACCATCAATCAGTGGTGAGGTGGGGAGATGGAGGGATTCTCCCCGACCTCCATCTATTCTCTGCCCATTGCTCACTTCCGCTTAGAGCAGGGGCCTGGGAGTCAGAGGTCCTGGGTTCTAATCTGGTCCACCGCATACCTGCTGTGTGACCCCGAGCAAACCACTTCACTTCTCAATGCCTCAGTGACCTCATCTGTAAAAGATTAAGACTGTGAGCCCCCTGGGGACAGGGACTGGGTCCCACCCGATTGCCACCCCAGCACCGAGAACAGTGCTTGGCTCATGGTAAGTGCTTAACGAGTACCGTAATAATAATTATTATCATTCTGCTTGTCCTTCATTGCTAAAAAGATTCCTCTGCATAGACTTAGCTCTCTGTTTCCTGTCTGCCTGCTTGCTGCCCCTCTGTGTCAGGGAGATGGGTTCGGGGGCGCGATACATCAAGAAGGGCGCATCTAGGGCCAAGAGCGAGAGTTTCGACTGGAAGTGACAATGAAGGAATGACAATGACAGAGAAGCAGCGTGGCTCGGTGGGAAGAGCACGGGCTTTGGAGTCAGAGGTCGTGGGTTCGAATCCCGGCTCGGCCACCCGTCAGCCGTGTGACTTTGGGCAAGTCACTTAACTTCTCGGTGCCTCGGTTCCCTCATCTGTAAAATGGGGATTAAGACCGTGAGCCCCTCGTGGGACAACCTGATTCCCCTGTGTCTACCCCAGCGCTCAGAACAGTGCTCGGCACATAGTAAGCGCTTAACAACTACCAACATTATTATTATTATTAAGGAGGGGATGGGTTTGGATAGAAGCAGCGTGGCTCAGTGGCAAGAGCACGGCCTTGGGAGCCAGGGGTCATGGGTTCTAATCCTGGCTCAGCCACTCGTCAGCTTTGTGACTTTGGGTAAGTCGGTGCCTCAGTCACCTCATCTGTAAAATGGGGATTAAGACTGCAAGCCCCACGTTGGACAGTCGAGAGTTCGATTTAGAACGGTGCTTGGCACATAGTAAGCTCTTAGCAAATACCGTCGTGATTATTATCATCATGGGAGATGTTACCGACAGAGATAGAGTAGAACAAGCTCGAAGGAACAGGCTCGATTGGACAAAAGATGGACCGGGGTGCAGAAATGCTGAGTGATGGAGGCCGAGAGTCGGGGGGACAAGAGGAACCTGAGAAGGAACTTGCTGGTCTCAAGTCTGACAAAGAGCTGTTCTTCGGGGCGCCACTGCCTCTCACCTCACTTCTTCGATCAGAAATTAACCAAGAGACGTCTGGACTGCGATATAGCAGGATGTGCTGACATGGGCCAGAAAGGCCCAGAGAATGAGAACGTCTCACGCGCATCTGAGGAGAGAAGAGAGAGGCCCCAGAGAGGTGTTTGAATAGCCAGGAAGAAGTGAAAACGGGGCCCAAAGAGTTTCCTATTCCAGAGAAACAGGAAGGGGACCAAAAAAGTCTGGAACCACTCAGTGCTATTTGTTGAGCACTTACAGTGTGCGGAGCACTGTACTAAGCATCGGTTTCAGACGCAGGAGTGTTTGCCCAGCCTCCACCTCCCCATAATGATCATGATTACGGTAGTGCTTACCATGAGCCAAGCACTGTTCTAAGCCCTGGAGTCGAGAGACGTTGATCAAGTTGGACGGAGTCACTGTCCCACGTGGGGCTCACGTTCTTAATCCCCATTTTATAGATGAGGTCACTGAGGCCTAGAGGAGTTAAATGGCTTGCTCAAGGTCACACAGCGGACACGTGGCGGAACCAGGATTAGAACCCAGGTCCTTCTGACTCCCAGCCCTATGCTCTAACCACCGAGCCATGCTGCTTCTTCCACATACCCAGGATCTGGTTCACATGTGAATGAAGAAGAAGCCAGGAGATGGGGAAGAGGCCCGCACTAGAGAACCTGAGGGATGGTAAGCGGCTCTTTGAATTTGGCTGACACCTAGTTCGACTCAGTCCAAAAGCATCCTTGCAATTATCCCCCGTTCATCCGATCCCAATTCCTCTACGATGCAGTTAGCTTAATCTGTAGAGAGGACGTTGTAACCAACACAGAATCCCAAGAAATGGCCCTTTTAAATGATGGGAAGTAGAATAATAATGATAATAATGTTGGTATTTAAGTGCATACTATGTGCAGAGCACTGTTCTAAACGCTGGGGTAGATACAGGGTAATCAGTTGGTCCTCCATGAGGCTCACAGTCTTAATCCCCATTTTACAGATGAGGTAACTGAGGCACAGAGAAGTTAAATGACTTGCCCACAGTCAAACAGCTGCCAAGAAGCGGAGCCTGGATTCGAACCAATGACCTCTGACTCCCAAGCCCGGGCTCTTTCCACTGAGCCACGCCGCTTAAGAGAGGAGGCTGGAGGGGGGGGGGGGCAGGAAGGGGCCGGGAAAAGGCACTGGAGAGCTGTGGTGAGAATAAGAAGAAGAAGAAGATGAATATGTGTAAGAATAACTGTATTTGTTGAATCCCTCCCCAATGCCATTAATAATAATAATGTTGGTATTTGTTAAGCGCTTACTATGTGCAGAGCACTGTTCTAAGCGCTGGGGGAGACACAGGGGAATCAGGTTGGCCCACGTGGGGCTCACAGTCTTAATCCCCATTTTACAGATGAGGTGACTGAGGCGCAGAGAAGTGAAGTGACTCGCCCACAGCCACACAGCTGACAAGTGGCCGAGCTGGGATTCGAACCCATGACCTCTGACTCCAAAGCCCGTGCTCTTTCCACTGAGCCACGCTGCTTCTCCGTTGTTACTAAGGACAGGGGTAGTTACAGATCAATCAGGTCAGACGTCACCCCTTGCCCTACAGTCTAAAGGGGAGGGGTAACAGGCACTGAAGCCCCCTTTTACAGATGAGGAAAATGAGGCACAGAGAAGGGAAGTAATTCATCCAAGGTCACACAGCGGGCAAATCTAAGCCCTGTCCTTTCCCTGCAAAGTTGCCACTGTCCATTAGAGGCCAGCAGAATTCTCTCTCTCTTTCTCTCCCTCTTTCTCTCTTTTAATGGTATTTTTAAAGCCCATTCTATTTGTGAGGAACTGTTCTAAATGCTGGGGCAAGTTAATCAGGCTGGATACGGTCCCTGCCCAACCTGGGGCTCACGGTCTAAGTAAGAGGGAGAACAGGAATTGAATCCCCATTTGGCAGTTGTGGAAACTAAGGCACAGAGAACTCAAGTGACCTATTCAAGGTCACACCGCAGGCAAGTGGCAGAGCTGGGATTAGAACCCAAGTCCTCTGGCTCCCAGACCTGTGCTTTATCTACTAGGCTATAGTACTTCTTCCTCTCTTCCCCCTGTGTCTCCAGCAACCTTCTCCAAGCCCGACCTCTTTTCCTTTCGCCCAGCAGGGCCCTCCCCTGGGAAGTTCGGGGATGGGTTGCCCCGGTGTGCGGCAGGGACCGTGTCCAACCTGATTATCTTGTATCTCTCTCAACGCTTACTATAGTGCCAGGTCTGAATAAAAGGATGGGTTAAGCCGGCAGTGACAGGGAAGCCAAAAGTTGTGAGCCTCGGGTTCAGTGGATTCAATATTGATCGTAATTGTAAAGTTGAGAGAAAGCAGAAGTTAAAAAGGGAAGATCCCTTTGCGAGGGCGGCAGGATAGCCCAGGGTAGGATGGGTACAGGCAAAACTGAAAGACTACTGAAAAGGAGAAAAGTCAAAGTGCTGTGTCCTGTGTATATAAGAGCACTTAATGTACCTATCACAGCTCTTATGTACATATCTGTGATTTATTCATATGAATGTCTGTCTCCTCCTCTAGACTGCAAGCTTGTTGTGAGCAGCGAATGTCTGTTGTATAGTTATACTGTACTCTCCCAAGCACTTAGTACAGTGTTCTGCACACACTAATCGCTTGATATATAGGCTTGACTGCCCGACATTGACTAAGCGCTTGGAAGAGGACAATACAATAGAATCAGTGGTTATGTTGACAGTCCAGAGGGGGAGACAGACATTAATATAAACAAATCATTTCCGATATAGAATTTAAAGATATGTACATAAGTGTAGTGGGGTTGGAGGTAGGGAGAATATCAAATATCCAAATACCACAGGCTCGAGGGAAAAGATGACACAGAAGGAAGAGCGAGCTAGGGGGGATAAGGGCTTAATCAGGGAAGGCTTCTTGGAGGAGATGTGACCTTAACAACGTTTTGAAGGTAGAAAGGGTGGTGGTCTGGCGTAAATGGAGGAGGAAGGAGTTCCAGGCTAGAGAGAGGACGTGGGAAAGGGGTTGGCGGCGAGACAGATAATAATAATAATAATTAAGGTATTTGTTAAGCACTTACTATGTGCCGAGCGCTGTTCTAAGCTCTGGGATAGATACAAGGTAATCAGGTTGTCCCACGCGGGGCTCATAGTCTTCACCCCCATTTTACGGATAAGGGAACTAAGGCACAGAGAAGTGAAGTGGCTTGCCCAAGATCACACGGCAGACGAATGGAGGAGCCGGGTTTAGAAACCACATCACCTGACTCCCAAGCTTGTGCTCTTGGAGACAAAATGGACCTGGAAGTCAGAAGCTCATGGGTTCTGATCCCGACTCCATCAGTTCCCTGCTGTGTGACTTTGGGAAAGTCACTTCACTGCTCTGTGCCTTAGTTACCTCATCTGTAAAATGGAGATTAAGACTGTGAGCCAATGTGGGGCAGGGATTGTGTCCAATCCAATTCGTTCGTATTCCTTCCCAGCACTTAGTACAGTGCCTGACACGTAGCAAGTGCTTAACAAATACCACAATTATTATTATGCGATTTGGGCCACAGTGAGTAAACTGACACTAGAAGAACCAGTTTATTCTGGAATTATTTGTAATTTATTTTAATGTCTGTATCCCCCACTAGACCTGAGGGCAGAGATCATCATAATAATAATAATGATGGTATTTGTTAAGCGCTTACTATGTGCCACGCACTGTTCTTAGCACTGGGGTAGATACGAGGTTATCAGGTTGTCCCACAGGAGGCTCACAGTCTTAATCCCCATTTTCAGATGAGATAACTGAGGCACCGAGAAGTTAAAATGACTTACCTGAAGTCACACAGCTGACAAGCAGTGGAGTCAGGATTCAAACCCATGACCTCTGATTCCCAAACCCATGCTCTTTCCACTAAGCCACGCTGCTTCTCCTGGCTACCAACTCTATTGTACTCTGCCAAGCTCTCAGGACAGTGCTCTGCGTAAAAGAAATGTTCAACAAATACCGTCGATTGATTTTTTTAAATAGTATTTGTTAAGTTTGTTTGTTTTACGGTATTTCAGTGATTACGATGTGCCAGGCACGGTACTAAGTGCTCTTACTCTGTGCCAAGCGATGTAAGAAGCAGTTAGGTAGATACAAGATAATCAGGTTGGACACAGTCTGTCTCACATGGGCTCACAGCTTTAATCTTCATTTTGCAGGACTGGAACCCAGATCCTCTGACTCCCAGGCCTGGGCTCTTTCCATTAGAAAGGCTCTTTCCATTAGGAGGAAGCAGCGTGGCTCAGCGGAAAGAGCCTGGGCTTCGGAGTCAGAGGTCCTGGGTTCGACTCCCGGCTCTGCCACTTGTCAGCTGTGTGACTGTGGGCGAGTCACTTAACTTCTCTGTGCCTCAGTTCCCTCATCTGTAAAATGGGGATTAACTGTGAGCCTCACGTGGGACAACCTCATTACCCTGTCTCTCCCCCAGGGCTTAGAACAGTGCTCTGCACATAGTAAGCGCTTAACAGAGACCAACATTATTATTAGGCCATGCCGGTTAATTGATTGATTGATTGAGTGGGGGCAAAAAACCACACGAGGACCAACCTAAGAAAGTGGAGAGGGGAAAAGAGTTCAGTTCTCCAAAGTCTATTTCCAGCTGTTCAACTCTCACCTTCAACACACTGTGTGTTAGCTGGGTACAATAGTATGTTTCTCAACGGTTTTAGGAATGACTCATAAGAAGTAAGATAAGGAAATAACTTAGTAATTCCATAAACACATCCTTTCTGGGTAACTAAGAATACCTGCCTGGGGATTTTCCTTATCATAGCAGCTCATTATCTTTGACTTCCCACCCCAGGCTATGGATCAATTCGGGTGGCCATGGAATTCTCCATGCCTGGGGAGCGGTTTTGATGGCAGCGGGTCCCACTCTCTCTGGAATAACGGAGTGGTGCCTGGGCCCGGGGAAAAAAAACAGTTATTCAGAAATAAAGGGGGTTTACAGTCTCAACAGGAGCATGCTGGTTTAGTCATTTATTGGTTGACTTGATTCAATCGTGTCTTTTGAGCACTTACTGTGTGCAAAGGACTATACTGAGCACTCGGGAGGGTGCAATTTCAGCTCTACCTACCCCTTAAGAACTCAGAGGGACTAAGGTAATCTGTGTCCCATCCCGTCTTTTCCCACCCTCCCCATCAACTCCATCAACCCATGGCGGCTGACGAGCTCCCATCCAAGACATATCTGTCTGGCTTGTTTGAGCTACCCGGATCTCTGTGCTGCTCGGTCGTTATTTGTTATGTGCAAAGCTTGTTATGGGATCCCTCGAGGGGATTTGCATGGTTTCTTGGAAGAGGGTTGGATGAATGTGCAGATTCTGATTTCCTGGTGCTGACTTTGTTCAAACCTGGTCAGAGGACGTGGGTTCTGATCCCAACTCCACCACTTTTCTGCTATGTGACCTTGAGCAAGTCATTTGACTTCTCTGTGCCTTGGTTACCTCATTTGTGAAATGGGCATTAAGACTGTGGGCCCCAGGTGGGACAGGGACTGTATCCCAACCGATTTCTTACATCCACCCCAGCGCTTAGTACGGTGCCTGGCACACGGTAAGTGTTTAACAAATATTGAAATAGTAATAACAATAATTATCATTGCTATTATTAATCCCAGCTCTCCCTCATGTCTGCTGTGTGACCTGTGGCAAGTCTTCAACTTCTCTGTGCCTCAGTTACCTCATCTGTAAAATAAGGATAAGAGTATGAGCCCCCTGTGGGACAGGGACTGTGTCCAAACTGATTAACCAGTGTCTATCCCAGGGCTTAGAAAAGAGCTTGGCACATAGGAAGCACTTAACAAGTACCATAATTATTATTATTCTCTGTGCCTTAGTTTCCTTATCTGTAAAAGGAGGATTCAATATCTGTCTCCCTCTTGCTTAGACCATGAGGGCCAGGTACTGGGTCCAACCTGATTGTCTTGTATCTACACTGGTGCTTAGAAGCAGCAAGGAGTAGTGGACAGAGCCCAGGCCTGGGAGTCAGAAGGTCATGGGTTCTAATCTTGGTGCCACCATTTGTCTGCTGTGTGACCTTGGGCAAGTCACAGCACTTCTCTCTGCCTCAGATACCTCATCTGTAAAATGGGGATGGAGACTGTGAGCCCACCACGGGAGAGGGACTCTGTGGAACCTGCTTTCTTTGTATCCACTCCGTTGCTTAGCACAGTGTCTGGCACATAGTAAGCGCTCAACAAATACCATTATTATTAGTAGTAGGACAGTGCTTGGCACATAGGAGGTGCTTAAAAGCACTATTATTTTTAGGAGTATTAAAAAGGTATACAGGGCAGAGAGTGGGGGACGGAAGAAAGGTAAGAACAATTCACTGCTCTCTTGGCAGTGAAGGAGAGATTAGAGGACTGGGTGTGGCATAATTAATTAACTAATTAATGAATGATGGTATTTGCTAAGTACTTACTATGTTCCAGGCACTGTACTAAACTCTGGAGTAGATACAAACAAGTCGGGTTGGACTCAGTCCCTGTCCCAAATGGGGCTCACGGTCTCAATCCCCAATTTACAAATGAGGTAACTGAGGCCCAGAGAAGTGAAGTGACTTGCCTAAGGTCACGCAGCAGATACGTGGTGGAGCTGGGATTAGGACCCATGGCCTTCTGACTCCCGGACCCGTGCTCTATCCGCTAGACTGTGCTGTTGAATCTGCCCTCCCTCAGCCTCCCCCTGCCCTCTTGCCCCACTACCTTCCTTCCAAATATTCCCAGCCCCTTCGCAGCCCAAAGACACCTTCCCTAGCAGCAAGAAGGCGAGAGATGCCACAAGTGAGGAGAGAGAGGACTGAATGTTGGTAAAAGTCCCTCTTTGCCATACCCTCTTTTTGACTGTCAGCTTGAAGAACTTCATCCTTCCCGGTCTGATGGTTCCAGCGGTCCTGAGAGGGAGGTCGGGGCCCGGCCCCCACCCCTCACGCCCACCCCATGGAAACCGAGGCCTCCGGTTCTCCAGCTCCTCCCTTGGCCGCGCTGACGCAGACATTCTGACACGGTCTTTATTAGTTGTGCCATCACCAGCAAAAATGCAGTTGCTCGCATCACAGGACTTTAATGCTTTTTTTCTTAACAAAATACAAAATATGACAGAGAAGATGCTCGCGGGGGGCTCTCTAAAAATGTAGCATCTATGGCCATGGCTTCCTTTTTTTTTTTTTAAAATGGTATTTGTTAAGGCCTTACTATCGGATAGGCACTATTATCAGCACTGGGGTAGCTACAAAGTAATTCATTCATTCGATTGTATTTATTGAATGCTTACTGCATGCAGAGCACTGTACTAAGCGCTTGGAAAGTACAGTACAGCAATAAAGAGAGATATTCCCTGCCAGGGGAGCACAAATTCAGGAGTGTTTTTCCCCACAGTAATCAGGTTGGACACCATCCATGTCCCACATGGAGCTCACAGTCTTAACCCCCATTTTACAGATGAGGGACCCGAGATAGAGAGAAGCGAAATGATTTGCCCAAGGTCACAAGTGGTGGAGCTGGGATTAGAACCCAGATCCTTCTGACTTCCAGGCCCACGATCTATCCACTAGGCCATGCTGCTTCTTCCCTCCGTCCTCATCCACCCAGACAAGAGAACCCAAAAAAGGAAAAAGCATAATGATCCTAAACCCAGAAAGCCTGTTTCAGGCCAACAGCTGGAGTGGGAAAGAAACTCCCAGGGCTTTTCTGCTCTAGGAACTTCATAAAGGATTCAGGCTGCTGGGATCTAACAGTTTTGACCTTTCAAGCAGCATGGCCTAGTGGAAAGAGGATGAGCCTGGGAGTCGGAAGACCTGGGTCCTAATTCCAGCTGCACCACTGTCTTCTTGGTAACCTTGAGCAAGTCACTAATTTCTCTATGCCTCACTTACCTCATCTTTAAAGTGGGAATTAATACTGCGAGCCCCACATGGACTGTGTCTAGTCTGATTATCTTAAATCTACCCCAGCGCTTAGTAGAGTGCCTGGCACATAGAAAGTGCTAAACATATACCATTTAAAAAAAAAGTCACTCTGGCTGATCATCCCACTAGCAGCCATTTGGGGGTTACTGCTCTATTGCATCACACCCCCCTTCACTTCCCTTCGCTCAGGGCTTCCCAAGAGGACAACAGGTCAGTAGAAGCCATTGGACAACTTTCTTCGCTGATCTAAAGACTTGGAGGAAGGGGAAGGTTTAGGGGGGGGGCGGGATGTAGTGAGGAAGGAGATTCGAGGCAGGGGGGTCTTGTGGGATCATAGAAACAGCCTAACCACTCCACCCTCCTGGAGCAAAAACCTTCATTTGGGACTTGCTGAGACCAAAGATAACAGGAAAAAAAAAAAATACAAGGTATCCCACCCCTTCCCACTGCCCCGGTCTTTTTGAGAGGGAATGAACTAGCCTCCAGGATTTGGGCAGGCTGGAGGGGGGTTGACCCAGGACGTCACACCTGCTTCATGCAAACAAGTCCCAGCGAAGGTAAACTGTAACTGTACAAGTGACTCGGACGACGCCTCCCGCCGTGGGAACCGGGCAGGCAGCAAAGGACAATAGAGAAAGAGTTCTCGACTCAGCCAGCCAATGGCACGGGGGTGGTATGACAGCCGTCAGAGGCACCTGGGGGCCCTCAATAAATAATAAGAAAATGATGGCAAGGGTTGGGGTCAGGAGGGGAACTGGCCGACCAGCGGCAGAAGGACTTTTTTTTTCTCCAATTAGGGGCTCAGTGACCAGTGAACCGCTTCTCTCGGGCCCAGTTCAGAAGCACCAGTCCACCCTGGGGGCCGGAGTTGGCTCCCTTCCAAGATGACTTCCTCGGGTTGGGGTTTCCGGTTCAGTCCAGCCACCTGGCTCGGGAGAGATGGCATCATCTTAAAAGAAGACGACGTTCCCGGTGAAGGAAAGGAAGGCGGTGAGAAAGCTGACTGAGTCTGACGCTGGGAGGGGCTCACACAGGTACCAGGACGTAAGAGTTACTCCCACAGCTCTTGGGCATGTAGCGCAGCCCCTCCACCACCTCTTCGGCCATCTTCCGGGAGCATCCCTGGAGGCTCTGGTAGGCGAACATGGCGACCCCCAAGAAAAACAAAAAGCCCAGGAAGGCCAGAAGGCCGAAAGCCTGCCTCCTGGTCGCGGCCTCCGGGGAGCCGGGGATGGCCGTGATGGGCATGTCGAGCCCCTGGGACTCAGCCGAGGCCCTCAGAGGAACTTTGGCCTGGGAGGACGGACTGCCGTCGCTCACCGGCTTGGAACTGGCGCTCGACAGAGGGAAAGGAGAAGCAGCTGCTCTGTCTGTCCCCCAGTCGGAGAACGGGCCCGTGGGAGAGGTGGCGGGATCCCCCTCCCCGCTCTTGGGGGCTTCGCTCGTCCCGGTTTCCTGTTCCTCCGTGGAATGGCTTGCCGTCTCAGACTGAACCGGGGAGGTCCCGGGGGAGGACGAAACCGCAGGGGACCCCGGAGTGAACTCAGGGGCCTTATCCTCGTGAGGGAGACCGGCTTCGGATGGGAGGGGAGCCAAGCCCCACGGGGTCTCAGTTGGCATGGATTCGGCAGTCGTGTTTGACCTTTCACCTCCCCGGGGATGAACGGAGGGGCTTCTGGAGGCAGTGTCAGGGTCAGTGGCTGTTGAGGAGGAAACTTCCACCTCAGGATCAGGGCCCGTAGGTGCTGGACTGGACACCTCTAGGGGCCCGGGGGAGATTCCGGTGAGCCTCTCCGTGGCCCTGGGACTGAACCCCTCAAGGCTCTCGTTCATGGGGGCCGTAGCATTGGCTGATTCAGAAGCCGGTGGGGAGCCGGAAACAGGGGCAGCCGCGCCGCTCCCCTGAGGGGTTGTCGGCCCTTGACCCCCTGTTAACTTTTCAAAAGTCCCTCCATCTTTTTTCTCGGTCACGGGATTCTCACGGGTGGTTTTTCTGTCCAGTTTCTTCATGGCTTCCTGTACCCATTCCTCCTTGGGATCCGCACAAAAGCGTCTATTCCTTTTAGTGGTGAATCTGAAAGGCAAAGGATTTGGTTGCATTCCTCAGACAGTAGTAATAGTATTTATGAAGCACTCGACTCTGTGCAGAGCACTGCACTGCGCAGCGGGGAAAGAATTCACAGGTGGGAATTAGGCAGCTACTAAGCCGCCTTCTCCCTTGGTTACAGGCAGGACACTGTGTGGATATCACCCAGCACTGACTGGGAAAGTTGCTGTATGGAACCCTCTGTGGAAGTCAAAAGGTAATTGACTCCATTCGCCCTGTGGTTATGCAGACAGGATTGCTCAAGGCTGTTGGTTTAGTGCTTCAGATTGTTTGTTTTAGGGCTTCTGGGTGAGGTCCCCGGGGTCAAGTACTTAGGGAAGCAAACTGCCTTTGGGGATTTGCAAACCTAGGGCCTTGACCTCCATGTTTTGGATTCTGAAACTCTGTGATGCTACCTTCTGCTCACCCCTTTCACCTTCATATGTGTAAAATGGGTCCCCTTCAAGGTGGAGGTGATGTGAAGTAAAGAATTACCGAGAGGGTAATCCACAAGAAGCCAAGAGCTGGAAGCTGGTCTCATCCATTCTCTGCCTCGTGGGCGGACTGATGAGACTCTTCATAGAAAACAGCTGTTGGCCCTTTTCTGAACAATCTCTAGGGAACTAGATTATACAACCTCACTCCCGTGGTGCCAGAGCCTCCGTCTAAACTCATTCACTCTTGTTCAGAGTAGGGGAAGCCGAACAGCCGCTTACCATCATCCCCACAACATCCCCCGTCCACTTGGAGTTTGTTATTAAATTTCCTCCCTCCCCATTCCTCATCCCCTTTCTTTGGTGTTCTGCTGTAAATAAACCCATTCAATTTCCTTAGTTTCTCCTCGCCAAGCCTGCTTCTCAAACTCACTGTCTTCATTTTTGTTATTTTTCACCATATGCATCCCCAAGTATTCCATGTAAGGTTTCATTTGCACGATCCAAAAGATAAACACTAAACAGTTTCATTTTCATACAAAAAAAAAAGAAAAATGAGGAGGATGCCTGGAGCAATTGGTACCAAGAGGAAAAGGGGCATCACTCAATTCTGGCTCTGCCAGTTATCTGCGGCATTTTCTTGGGCAAGTCATCTAACTTCTCTGTGCCTCAGTTACCTCATCTGTAAAACAGGAATTAAGACTGTGATCTCCACGTGGGTTATGGACTGTGTCCAACCTGCTTAGCTTGTATCTATTCCAGTGCAACACGGGAGGCAGACATTAAAGGAAATTACAGTTAAGGAAAGCAACCGAGTATAAGGATATATTCATAAATTCTGTGGGGATGGGGGCAGGGAAATACCTAAGGGCTTGGGGTTGTGATTAAGTGCTTGGGAGAGGCAGTAGAGAGATGAGAATTTAGATTGGGCCCAGAGAAGGCAATGGGACACTGTGGTGAGGGTCTCAACAATAACCACAGGGTAGTCTGCATTTTGCTTTCACCATGGCTTCCCCCAAAGCCCTCGACTAAATCACTAGCATGAAACCAGATTCTCAGATGCAGGATCTGGCTGCCTAAGAGAGCCAGGCCTTGGCCAAAAGTGAGGTTAGGACTTAGTTGCAGAATGACTTTGTTTCTTTAGCGCTGCTGGTATGTAACACTTGGGGGTCATGAGAATCGGAGCCAAAGCAATGGGCTGGAAAATGTGGCCTCCCTAAAGGGAAAAATATAAAAATGAAACCAAAGTGTCAGGAGCCTAGAGATTAGGTCCAGCTCAAAACTCTACTCTCTCATCAGTGCTCACCACTTCATGGTTATTTGGATGATTTATTTGTACATCATCATGTCTTGTGAAAGAAAAAAACACTCAAGAGACAGTAGGGAGATGCTGGTGTTAACATCTATTTTGTCCAATTCTAACTTCCTCTCACTGTTCTTGGACTTCAAGACAATGCCATGATCAGCAAAGGAAGCTGCCTATTTCCTTCCACAAGTAGAAGTTTCCCATTAAAAATCCCACCAAGTCCCATTTTATTTTTACTCGGGGATATCAATTCATCAGCTACTTTAGACACTGATTCCAGCTTGCCAAATCCCTTTTGGAAAGGAGCGGAAAAGATGAAACTGATCAGATTTAGGAAGCCAGTAGAGAGGGTGAGGTAATTCCATCAGAACATTAAAATAACAAGTGCTTACTGTGTGGCAAGCACTGCACTGAGCACTGGTAGGACACAAGGTTGAATACAGCCCCTGACCCATACGGGTTTAGACTGTAAGCTCGTCTCTAGACTAGAAGCTAATATTACGGGCAGGGAACGTGTCCACTAATTCTGTTGCATTTTAGAGTGCTGTGCACAGAGTAAGCTTTCAATAATACCACTGATTGATTTACATGGCGCTCACAATCTAAGTAGTATTATTTTTTTTACATTCTTTAAGCACTTCCTCTGGGTCGAACACTGTTCTAAACTCTGGGATAGATGCAAGTTAATCTGATTGGACACAGTCCCTGCCCCACATGGGTCTCACACTCTGAGGAGAACAGGTTTTGAATGTCCATTTTATAGATGAGGAAACTGAGGCCCAGAGAAGATAAGTAACTTGCCCAAGATCACACAGCAGACAAGTGCAGGGCCGAGATTAAAACCCAGATCCTCTGATTCCACTAGGGCATATGACTTCGGCTGGTAGACTGACTTTAGCTGCCCATTATGCCCAAAGACCCGTGGGAGCCAAGCTAACGGTTACTATGTCAATCTCCTGGGGTGTCCCTCCCCACCCTCTTCAGATCTGCCATCCCTGATGGTGTGTGGCTTTCAGCGTGAATGTGCTGGAGGAAGAGGACACAGACTTACATGATAGCTTTTCGGAGGCATGATGGTTTGGTCTCCTCATAACTCTTCAAGACACTCTGGTTGAGTTCTTTAGTCATTACCACACAGTCACTGGAACACTTGCTCACACCTAAATGTTGTCCTAAAATGACACAAGCCCCATAGTTAGAGAACACTTGCCCATCTATGTTACTTCTCAGCATTCCATTTCGGTTCCGAACTCATCCACCTCTGTCTCTGTCACTTCAGACCCCTAAGAGGCAGGATAGAAGACGACGTGGGTGGTAAAATGAGGCTGCCTAGTGAGTTAGCAGCCCAACTGGGAGTAAACCCAAGACCCGATTCCCAGTCACGTGCTCCACCGGCTCAACGGGGGAAGGAATTGGAGCCTCCATCAGGCTTCATGATTATGGAAGTCTACTTGTTTCATCCTTCAGCTTCTCCTCTTCACCACCCTGGTTCTTGAGAGGGATAGCCGGGAGAGGATTGACGGGCAATGGGACCGGTCCCGGTTTTCAATGCCAGCAGGAGTGTCACGTGTCAGACAAACTCCTCAAATGTTCTTCCATCCCAAATAACTACCCTTCCCGGTACCAGAAAAAGTGTTTGGGAATGGCCGAGGGTACTGACCCCGCCTCCAGGAGGAATGAAGTAAATGCATTTGGGGTTGGAGGTTTCCCGAGGACATCAAAGACCCTTGTCACTCCCAGCTCCCTCTACTTAGGGAAAGCAGCGTGGCTCAGTGGAAAAACCCTGGGCTTGGGAGTCAAAGGTCATGGGTTCTAATCTGCCACTTGTCAGCTGTGTGACTGGGGGCAAGTCACTTCACTTTTCTGTGCCTCAGTTCCCTCATCTGTAAAATGGGGATTAACTGTGAGCCTCATGTGGGACAACCTGATTAGCCTGTATCTACCCCAGTGCTTAGAACAGTGTTCTGCACATAGTAAGCGCTTGACAAATACCAACATTATTATTATTACTTTATGTGATTCACATTTGGCCCTTTGCAGGTGCTGAGGAACTTCCCTAGAAACCAGCATGTGAAAGTAAATGAGGTATGAGATGTTCTTAGGAAGCTCCCTTCTACCACCCTGTTCTCCCCCCAACACACTTTGGGGGCTCCCAAGTGACTCGGGGCTTTCCCCTCAGCGAGGCCCTCCGTTTCCCAGAGTCCCAGCAGCCTGCTTGGGGGTGGATGAAAAAGGACACTGTAACAGGGTCGGGGTGGTCTTGAGTCCCCCCCGGGACAGACCTAACAGGGCCATATACCCAGGCTCCTTTGAACCTATTGAAACCTCTGACGTGGGCTCTGAGTTTGGGATTTCTTCTGAGGGGTAGGGTAACAGAGCAAGGGTCTTCCCAGTAAGGAAACAAAAAAACAAACTTTTCAGTTCATCTATATTTTCACTGAAGTTTGGGCTTAGGGCAAAGATCCCCCTTCATGAAAAACACCACTCAATGCTCTGGAATTTCCTGAGGTTAAACAGGGAAGATATTTTCTCTCTCCATTCCAAACCTAATAGCCCTTGACAGATCTGCCAAGTAGAGGAAGTCTCTGAGTTGAGTGGCTCCTGTCTTAGAAATCTCTCAAGGACTGTCCCCTGTCCTCCTCCTGCTCCTCCATCTCCTCCTCCCATTCTTCTTCCTCCTCCACCTCCTCTCCTAGGATTGAAGGAGCTGCAGTGTGGCCTGGGATCCGTGCATTTCTTCCCAGAGAGCAGGAACTCACAATCTAAGTAGGAGGGAGTAGGATTTAATCTCCATTTACGGATGAGGTAACTGAGATACAGAGAAATTAAATGACTTGCCCAGGGTCACACAGCAGACAAATGGCAGAGCCTGGATTAAAACTGAGGTTCTCTATTAATAACTGTGGTATTTGTTAAGTACTTACTATGTGCCAAGCACTGTTCTAAGCATTAGGGTCGATACAAGGTAATCAAATTGGACACTGTCCCACATGGGGCTCGTAGTCTTAATCCCCATTTTACAGATGAGGGAACTGAGTCACAGAGAAGGTGAGTGACTTGCCCGAGGTCCCACAGCATACACGTGACAGATCCAGGATTAGAACTCGTGTCCTCCGACTCTCAGGGCCGTGCTCTTTCCACTAGACCATGCCGCTGACTCCCAGAGCCTGTGCTCTTCCCGTTCAGGCAAGCTGCTCCTTTAGCCGATTAGACTGTAAACCCGTCAAAAGGGAGGGTCTCTATCTGTTGCCGACTTGTTCATTCCAAGCGCTTAGTACAGTGCTCTGCTCATAGTAAGCGCTCAATAAATACTATTGAATGAATAGCCAAGCAGGTCCTGGATCAGACTCTAGAGTCAGACTCTAGCTCCAGTCATGGGACTTTGGGGAGAAGAGCCCCTCCAGGGACTGGACTGGTTTGGTGGTCGTCGGGAGCAGCAAGTGGAAGAAAGGAACAGGCATCCTCATCATTATCATCATCAGCAATGCCTGGGAGTCAGAAGGTCATGGCTTCTTATCCCAGTTCTGCCACTTCCCTGCTGTGTGACCTCGGGCAAATCACTTAACTTCCTTGGGCCTCAATTACCTCACCTGTAAAGTGGAGATTGAGGCTGTGAGCCCCGCGTAGGGCAGGGACCTGATCTGCTTGTATCCCCCCCCCCAGCATTTAGTACAGTGCCTGGCACATAGTAAGCGCTTAACAAATACCACAATTATTAGTAGTAGTAGTATCGAGCACTTACTATATACAGCACACTGCACTAAGCACTTGGTCGACATGTTCCCTGCCCACAACGAGCTTTCAGTCTAGAGTCCCACTTCCTTCATTCACCTCTTCAGGTGGCTTTTTCTACTCTGAATTCCCTGCCAAGCCCAAAGAAGGGGAGAGGTGACGGGAAGGATGGCGGAGGTTCTTCTCCCTGCTTGTATGTACCCTCTGGCCCCCACTCCCGTCAACCCCTAGGCCAGGCCCTCCCCGAGAGCCGGCTCTGTTTTATCCGGGAGCTCCTCTCTCCCTGTGAACAGCTCCAGGGAGGGAAGGTAAGAGCTGGTTTTTTCTGTTCCTTTAAAAATTTAGGGGGAAGCTGTGGGAGTGAGTGAGTCAGCTCATAAAAAAAGCCTTTTCTGGCCTTGTTTCTGCATGTTCATTATATAAAGAACTAGAATCTCTGGTTCTGGGGCTGCAAAGCAAATCAAGTCATTTCGGGAGACTGACGTATCCCCGCCTGCACAAGCAGTGACACAGCAGGGCAGGCTTGGGCATGGATTGGAGGGGACAAGAAAGCAAGAAACCCCCAGCCCCCTGGGTGCATCCATGGTATATCTGGCAAGCTCTGGCCTTGGTTTGGGAAACAACAGGGTGATTCGCTCCCAGGGTGCATCCACTGCATCGGGCAACTCTGAAGCTCACCGGCTTCCACTAGCCCTTCCAGGGCTCCAGCTCCTGGCCCCTCTGCTGGGGTACCATCTTCCTGAACATGCTCCTCTTCCCACCCCTCACCTTGTGCTCTAACCAGTAGGCGAACACTTCTTCTATTTCCAGCTACTCCTGACCCACGGGCCATTCTTGAATAACCCGCTGTGCCACTGAACCCACCTTTCCTCCTCACGCTTTGGCTCACCTTCAGCCCCAGTATCCACTAGCGGGGTAAACTAGTGGATAGAGCACAGCCCTGGGAGTCAGAAGGACCTGGGTTCCAGCTCTACCACTTATCTGCTGTATGCCCTTGAGTGAGCCACTTAACTTCTCTGTGCCTCAATTCCCTCACCTGTAAAATGGGGATTAAGACTGTGAGCCCCGTGTGGGCCAGGGACTGTGTCCAACCTGATTAGCTTGTATCTATTTCAGTGCTTAGAACAGTGTTTGACACGTAGTAAGTGCTTAACAAATTCCGTCATGATTATTAAGGTGGCTGTGAGCAGGGGAAGGTTGGCCACAGGTTGGAATGGCGTGGCCTAAGGGAAAGAACTCAGATTTGGGAGTCGGGACACCTGGGTTCTCACCCTCATTCTACCGCTTGTCTGCTGTGTGACCTGTAGGGAGACATTTGACTTCCTTGTGCCTCAGTTTTCTCATCTGCAAAATGAGAGTTAAATACCCCTTCTCCCTCCCCTGTAAACCGTGAGCCCCATGGGCCATGAGAACTGTGTCCAGTCTATTATCTTGCATCTATCATAGTGTTGAGTGCAGTTCTTGGCACATAGCACTAAACAAATCCCACGATTAATTTCAAATGGGAATTTTGATCCCAATAGCACTACTCTAGCCTTCGGACTCTAGGGTAACTTTTTGTTATGGTATTTGTGAATTGTTTACTGTGTCCCAACCAATTAATCAGTGGTATTTAATGAGACCTTACTAAATGCAGATGACTTTTTCTGGGACAGTACAATACAACTGAATTAGCAGAAACATTCCCTGCCCATGAAGAGCACTCTAAGCCCTAGGTTAGATGCAAGCTAATCAGGTTGGACACAGTCCATGTCCCACGTGGGGGGTCACAGTCTTAATCCCCATTTTACAGATGAGGTAACTGAGGCACAGAGAAGTCAAGTGACTTGCCCATGGTCACACATCAAGCAAGTGGTGGAACCGGGATTAGAACCCAGGTCCTTCTGACTCTTAGGCCTGTGCTCTATCCACTAAACCACACTGCATCTCTGGGTTCCCCTAGGAAGGCTCTTTATGTCAGAGGCAGAAAGGACACCAGTGTCTACACTAGGACCAGCCATCCTGACAAAAGGAAAGAAAAGTTCTGGTCACTCTCACTTCCACCTGAGTAGTGGCAACAGCCAGATCTGGTCATCCAAGCCCCAGAGCGCAGGCTTTGAAACTAACGATCTTGTTTGGCTAGGGCTATCGATCCAGTCAGCCAGCTAGCTGTCGGCTCTCCACTTGGGCAGCTGCAGCCGATGTGTGTTCTCAGGCAATCGATCGTATTGATTGAGTGCTTACTGCATGCAGGGCACTGTACTAAACACTTGGGAGAGTACTCTATAACAATACCACAGAAGTGGTAGACAGATTCCCGGCCTGTAAGGAGCTTACAGTTCTGAATCAACTGGGCCCCCAGCTGCGTGACAGAAGGGAGGTTGCCCCTGGCCCATGAAGGGTTTGATTTGCTTTTCCCATCCTCTCCTTCCTGGGCAGTGTGATAGGGGTGAGTCCGCTGGCCATGGAGCATGGCTACTTAGTGGTTTGTTCTGGCCAAGGCTCCTGAAGCTTGCGGTTGGCTGGCTCCCATCCAACAGGTTTCTAGAGGCAGGAAAGCAGTGTGGTCTAGTGGATAAAGCACAGGCCTGGGAGCCAGAGGACCTGGGTGACCGTCTTCACCTGTCTGCTGTGTGAACTTGGACAAGTCACTTCGCTTTCCTGAGCCTCAGTTACCTCATTTGGAAAATAGGAATTAAGACTGTAAACCCCATGAGGGACTTGGACTATGTCCATTCTGATTAGCTTGTTATCAGTGCTTAGTACAGTACCTGGAGCATAGTGAGCGTAGACCGTGAGCCCACTGTTGGGTAGGGATTGTCTCTATCTGTTGCCCAGTTGTACTTTCCAAGAGCTTAATACAGTGCTCTGCCCACAGTAAGCGCTCAAAAAATACCATTGAATAATGAATGAATGAACAAATACCAGAATTATGATTATTCTGAAAGAAGAGAGACAAGGGGTCTCCGACACCTTGGTGGGCCAGGTGGAAGGAAGAAAATCTAACCCGGACTCAAGCTTTGTATTCCATAATTCCCTTTTGACTGTAAGCTCATTGTGGGCAGCGAATTGTTATATTGTTATGTTATACTCTCCTAAGCGCTTAGCACAGTGCTCTGCATACAGTCAGCACTCAGTAAATACAACTGACTGACGATTCAATTCATCATCAGGAGACCATTGGATGTTTTCCAGATTTGGAGTCTTTTGGATAAATAGTGACACAGTGCTAATGTTAAATTGACGATCCTTAATGAGGAAGCCCTCTCCCAATACTGTGGGAAGATGCCAGATGAAATGCGTCCCAGGTGAGAGGAAGGGAGGAAAGAGGGGCTACCCATCTCTCTGAGCACAATCTTCTCCTCCCAGGGCCGAGGGACAGGAGCTGGACAGGGAAAGCCAGGATGCCTGGGTTCTTTCCTGAACTCTGTCCACCGGGGACTGGGGCGTTGGTGGAGGGCAGGCGGTGTAATTTCTCCCCACCCTGGGCCTTCACTTATCCACTTACCCTAACGCTAGGAATGCATGAAGACTTTGCCCTGCTCCCTGGGAATTCCCAGGTGAAAAGATCTGTGAAGGAGAGAGGCCCAGAATGTGTGTGTGGGGAGGGAGGGGTGGTTAGCTCCACAGGGAAGAGCTATTTCTAGGGTCTCCTTCAATTCTAAGGCTCCTCAGTCTGGTGTCTCATTAACCCACTGTTCCCCCAGCCTCCCTTTGCTCTGTGGGAGGGAGGAGGGATGCTGGAGAGAGGAGAGAATGCTCCGTTCCGGTCCAGCAGCCCCAGCCGCGTCTCTGCGGCATTCGGTCTTGAGACCGAGCCGGTGTCCCGGACCTGCTGCTTCCACTTTGCCCACCGGGCAAACCCTCCCAGCTGGGCTCCTTCTCTGCGGCCCCTGCTATTGGCAGCCCCGACTCCCGCCTCTCATCTGACAAGCCTCTTCCCTCCCTGCAGCCTGGTTCCACCTGGCTGGTCACCAGTAACCTTCAGAACCCCACTGCAGTGGTGGCGGGGTCGGCAGTGAGGGGCACCCCTCCTCTGCAGCCCCCGGAACCCTCCACTACATCACTCCCTTCTCCCGGGGGTCCCCGGGGCTGGAATTGTGGCTAATTCTCCGGTACGATGCCAGAGCCTTTATCGCAGGTGCCCAGTTCATCTTTCAGCCGTCGAAACGATAGCGCACGGCTCTCCGGGCAGCGCCAGAACGAGCCAGCAGTTTCCAGTTGGGGGACGAGGGGGCTGTCAGTCATTCTCATCCCCTTTCCTCCCTGCTGGAAATCCTGCCAGATTCAATCAATCAATCAATGCCATTTATTGAGCACTTACTATGTGCAGGACACTGTACTAAATGCTTGGGAGGATACAAT
Organism: Ornithorhynchus anatinus; assembly: GCF_004115215.2. Lineage (NCBI taxonomy): Eukaryota > Metazoa > Chordata > Mammalia > Monotremata > Ornithorhynchidae > Ornithorhynchus > Ornithorhynchus anatinus. Next base: position 34,181,813 of record NC_041738.1, on the reverse strand, counting down.
AGAATGAGCAGACATGTTCCCTGCCCATAATCAGTCGATCGATCAGTCAGTCAGTGCCTTTGACTGAGTGCTTACCGTGTACTAAGCTCTTGGGGGAGTACGATACAACAGTATTAGGAGATACGTTCCCGCCCATAATCAATCGATCAATCAGTCGATCGATACCATTGACTGAGCACTTACTGTGTACTAAGAGCGTGGGAGAGCACGATAGAATCCCCAGGAGACGAGAAGCAAATGCTTCCTCAGCGCGGTTCTCCCAGCAAGCCAAAGCGGGGCCCTGGGGAGGCGACGGAAAAGGGTGCAGTGTGTGTCATCTCCCCGAAGGACCTCCGCCCCCGTCCCCCCAACTCACCTGCTCCCAGGATGGTCAGGTTCCAGGCAGCCCAGAGGCTGAGCAGCTCCCAGGGAAAAACCGGCATCGTTCTTCCCTGGAGAGGCTCTCTCTGCTCTGAGAGGTGCCCGCTGCCGCTCTGGTACTCTGTCTTCCCCACACTGAAGTCTCAGCCACAACGGCGAACCTTTGGCTACTGGGAGAACACTGGCTGCTGGTTTATGTGCTGCATGCCCAGCCCCCGCACGCCCTCCTCCCCCCCCGCTCTGCCTTGTGGGAGGAGAGAGGAAAGAGGCAAAGGAGCTGCCGCCGGAAGAGTCTGCTTACTGGTTTACTCGGATTTCTCAGGACGTTGCCAAGGAACACACCTTCCGGCTTATCTCAGGGGCAGCATCGAACGTCGGAGGGGCCGCTGCCACGCAGACCCCTACTCTGTTGCCAGTTCCTTCCTCGCTCCCTTTCTTTCCCCTTGGCTTCCATCCAAGCCCTTCCGTTTCTTTCCATCGAGGCACCCGGCTGTTGTCAGGGAAGGTTTCTAAAACCATCCTCCTCCCCGGTCTGTCTCTCTGTCTCCCCTGGAGCCAAATGGCTTTATTCCGCTGTGGAGATGCTCCATTCCTGGAGGGGCCTGGACAGGGTCTCAACCACTTGTCGCGGGGGAGAGGGGTGGTTTGTGTGGCGCTCTTTCTGAACCAGGCCTTTCCCCCCCTACACTGACCCCAAGCGACGTGGGGCCCGGCTCCATTCCCTGCTCCTTTCCCGGGAGCTTCTCCGTTGGTAAGGACAAGGATTCCTTGGCCTCTGTTTAGTTGGCGGAGAGAGACGGATGGGCCTTGACCTGCCTTGGACCCTTGCTGCCGTCCCAGCTGCCTCTCTGGTCCTGGGTCCCTCCTGTGCCTTCTTAGACAGCAGGGACCCTGAGCTTTTGGGCAGCTCCTCTAGATCCCCCGTCAGGCTGGACTAAACTGTAGAACCCCAGACAGGACTCTCGGGCAAGGACTCGGCAACTGGGCTAGCGGTCGTGGCCCTCTCTGAGCAGGCCCCAAATGAAGCCAACCAAACGGGTCAGTGTTCAGGCACAAGTCGTCCAATCAGACGGGAAGCACTTGCCCCCCGGAGGCTCGTCAGTCTGGTGCCGAAAACCCCTTCCCCTCCTGCTCTGGGGGTGCACCTGCCAGATTGGAAAGCCAAGCACAAATCCCCTTCCCTTGCTATTCTGGGGGTGCACCTGAACTGAGGCGGTGGTGGGGGTGGGCATGAGCAACAGGGTTCTTGCCCTGATGTTTTTGCTTGGGGTCAGAACTGCCTCAGAAGGTAGCTTCTGCAGAAAGCGCACAAGGGCTCAGAGTGGGCAAGGGAGGTCACTTGGGCTTCTGGAGCCACCCGATCCGGAGAGACCTACATTGCCCATCCCCTCTGCACTGTCACGTTCCCTCCAGTGTTCTCTCTCTGCTGGGAGTAGCCTGCCCATTTAGCAGAGGGTGAAGGCCGAGAGAAACGCCAAGTAGGGAGCCGTCCAGGAGCTGGGATGGGGATGCGGAGCTGTTGGCCGCCTGGGCGGCAAGCAGTGCCGGTCCGGGAGGATCCCAGACTCACGCTGTGATGTGGGACCTCAGGACTTCTCCACCGGCCCAGACAGCAAAGCAGAAATGACAGGACAAAGTCACTGTCAGAGGTATCCAGGTGAGCCTACCTGCCATTAATCTAATGTCAGTAAGCTCATTAGGGGCAGTGAATGCGTCTGCTAACTCTATTATATTGTACTCTCCCAAGCACTTAGTATAGTGCTCTGCACACAGTAAGCACTCAATAAATGCCACTGATTGACAGATTGATTGAGAGACTAGTTGAGTCACTATGGCCACCATCTCTAAGACTTCGGCGGTCTTAGAGAGCTTGCGATGTTACTCCTCGGCATGACGTCAAATGAGCCCTAGGTAAGAATAACAAAACAACTAATGAAAAGTAGACAGTCATAAAAGTCATAAAAGGACCAGAGTCCTGCGCTGGATAAAATGCTATCTATTTTTCATATTAGCAAACAGAACATTTTTGTAAAGTAGCATGAATTTGAGTGGATTCTGTCAACTTCCATTGAATACAAATAAAATTCAGCCCTCAATTCTGATTAGGATATTTCCCTTATTACCCCCAAGAATATCTTGTGTTGTCCACCCTCTTTTCCTGATATGCCCCAGTTCCTTCCTTAGTCAACATGCTGAGTGGCTCAGTGCAGTCACTGACTCTGCTCAGCATGGCTGCTTGGCTGAACAATGGAAAGTCACTGCTGGAAGTTTCAATTCCAAGAAATCTTTTTTTTTTATGGCATTTGTTAAGTGTTTCTTATGCCAGGCACTGTACTGAGTCCTAGGGTAGTTATGAGCGAATCGGTCTGGATGCAGTCCGTGTCCCAGGAGGGGCTCAGAGTTTCAATCCCCATCTTACAGATGAGGTAACTGAGGCACAGAGAAGCAAAGTGACCTTCCCAAGGTCACACAGCAGGCAAGTGTTGGAGCTAAGATTAGAACGCTGGTCCTTCTGACTCCCAGGCCTGTGCTCTATCCATTAGGCCATGCTGCTTCTGCTGCAGTAGAAATGCAGCAGAGAAGTAAAGAGCTAGGAAAACAGCGCAGTGAAACTTGAGTCGGGGAAGTGTTGGAGCTTTCGGTCTTTCATTCATCCTTGTTCTTGCTAAGCATCTGACTCATTTGCATAATGCTCCCATCTCTTACATACCCTCTGAATTAGAGGCTTCATTGTTATGTGTCCTCATGTATCTTTTCTGTGCTTTTGGGCTTCTGTCACTTGGGTTTTCCCACTCTTGGTATGTCTGTGTTTATGTACTGGGTCTGCATAAGAGCAGACCCTCTTAAGGCCCTGTACTCTTCAAGGGGGTGGTTCATAAATAAACTCAATTCTGCCCTAACAAGGGCCGGATTGGCCCAGGGCCTCATGGGGCTGAGCTTAAGGTCCTTAGACTAAGGAGGGCCTCCCTGAATAGCCCTCGATGAAACCTACAACTGCCGCCGCCTCCTCCCACCCGCACACCAAAAACCAGCCCCAAACACTGCCAAATTGAAGGCCCGTTTCCCACCCCGCACCAATCACTTCCCCTCCCAGGGCAGAATTCTCTCCAATTCCTGCAGCTCTGGCCAGCTCTCAGAGCAGGCCAGATCACTCTGGCCAGCTCTCAGAGCAGGCCAGATCACTCTGGCCACCTTCAAAGCCTTATTAAAACCACATCTCCTGCAAGAGGCCTTCCCCGATTAGGTCCTCATTCCCTCGTCCCCCCACTCCCTTCTGTGTCGGCCTTGCACTTGGATTTGCTCCCTTTATTCACCTCTCCCTCAGCCCCCCTGCAGTTATGTACATAACCTTAATTTATTGATTTATATTGATGTCTCCCTCTGTAGACCGCAGCTCACTGAGGGCAGGGGATATGTCTCTGTTACATTGTACTCTCCCAAGCACTTAGTACAGTGCCCTGCACAGAGTATGCATTCAGTAAATATGATTGATCGGTTGATTGATCAGAGATATTGGGCAGGAGCCTCACAAGAACAGCAGCCCCAGCCAACCTGACTCAGAAGACCTCAGGCCCAGGTCCGGCAAGTCAGGAAGGGGAGGGATCCCCTAGACCAGCAGGGAGAGAAGCGGAGGTAGAGGATCATCCACTCACCTGGCCTCTACCCCCTTCTTCTGCCCCCCAAAACTCTTGGACTGGGCACACCTACCTAGGGTCCACACATGTTAATAGGCCTAATAATTGGCAAGTGCTAATAGATGGGGGAATTCCGGCCTCTGGCCTGGAACACCATTCCTTTTCATATCGAGAAGCAGCATGGCTTAGTGGAAAGAGCACGGGTTTGGGAGTCAGAGGTTGTGGGTTCTAATCCTGACTCTGCCACATCATCTGAGTGACTTACCCAAATGGGGATTAAGACTGTGAGCCCCATTTGGGACAACCTGATTACCTTGTATCTACCTCAGCACTTAGAACAGTACTTGACAAATAGTAAGTGCTTAACAAATACAATCATTATTATCATTATTATATCTGACAATTGCTCTCCCTGCCTTCAAAGCTTTATTGAAGGCACATCTGCTCCAAGAGACCTTCCCTGACTAAACCCTCCTTTCTTCTCTCACTCCCTCTGCGCAGCCCCTACTTGCTCCCTTAATTCATCCCCCATCCCAACCCCACAGCTCTTATGTACATATCTGTAATTTATTTATTTAGATTACTGTATGTCTCCTCCACTAGACTATAAATTCCTTTTGGGCAGGGAATACGTCTACTTATTGTTCTATTGCACTCTCCCAAACACTTAGTACAGTGGTCTGCACACAGTAAGCGTTCAATAAATGTAATTGAATGAATGAATGAATGAATTGTTAATGGAAACAAAAAGGGAGCCTAAACATAAGCAAGGAGTGGCTTATGAGTTAAGGGATGGAGGAGCTGGCTAAATTAATCAATCATTTGAGTGCTTACTGTATGTAGACACTGAACTAAACGCTTGGGAGAGTACAATATAACAGACACATTCCCTGCACACTAAATCCTGTGGGTCCCACCTTGACCACACAGCTAAAATCAGCCCTTTCCTCTCTATCCAAACTGCTGCCACGTTAATACAGTCACTCATCCTATCCCACCTGGATTACAGCATCAACCTCCTAACTGACCTCCCAATCTCCTGCCTCTCCCCCCTCCAGTCTATACTTCACTCTGCTGCTGGGAGCATTTTTCTACAAAAACATTCAGGACATGTCATACGGCTCCTCACCCATCCACCTCTGTTACCTATCCACCTCTGCATCAAACAAACACTCCTCACCACTGGTTATAAAGCACTCTACCACCTTGCCCCTCACCTCGCTTTTCTCTCCTTCTACGACCCAGCCCGCACACTTTGTTCCCCTAGTAGTACCCTTCTCACTGTGCCTCGGTCTTACCTGTCTCACTGCCGACTCCTAGCCCTCAGCCTGCCTCTGGCCTGGAATGCCCTCCCTCCCCAAATCTGACACGCAATTATTTTCCCCTCCCTTCAAAACCTTATTGAAGCCACATCTCCTCCAAGAGGCCTTCCCAGATTGAACCCCACCTTTCCTCCTCTCCTACTCCCTTTTGCGTCACCCTGTCATCTTCCCTTTTCTCTCCGCCCACCCCCCAACCCTACAACACTTATGTACGTATCTGTAATTTCATTTATATTCATATCTGTCTCCCTGCTTCCAGGCTGTAAACTCACTGTGGGCAGGGTATGCTTACTGTCCTACTATACTCTCCCAAGCGCTTAGCACAGTGCCCTGCAACAGTAAGCGCTCAATAAATATGATTGAATGAATGAATGCCCACAATGAGCTAACAGCCTAGAGACAAGTTTACAGTCTAGAGGCCTCCTATATCTTCACGCACAGTGTGATGTATGATGTCCAAAAGCACGTGGGATCCCCCTGAAAGATGTATTAATCCCGGGCCCTCTGGATGGGGGCGGGTGGAATGCCCTTCCTCCTCATATCCGATAGACAGTTACTCTCCCCATCTTCAAAGCCTTCATCTCCTCCACGAGACCCTCCCTGACTAAGCCCTCCTTTTCTCTTCTCCCTCTCCTTTCTGCGCTGACTTGACTTCCTCCCTTTATTCATCCCCTCTCCCAGCGCCATAGCACTTGTGTAAATATCTGTAATTTTATTTATTTTAATGTCTGCCTGCCCCTCTAGACTGTAAACTCATTGTGAGCAGGGAATGTGTCTGTTATACTGTACTCTCCCAAATGCTTAGTACAGTGCTTTGCACACAGTAAGCGCTCAATGAATACGATTGACTGACTGATAGCTCTGCCCATAACACTCATTTTTACTACATATTTGGGCTAGAAAGCTGTGAAAGAAATAGGGAATGTTTTTCCCACATCACTTGCCTATTGATTGATTAATTGATTCCCACTAGACACCTCTTTCCTCCCCCTTCCACCAGCACAATTTTTGGAGGACTCCAACTCTTTGACTGTCAGCCCCTTGTGGGGAGGGATCATGTCTACCAACTCTATTGTACTTTTCCCAGCACTTAATATAGAACTCTGCATATGGTAAGAAATAATAATAATAAAGTACTCAACAGATACCATTGATCGATTGCTTTGAATGCAGTAAGTGTTCAATAACTACCATTGACTTGACCTCCTTCTAAGGCAGCCCCCTCTACTCTCCAAGTGACTGCTCTGTTAATTCTCTCCCCCATCAGCTGGAGGTGATGAACAGATTATTTGGAAATTTTAAAAGAGGGAGCCTGAAAGTCTCCAGCAAATTAACTAATCTGGGTTGAAGGTTCAAAGCTGAAAACCTCCCGGGTAGAGCTATTTCAACAAACAGTTCACCACTCCTCACCGAGCAGGACTCTGAAAAGAACTGATTGCTGCAGTAGATAACCTCAAGGTAGGTTTTAAATTTTTTTGGCTGCTTTTCTCCTCCGCTGTTACACCCCTTTCCGGCATCTAGGAAAGAGGAGAAACAGCAAACAGCACCACACAAGCTCTGACAAGGCAACTTTAATCAAGTGTCTTACATAGAACATTCCACAGGTTTGCTCGAGTGGCAGCAGGCGAGGTGGGGGCTGCAGGGGCGGAGGAGAGGGGCGGTACTTTCTTTCCCCTTGTATTGTCTGGATCAAAAGAAAGAAGCTTGCTAAAAGTGGTCAGGTCCTGGGGCAGTTCACATTGTGCAAGGTGGTGGAGGCAACCCCTGGGGGAATAAAATCCTGATGGCAGTTGCAAAGCAGCATTGCTTTATGGACAGGAGAAGTGAGTCTTGAGCCTTGATTTGGCTCTTCCTTGAGAGGTAGTGGGGCATGTGGGACCTCAGGCAAATGACTCCTCCTCCCTGAGCCCCTTTCCCCATGAGCCAAGTAGGAATGGTCACTTTTTTAATGATATTTAAGCACTTACTATGTGTTAAACACTCTAATACAAGTTAATTACCTCTGGGGAAGAGCACAATAAGAGGGAGAACAGGTATTTAATCACCATTTTACAGGTGAGGAAACTGTGGCACAGAGAAATGATGTACCCAAGGTTACACAGCAAGCAATTGGCCACACTGGGATTAAAACCCAGGTCCTCCACCATCCAGACCTGTGCTCTTTCCACTACGATGCACTGTTTCTCTCCTCCTGGACCCTTCTCTAGCTTACAGGGATGTTTCAAGTGGGGCAGTTTGTGGTGAGGTGTGAGCAACTTGGAAGTAAGGAGTTGGGTGGTCCAGCGCCTTGTAAGCTCTCATTTCTTCTTCAACTTCAACAGGTCAATGGCCTTTTTCACCCAGGGAATCTGGGGGTCAGCGCAGATTTCCAGGTTTTTGACAGTTTTCAATCTGTAAGGTGGGACCAAAAGAGCGTGAGGGATCGACAGGGGGAAAGACCCCGGGGGGAACATCTTCCTGAAAGAAGCAGGAATGTTTATGCTCGCGTCTGGGCCCGGAGGCTGGCTGAAGGCCCAAGTTAGGAGTGTCAGGTCCCCTGGGCTCACTGCCAGCTCCGTGCCAGGCGATCTTAACTAACTCACACGGCCTCTTTGGCTTTCTGTTTCTCCTTGCTGCCACTGGAATTGGGGGATTTCCACCTAGGGAGATTTGTGCTGGGCTGTGGCTCCACTATACACCTGGGACCCAAGGGAGGTGGCTAAGTACTCTGGCAAGGGATCAACTAAGCTATTGCCCCGCCAATGAACCACGTTGGATGATCAGCCCGGCAGCAGAGGGAATAGGGCCTGGTTCTTGGAAGGCATGTGACTGCTTGAAAAGAAGTTGTTGCTGCATCCGGGCGTTTCCTCCCAGGCTCCCTGGAGGGGTGGCGGCAGCAAAGAGAATGGAAAATAATGGCCTTTTCTGGCTTTCTCTGTTCCACTGCCTGACCCTTCCTCTTTATTCTCACCCTTCACTGAAACACGAATGAAGAGAAAAAAAAGATAAAAGGGAGCCAAACTCCTTTATTGAAGGGTCAGAGGAAAAGGGACTGAGCCTTTCGGTCAATTAAGTCGCATGGCCTAGTGGATAGAGTACTGGCCTGGAAGTCAGAAAGACCTGGGTTCTAATTCTGGCTCTACTGCTTGTCTGCTTTGAGACCTTGGGTTAGTCACTTCACTTCTCCGGATCTCAGTTACCTCCACTGTAAAATGAGGAATAAGAGTGTGAGCCCCATGTGGAACTATGTCGAATACGATTTGCTTGTATTCCCCCCCCCCCCCCCAGTGCTTAATAAGGTGCCTGGCACATAGTAAGTGCTTAACAAATAGCATAATTATTAATCAATGATATTGACTGGGCATTTTGTGGAGAGCACTATACTAATTGATAAACTCAACCCCTGTCCTCAGGGAGTTTTCAGCCTAAATGAGGTGCTCCTAGATTATTCTTGAGTGAAGGAATCATGCCTTTCTTTCCTCTCTGCAGAGCACAGAGCCTAAACACTTACAACACTGGCCTTCAGACTGGCTAGTGGCCAAGCAAGGACAGACATCTTTATTACTATTAATGTCTGTCACCTCCTCGAGACTGTGTGCCAGTTATGGGCAGGGAATGTGACCATTAATTCTGTTGTACTCTACTCTCCCAATCACTTAGTTCAGTGCTCTGCATATAGTAATCGCTCAGTAAATACCTCTGATCTCTCCGCGGTTGACTGAGTTACCACTCCTGGGTTCTCTACCATCATTCAGGACCCCGTTGCCGCTATGCTCTGTCTAATCACCTGTCTCTGCCCAGGGGATGGAGACTCTAGTGGTCCAGGGACACTGGCACAGGTGGCATTGGTTGGCATGACGGATTGGCACGGTAACCTTGTAGGCTGTAAGCTCTTTGTGGGCAGGGATCGCGTCTACCAACTCTGTATTGTGCTCTTAAAGCACATACTACAGTGCTCTGCACACAGGAAGCATGGCTCAGTGGAAAGAGCACAGGCTTGGGAGTCAGAGGATGTGGGTTCTAATCTTGGCTCTACCACTTGCCTGCTCTGTGACCTTAAGCCACAGCCACTTGACTTCTCTGTGCCTCAATTACCTCATCTGTAAAATGGAGATTAAGACTGTGAGCCCCACGTGAGACCATGTGATTACCATGTATCTACCCCAGATCTTTGAACAGTACTCAGCACATAGTAAGCACTTAAATACCATAATTATTATTATTATTATAAATGCCATGGATTGATGCCACTCCCTGAGTGATGAGGACAGCTCTATTGCCCGGTACTACCCTGGTGGGAGAATCAATCAATTAATCAGTCGTATTTATGGAACGCTTAGTGTGTGCAGAGCACTGTACTAAGCGCTTGGGAGAGTACATGATAACACTGTAATAGACATGTTCCCTCCCACAGTGAGCTTACAGTCTAGAGGTGGTGAAGAGTATGGCATTGGACAGACTGTGTTGATACCATCCCAGGTCGGGTGTGGGGAGAGAGAGAGAGAGAAAATGTCAGTCTGCCTATCCGTCTGTCCTCTGGGCAGCCTGACTGGATTGCAAGGTCCAGGAGTCTCTGCTCAGTGCTGACTTCCTCCAGTCCGAACCCCCCTCCTTCCTAACGGCCTCCTTCCCCTGCCAAAATCAAAGCTCAGAAGCACTTACACTACTCCTCTCCTCCGGCATGAGAGAGAGGTAAAGTAGAACTCCGTCAGGTACCGAAAACGCACTGGCCATTTGACAAATTCTGTGCAGCAAATGCTGTCTTCCAAGTTAGTAGCATATGGGACTGCCAGGAGAAGAAAAGCAAATTAAATAGACTGTGAACTCTGTGTGACGCGGGGACTGTGTCTGACCCGGTTGACTTGTATTTACCCCAGCGATTAAAACAGTGCTTGATACAGTGTAAGTGTTTACAAATATAATAATAATAGTAAAATTAAGCCAATCTTGAAGTTAAGGCATGAAGCCATATAGCCAGAAATAAACTTCCCTTTATCTAGAAAAGAAATCAGACTGGAAGGATGAGTGGTAACAAAAACAGAAATCACCACTCAGATATTTAATTTGGTGCTTCTCCAGGCCACAAATGCTCCTTACTACCAAAGTGCGGAGAGGACATGAGAAATTTCACAGACCTGTAAGAGTATTTTCCAGGGACTGGGTTCAGGGACAAAGTCACAAACTTACAAGTTGTATTCCACATTCTCCTGATCAGTTCTAAGGCATTTCCCTTCTCTGTTCTAATTTCAACCTCAAAAGGGAAGTGTTTGGAAGCATCGGGGCCCCTATTTGAAAGAAACGAACATCAGAAATTTCCTGAGCATTGATTAGGGTCAACTGTGAGATACGGAACCTTGTGGAACTGGGGACGGGCGAGGGTCTGAGTGCAAGGAGTGAACTGAAGGGATCATCAGCTACAACATGCCCCAACTAGCCAGCCTCAGTGGCCTAATGTTTCTGAGCACAGGCCTGGAAAACAGAAGGACCTGGGTTCTAATCCCAGCTCTGCTACTTTTCTGCTGGGTGACCTTGGGCAAATAACTTTACTTCTCTGGGGCTCAGTTACCTCATCTGTAAAATGGGGATTAAGATTGTGAATCTCATTTGGGATAGGGATTCTGTCTGTCCCGATTTGCTTGTATCTACCCCATCACTTAGTACAGTTCCTGGCACATAGTAAGCACTTATCAAATACCACAGTTATTATTATTATTCTCGCCGTCTCACATTTGGATTTGCTCAGGGGTATTTGCTGCTTCAGCTCACTCTCTACCAGCAAAGGGAAGTATCCATGGAATAGTTGGCCCACTAAGGACTATATATATTCCATACTACCTGTTTGCCATATACTTTTTAATGTACACTTAAAATGAATAAACAGACTATGAATCCATTGATGGGTAGGGATTGTCTCTACATGTTGCTGAATTGTACTTTCCAAGCACCTAGTACAGTGCTCTGCACACAGTAAGTGCTCATTAAATATGATTTTATGAATGCAATAATAAATAATGTACAAATGCATTATACTCTCCCCGACTTCAAGGTCTTATTGAAGGCCCATTTCCTCCAAGAGGTCTTTCCGGACTAAGCCCACACTTCCTTTTCTCCCGCTCCCTTCTGCAACCCCCTGATTTGCTCCCTTTATTCCCCTCCCTCCCCCCCCCCCCACCCTCAGCCCCACGCGCTTATGTACATATCTGTAATTTATTTATGTTGTCTGTCTTCCCCACTAGACTGTACGCTCACTGTGGGCAGGGAGCATAACTGCTATATTGTTACGTTGTATCTCCTAAGTGCTTAATACAGGGTTCTGCACATAATAAGTACAAAATAAATGCCATTGATTGATGTATCCACTTCAGCATTTATTAATCATTTCCAATGGACTAACCCCTGGGAAAGATACAAGAATTGAATTCACAATTTATCGTATCCCCGCTTTACAGATAAGGAAATTGAGACCTAGAGAGATTGTGATTCCTCAGAGGTTATCAGCTCTCCTGATAAGCCAGTTCCTCCAGAGGGAGGGAGTCCTTAAAGTCGAGTGGTGGTGAAGCATTTAGAAAGAGTCCCAACAGCCCCACCCCACTTCCAGCTCTGTGCACGAGTCCGGATCCCCTCAGACCCTTGCTCCAGACTCTTGCTCCAGACAGGGACTCACCTGCTTGACCCGATGGAAGAGACGCCACCAGCACTAAAACCACCAGGAAAGTCACCATCAGCTGCTTCATGGCTCCCGGAGAGTTTTCCCTTAGGGCTTCGTCTCACTCTCTGTACTAGGAGTGAGCGCTGGGAGAGGAGGTTGGGTATTTATTGTCCCAGTACCGTCTTCTACACCCACAGTCCATTTTGAAACTCTTAGTCATGGATGAGATCAAAATCCCAGAAAGGAGAACTGACCTGTTTCCTTGGAAACCTAGGAAATTCTCTGTGGCCAGGTGACCATCTTTCCCGAGGGCCTGAATCTTCATAAAATACCTTGGCCTTCAGTCGTGTCTATTTTGGAAGAACCCTAAGTGCAGTCCAAAAGCATTCGGGGAGCCATCAGTGCACCTTGGTTGTCCTTGTTGATGGCGTCAGGGATAGCCCCGATAAGTGAAATCCCCAGGTCTGCTAATTCTGTGGTATTCTCCCAAGCACTTACTACAGTGCTCTGCAAATAGTAAGTGCTTAAATATCACTGACTGACTGATTGATTGATCCCAGAGCCTCAATTTAATCACTGATTTCCTCCAGCTCCTCCTTCTAAGGGGACACTCTAGTTGGGGCTAAAATGGAGTGATGTGTTTCAGCACCCCACCTGTTAATTAACAGGTCCAAAGCAGCATGGCCTAGTGGAAAGAACACAGGCCTGGGAGCCAGAAGACCTGGATTCTAATCCCAGCTCTGCCACTTTTCAACGCTGGGTGACGTTGGGCAAGTCTGTGCTTCAGTTAACTGTAAAATGGGGATTCAATACTCCCTACTACTTAGACTGTGACCCCCATGTGGGGCAGGGACTGTGACTCACCTGATTGACCGCATCTAACCCAGAGCTTGGAACAGTGTATGACACACAGTGATTTATATTAATGTCTGTCTCCCCCCCTGCAGACTGTAAGCTCATTGTGGGCAGGGAATATGTCTGTATATTGTTGTATCGTACTCTCCCAAGGGCTTAGTATAGTGCTCTGCACACAGCAAGCACTCGAATACAATTTAAGGAATGAATAAACATAGTAAGTATTTAACACACACCATTAAAAAAGTAGCCAGGAGGTGAGTGGGACCCCGAGTAAATAAGAGCTAACTGCCTGTCCATTTTGCAGGTGGAGTCAGTCAATTGTAATTATTGAGCGCTTTCTGTGTGCAGAGCACTGTGCTAGTGCTTGGGAGAGTACAGTAGAACAATAAACAGACACATTCCCTGTCCACAATGAGATGGAGGAACAGGGAGGGTCTATGGCAAAGTGTTAGTGGCCTGCTAAGAGATGGTCTGTACCGGCAGGAGATCCAGTGGGTTGTGTGTAAAGAATGTCTGGTCCAGGAAAGAGGAGAAGGGCTTTCTGGCGAGGGGCAGACCACCCCCTACTTTATTGAAGTTATTTTTATAGGGGGATTATTCGAGATTTCCACCTCCCTTTCTGTCTCCCCCTGAATATATTCCCTGTCCGTTACTTCTGCCTTTCTCGGCTTTGCCCTTTCTCTCCTCTCCCTTCCTCCGGAGGCTCAGACGAGTTCGCTCTTCCTGGTTGTGGGTACCTTGGCTCATGGCACCCAGTTTAGTTGTATTCCTGGAGACGGGTGGCCGGAAAACCACCTGGGGATTGATTTTCAAGGCTGGGAAAAATGTTCCTTTGTAGGGCTGCTAGAGGCGGCTCCTTTCAGAAAACCACCTCTAGAAGTACCCTTACGAGAGTGGCTGCCTTTAGGGGCTCGGGGTACCCCTGGAGGGGATCCAGGGTAAAGAGCCCCCCCCACCTAATAAGTATTTATTATGTGGCTAGTACTGTACTAAGCGCTGTGGTAGATACAAGATAATCAGGTCCCACAAGGGACTCACAATCTAAGTGGGAGGGAGAATAGGTATTGAATCCCCATTTTCCAGATGAGGGAACTGAGGCACAGAAAGGTTAAGTGACTTGCCTAAGACCACATAGCAGGAAAGTGGGAGAGCTAGAATTAAAATCTAGGTCCTCTGACTCTTAGGCATTTAGTCTTTCCATTAGGCAATTCTGCTTCCATATACCTGAGGGGCAAGCCTAGGGGAAGAAGTCCGACTCAATCGGTCATATTTATTGAGTGCTTACTGTGTGCAGGGCACTGTACTAAACACCTGGGAGAGTTGTTGTTGTCGTCTTATGCTGTCAAACTGTGTCTGACCCGTAGCGATGCCATGGACACATTTCTCCCAGAATGCCCCACCTCCGTCTGCAGTCATTCTGGTAGTGTATCCGAAGAGTTTTCTTGGTAAAAATATGGAAGTGGTTTACCATTGCCTCTTTCCGCACAGTAAACCTGAGTCTCTGTCATCGACTCTCTCCCGTGCCACTGCTGCCCAGTACGGATGAGTTTTGACTTGTAGCGGATTGCCTTCCGCTCGCTAGCCATTGCCCAAAGCTAGGAATGGAATGGCTGTGCCTCTGCTTGGCTCTTCCTCTCATTGTGGAGACTGGTAGAGTACTGGAAACTCTCCAGGTGCAACCCTGAGAGGTGCTTGGGAGAGTACAAGATAATAATGCAACAGAGTTGGTAGACACACTTCCTGCCCACAATGAGCCTACCGTCTAGAGGGGAGTTTACAGTCTAGAGTCCAAGAGTCTTGAGCCTGCTCCAACTGCTTCCTCTTACCTCCATTCCCAGCTCCTTCCTCACCCCATCTCGGAGTCCCTAAGGGAGGACTGGGAGTTCTCCGGGGGTCTCTCTTTCTCCTCTCCCTCCCCGTATATAGGGGAAGGGATATTTGGTCTGGAGGGCAACTTCTTTCCTCCTTGAGGGTGTTTGCAGAGCGGCCTAGTGGAAAGAACACAGACCTGGGAGTCAGAGGACCTGCGTTCTAATTCCAGCTCTGCCACTTGTCTGCTGTGTGACCTGGGACAAGTGAGATCGTTGTGGGCAGGGAATGTGTTTGATGTTATATTGTACTCTCCCAAGCATTAAATATAGTGCTATACACAGTAAGTGCTCAATAAATATGATTGTTATTAATGATAACACTTCTCTAGGCCTCAGTTGCCTCATCTGTAAAATGGGGATTAAGCCTGTGAGCCCCAGATGAGACAAAGACTATCCAACCTGATTAGCTTGAATCTACCCCAGGGCTTAGAATATTGTCTGGCGCATAGTAAGCGTTTAACAAATAACATAAAAAAACACTAAATACCGCAAGCAAGACCTGATATTAGCTGACTACTTGTCCCACATTGTCCCCAAGTAAGCCCGGTGAACAAAAACCAGCCATTTTTCGATAGAGTACTATTGCCCTATTTAGATTTCCAGTTAGTCAAGCCGTGGCCACCTGCCTTTGATTTCTGTGAACAACTATGTGTTTGCTCCAATTAGGAATCAGAGGATTAACATCATAAATATCTCAAGGGTAGGAACCATGTCTTTTACTTTAATCAATCAATCAATGGTATTTATTGAGGACTTACTGTGTGCATAGCATGGTACTAAGCACTTGGAAGAGTACAATAAAATGGAGTTGGTAGACGCATTCCCTGCCCATGAGTTAACAGTCTAGATGGGGACAGATATTACTCTCCCATGTGCCTAGATTAGTGTTCGGAGCACAGTTAGTAGCCCAAGTGATTGATACTCTTGAATAAGTGAGTGGGATTAGGGGGAATCTGAAAGGGCTTGGAGGAGAGCTAACAATTGAAGGAGCAATGTTAATAAATTCTCTGTTGGCTGGAGAGGGCTGTGATAATCAGGTAACAATACCCGGGGAGCCATGAGGCAATGTGGTTAAAGCACAGGCCTGAGAGTCAGAGAATCGGGGTTTTAATCCTGGCTCTGCCTCTTGTTTACTGTATGACCTTGGGTAAATCACCTAACTTCCCTGTGCCTCAGTTATCTCATCTGTAAAATGGGTGAGCCCATTAATACTGTGAGCCCACGAGGGAGGGACTGTGTCCAACCTGATGATTTGTGTCTACCCCTGCACTCAATACAGTGCCCGATCAACAGTAAGCGCTTAGAAATGCCATTTAAAAAGGCAAAGTCAGTAGGAGCAAAAGATATGGAAAAACACCTTGCTGGGGCTCTTGGGAAACTGGTCCAACAATGGCAATCTGATTCTGGGAGCCAGCTAGACCTTCTTGTGGCCAATAAATACCATTCAGAGATCACATCGATTAAACCGCGGTTCGTCCTTTCCTTTGGAAGAAAATAAACTTTTTGCCCCTCACACAGCAAATGCTCACTAAATGCAGTCGATTGATGGGACCCGAGTTTCTGCAAACAGGAAGCTCTCTTGCTTGCAGGAACAAAGATTCCTCCTCCATTTAAGGAGCTCACTGTCTACAGAGGAGGAGAACAGGCATAGAGTCCCCATTTTACAGATGAGGAAGCTGAGACTCTGAGAAGCGAAGTTATTTGCCCAAGGGTCACAAAGCAGGCAAGTGGCAAAGCCAGGATTTAAACCCAGGTCCTCGGACTCCCAGCTGTGGCTTTTCCCGCTAAGTTCCTACCGCATCCGCGGGGAAAGGGAATTGAGAGTGGAATGGCTAAATGCGTCTCAGATCTCCAGTCCTGGACTCAGTCCTCTCCTCCTTGAGCGCGAAGAGGCCTTATCTTCCCCATACATACTTAGTGATTGTCCTAAAGGAAGGATCATAAGAAAACTGGAATAAGAAGAGAAGAAGAGTAGCCTGGTGGATAGAGCGTGGGCCTGGGAGTCAGAAGGACCTGGGTTCTAGTTCCGGCTCCACCATTTGTCTGTGGTGTGACCTTGGGCAAATCACTTCACTTCTCTGTGCCTCAGTTACTTCATAGGTAAAATGGGGATTCAATACTTAGACTGTGAGCCCTATGTGAGACATAGACCGTGTCCAACCTGATTGGCTTGTATCTACCGCAGTGCTTAAAACAGAGCCTGGCACATAGTAAGTGCTTAATAAATACCATAAAAAAAAAGAGCAGAGGATACTGACTCCAAGATCCTCTCTCTTTTCCCAGGGGTTTTATTACCCCGACAGCTCCCCAGCCGGGATTTTTTAGGCTTTCTCACCCCTCCTCTTTCAGATCACTTCTCTGGGCTGTGTTGATCCTGGCTCTGTCCCTTAGAAGAGGCGGGTACTGCTGTTTCTCCTTGGGAGAGCTGAGAATCAGTCTAAGGGAAGAAGGAGAACAGGTATTGAATCCCTGTTTTACAGATGAGGAAACTGAGGCACAGAGAAGTTAAATAACTTGCCCAAGGTCACACAGCTAGCCAGAGACAAAGGCAGTGTACCCGAAAAGAATGGAACTAAAAAAGCGGTGAGGATTCGAACCCAAGGTGGTGACGCAAGCAAGGAAAAGTAACACTTTAGAGACAGCGCTG
Source organism: Ornithorhynchus anatinus (assembly GCF_004115215.2). Taxonomy (NCBI): domain Eukaryota; kingdom Metazoa; phylum Chordata; class Mammalia; order Monotremata; family Ornithorhynchidae; genus Ornithorhynchus; species Ornithorhynchus anatinus. Next base: position 34,164,492 of record NC_041738.1, on the reverse strand, counting down.
GGTAGATCAGAAAAGGGAGGAATATGACCGAGTGCCCGTTCACCTCCGGAGAGGTACGAGTGACACATAGGCCCCCATCTCCAGTTTGGCTGTGCCTTTATTTACAACGTATAGGAGAACTAGGCGATCACCAAAGAACTCGGACAAGTGTGTTTTGTTCAATGACAAAAGATGCTGTTCAGGCAGGCCCTATCTGTTTTGGGTAAGAAGCAATCTCCCGTCTCCCGGAATTTGCGGACACGTGGTACACATCCCCCCTGAAATGGGGGACATCCTGAGGCAAAAACAGAGTCGTTTAGACCAAATCCTGGAATACTTTGGAATGCTATTCCAAAACAGCCAGGATTAGAGCTCAAATCCCTTGACTCAGAAGCCCAGATTCTTTTCGCTAAACCATGATGCTTCTCTGATGGTGATAAAATTCCCCCGAGAAAGTGTGTTTGTTTTTGAGTGTGTTGGGGGCGGGGTTGGGTTGGGGGGTGTGAGTGCATGCACATGCTTCTGCAAATCACTTGTGGGTGGGTGTTTATGATTAAATGTATCAAGTAAACTCTAAATAGGGTCATAAAAATGCTTAACTTTCCCTAGTGCTCCAAAGGGCCGGTCTAGGGGAAGAAATGCCAACAGTTCTCTGCCCAAGAACCAATGTGGCCGAGTGGCTGGCGCCTGGGCCTGGGAATCGGAAGGACCTGGGTTCTAATCCCAGTTCCGTCACTGGTCTGCTGCGTGACCTTGGGCCAGTCATTTCAATTCTCTGTGCCTCAGTTCCCTCATCTGTAAAATGGGGATTAAGACCATGAGCCCCATGTGGGACCCGAACTCTGTCCAACTCGATTAGCTTGTATCTACCCCAGTGCTTTGTTCAGTACCTGGCACATAGTAAACGCTTAACACATATAAATTAAAATAAATAAAGGCCATTGATTGATCGATTCCAAGGGCCCTGAGCCTGCTCCATCCCATCGCCTGCCGTCCATTCCCTGAATCTTTCCCGGGCCCTCTGAGTGACAAAGACACTCCTCTGTCTCCCTGTTCTGGGACTGAGCCTTATTGAAGGCACATCTCATCCAGGAGTCCTTCCCTAAATCTCCCCTTTCCTCTTCTCCCACTCCCTTCTACATCACCCTGACTTGCTCCCTTTGCACTCCCCTCCTCCCCCAGCACCACAGCATTTATGTGTATATCTGTAATTAATGGATTACTGTCCGTCTCCCCCACTCTGGACTGTAAGCTCACTGTGGGCAGGGAATGTATCTGTTTATTGTTGTATTGTACTCTCCCAAGTGCTTAGTATAGTGCTCTGCCCACTGTAAGCTCTCTGTAAATATGACTGAATGAATGACTGGTCACCCCATGTTTCCTGGCCTGGGATCCTGCAGGCCTGGGGGAAGACTTGGCCTGCTCCAGTTTGAGTGTCAGCCCCGCTTCCTGATAGATGATGCGTTCACACATGCGGAAAGTTGCCATTGTTCCCTGCTGTTTTGGTCTCCCTAGTCCCTTCCCCCCTGGGGATGGTAGCAGGAAGTTGGGTGGAAGCTGAGGTTCCAAAGGGCAGTTAGAGGCAGACTGTAAGTTCACAGAGGGCGGGAAACGTGACCACCAACTCTGTTGAACTGTACTCACCCAAGCGCTTCCAACAGTGCTCTGCACACAGTAAGTGCTCAATAAATACCATTGCAGCTTGGCTTGGCGTCAAGATCACGGGCTTGGGAGTCAGAGGACATGGGTTTTAATCCCAGCTCCACCACTTGTCTGCTGTGTGACCTGTGCCTCAGTTACGTCATCTGTAAAATGGGGATTAAGACGGTGAGCCCCCCCGTGGGACAACCTGATTGCCTCGTATCAACCCCAGCACTTAGAACAATGCTCGGCACTTAGTAAGTGCTTAACGAATACCGTAATTATTATTATCGATTGACTGATTGAATAGAGCTTAAGGTGGGAGCAGGTCCAAGGGGAGGGCAGCAGCTGCTGGGGTTGAGAGTGGGTTGCGGGGGGATTCAGGGCTCCCCGGCCTCAAAGACTGCCAGACCTCAGAGTTAGGCTATGCTTAGGGCCTCAGTCAGAGGCAGGAAAATGGGTCCTGCTCCTCTCTGTCTCTCTGCTGGCCGAGGGCAGATTCCCCAGCACCTTTTCCCCTGGGGAATGGATCTCCGATATTACAGGACCAGGGTTCGATTGAGGTATCAAAGGGTGGCCTTGTGAAAAGAGGAGAAGAAGGGAAGAGGAGGAGAAGGGAGTGAGGGAAATACGAAGGCAGGGGAAAATGAAAGCAAGAAGAAGGGGAGAAGAGCAGAAAAAGAACTGGGGTGAAGCAAGAGTGGGGAAAGAGTGGAAATAGGACGGCGGGACAAAGATAGTCACCCTCTGTTTTGGACATTTGGCCATCTCGACTAGCCAAGCAGCAGCGACTCCGTTGCAGGGCCGGAGCAGACTGTGGATCCAGGGCCGCAGCTGTTTGACCCGTGGAGGGAGAGGTCAGGGTCCTGGAAATCACGCACGCAGTTATACAGCAGACTGACCCTGCCGAGCTGCTGCAGAAGCCACTTGGACCAGGCCTCGGGCTCACCCATCAACCTGTCCGGGAGGGCAGGAAGCCAGATGAATTCCCAGCTGGCCCGCACTGGGAAGAGAAGTCTCTGGCCTCATCCTGGAGCCCAGCGGGAATGAAGGAGAGACCCCACCAGCTCTGGAGCCAAGCCAGAGACTATGTTCTGTCCACAGGGGGCAAAGGTGAAATCACTATCTTGGCTCCACTTCCAGGCCCTTTTCCAGCTCCCGGAAGTAACGTGAGCTAGCTAAACCTGCACGCTATGGAAATGTTTGGGAGCCCCTCCTCACCTGCATGGAGGCAAGGCTCCCTCATCTTCAGGGAGCTAGGAACCTCCCCCCAAGATAAAGGCAGTCTGGGATATATGCCCCCGGCCCTCCCCCATCTTTAATCCTGGTCTGGAGTACTCCAATGTTCCCTAAGCAAGGGGAAGTGGGCCTGGGAGGCCGTGGGGGGCGGAGAGAGGGGGAGGGAAGTGTGACGGGAAGAGTCTCGTAGCTTGGTGATGGGGACCAACGTCTAAGTGTCAACAATCTGGTTCTTTTCTCTCACAGCTGGCTCAGGGGTCACTGGAGGCTCAGCCTCTGACCTCCCCAGAGCAGCCCTTCCCGGAGGGAGTAATGGGAAGGAAGGCTCGGAATTCGCCGAAGAGGTCGGACTCTGCACAGTATGCGGCCCGAGAGGCTTTTCTCAGAGATGAGGAGGAGGAAGAGAACAGATGACTGTGGTTTGGCTCCGAAATGTCAAAATTCAGGAGAATGTCAAACAGAACCTTTCTGTGAGTTTGAGGCTTGGGTACTTTCTGGGGCTGGGGAGGGGCCTTAGTCCTGAGTCTGGGGAATCAAAGGGGTCCCTGTCAAGTAGGCTGAATTGAACAGGGGGCCAGCAGATGGAAGGGTAGAGATGGGAAGCAGTACGACCTAATGGAAAGAACACACACCTGGGAGTCAGAAGACCTGGGTTCTAATCCCACCTCTGCCACTTGCCTTCTATGTGACCCTAGACAAGTCTCTTAATATCTCTGTGACTCAGTTGTCAAATAGGATTAAGATTTTGAGCCCCTTGTGGGACTGGGACCGTATCCAACCTGAAGATCCTATAACCTGTATCTTAGTATAATGTCTGGTGCACAATAAGCACTTAACAAATATCATTTTACAAAATCAGAAACAAAAAAGCCCATCTGCCCTCAGGAGAGAGAGCAGTCAGTCAGGGCCAGTCAACCCAGTGCTACTGTGGCCCAAGCTTGTAGGAGGCACCATGATGCGAGGCTTGCATGGGCTTGGGTGGCTTATCCAGGCTGTGGACGGGTCAGACCTGTGCCTCCAAAATAGGCAAAAGGAGCTTGGACCAGGCCAGGCCCCCACAAGGACCAGGGTGAGTGTGAGACCCGGCACCAGTGGAGCGGTTGCATTTGCACAGCACACTGATTGACAGCTATGCAGTTCCGCCCCTGTGGAAGTGACTTGGGCCAGACCCCTATCCAGCACACCTATCAATCAATCAATAATATTCACTGAGCACTTACTATGGGCAGAGCACTCTACTGAGTGCTTGGGAGAGTATAATACAGGGAGTAGAAACCAACCCCGCCCTTGAAGAGCTTGGAATCTAGTGGGAGAGACGAACTTTTTTATGATTTTTTTAAGCACTTACTATATGTCGAGCTCCGTTCTAAGCGCTGGGGTAGATACAAATTAATCAGGTGGGACTCAGTTCCCGTTCCACATGGGATTCACAGTCAAGTCGGGAGGCGGCATGGCCTAATGGATAGAACCTGGGCCTGGGAGTCCGGAGGACCTGGGTTCCACTTCTGGCTCTGTCACTTCTCTGCTGTGTAACCTTGGGCAAGTCACTGTCTCCCTTCTCTATGCCTCAGTTGCCTCATCTTTAAAATGGAAATTTAGAGTGTGAGCCCATTTGGGACGGGGACTGTGTACAACCTGATTCCCTTGTATCTTCCCCAGTATTTAGAGTAGTGCTTGGCACATAGTAAGCATTAAAAAAAAGCAGGGAGACATTAAAATAAATTACATGGAGGCGAAGCAGTTGACTATAACAATGGTAATAATAATGATGGTATTTGTTAAGTGCTTACTATGTGTCAAGCACTGTTCTAAGCACAGGGGTAGATACCAAGCTAATCAGGTTGAACACAGTCCCTGTCCCACATAAGGCTGACAGTCTTAATCCCCATTTTACAGGTGAGGTAACTGAGGGACAGAGAAGTTTAAGTGACTTTAGCCCAAGGTCACACAGCAAACAATAAGGATGGGTACATAAGTGCTGGGGGCTGGGTGTAAGGTGAATATCTACGTGCTTAAGAGAATACAACAGACCCAAGTGCATAGGGGAGGCAGAAAGGAGGGAGGAAAGGGTGGGGACCTGGGCCTTTAAGGCTAAGACTCCTGTAGCCTTCCTCTCCAAATCAGGAGCCTGGTCCATCCTGCCTAGCACAGCATCCGCCCCCAGGGAACTCAGGATGAGGGAAGGGGAGGCAGCCCAGCCCAGTTTTCCCTGGATTTTCCCAGCCCTCCCCTCCCCCCATCCCATTTTGGGCCAATCCCGTAGCCGGTACTTTCCCCAAGGGCACGAGTTGGGCATCTGTTCTCAAACAACCATTCGCAGCTCCCCAGCCTGCACTTAGTCTTCCTAAGGAAATGGGGAAAGTACCTCTCCTTGGGGTGGGCATTTCTAACCAAGCTGGCTCCACGAGGGGAAAAACCTCACCGGCAGAGATGAGCTAAAGGGATTTTTGTTGTTCCCCTCTGATCGCGGTTATTTTTGGTTCTTACCCAGAAGCACCGCGTCTGAACTAGCACCCCCAAATCGGTGCCCGGTCTCGTGGTCCCGCTCCGCCGGCCTGGTGCCTGCCTCCCCCAGACAAAAGTCCTCACGGCCGTTTCCTGCAGCCATCTCGTTCACAGCAGTGAGGAAATCCAGGGAAGTTGGATTATTTAGAGTTTTGCTATGGCCAGATTTAGCACTCTGGGTTGAATTATCTCCTGAGAAAATGGTTCTGCCCCACCCCAGCAATCATTAAAACAAAGACACTTCCCAGATTGTACAGAGAACCTTTTGTTTGAATCACTCAAATAACATCTCCCCACCACAGAATCCCGAAGCTGGAAGGATCACCAGAGTTCATGAAGCCCAGTCCCCTGCCCACACGCAGACCTGTCCCCAAAAGCCCTCCAGGGAAAGATACTCTTGCTGGTGGCCTTTCTCGTGACCCCTTCCGACACTGGCCAACTCTAAATGAGAGTTGTTCTGTCATCCAGATTCCTCTGGCTGCATCTTCTGTCCATCCCTTCTGGTTCTGTCTGGCCCCTCATTAAGATATCGTTTCAAATGACCGAAGAGTCAAAACCACCCTCGGCTTTCTCTTCTCCAAGGAAAATGATCCCAAATTTGAAACCTCTCCTGAGTTTTATTTTTGACCCTTCAATCATCACTGATTTTTGTTCCATTGTTCATTTTTATGGTATTTGTTAAGCGTTTACCATGTGCCAGACACTGTACTAAGTACTGGAGTACATACAAGCTAATCAGATTGGACGTAGTCCACGTTCCACCTGGGGTTCAAAGTCTTAATCCCCATTTTACAGATGAGGTAACTGAGGCACAGAGAAGTTAAGTGACTCACTGTTGCTTTTACCCAGTGCTCTCTCCTAGTTTCCATAACCTCTTAAACAATTGCTCAATGGTATTTACTGAGCACTTACTGTGTGCATAGCTCTGTACTGAGAGCTTGGGAGAGGGGAATACAACAGAGCTGGTAGTCATGTTTCCTGCCCACAGTGAGTTTACAATCTAGAGAAGGTCTCATGCTCCTCACATCTGTCCCACATGGTAATTAGGGTGAAGAAATATCAGGGCTTACTGTCATCAGGATTGATTAAACACCCACGGAGTTGGGGAGAGAACTTGTAGCCCGAGGAGCTAGTGCTGAAGTTGAGTTGGGCAACCTAAAGCCAGGAAGGGCAAGGTAAATATTCAAGGCTACGAAGAAACAGAGTCTGCAACTGTTCTGCATCGTAGCTGGAAAAAAAGGGAGGCAGTTTCCTTAAATAGACCAACTGGTCACCCTTTAATCAGGAAAGGAGTGGCCCTGTTTGTTTTGTGAGACTGAGACAGGAAAGCGAAAGTGAACATGGTACCAGGCATTGCAGACATCAATGGACATGGAACAATTTTCGTGGATGCACAATGTGGCTGGGACTGTGTTTCCCACAATGAACTACTCAGATTCACACACACACATACACGCGCGCAGGGAGGGGAAATAAGGGATCAGTCGATCAGTCAGGGAAGGCATCTTAGGGGAGGTGTCATTTTAATAAGGCTCAGAATATTTGGACTGTGAGTCCCGGATAGGACAGGGACTTGAGTCCGAACTAATTAACTTGTACCTACCCCAGGACTTAGAACGGTGTTTGACACATAATAAGCACCTAAAAAATACCATAAGAGAAAAAGCTTTTGGAAATGGGGAGAGTAGTGTGGACTTTGGACATGAGATGAGCCCATAGTTACTCTCCGTTACCAGGCACTGCTTAGTAGAGGCCTGAAAGGTAAAGGAAACTGAACACAACAATGAAGTTGTTTTTTAAAAAAAATTGTATTTAAGTGCTTTCCATATACCAGGCACTGTATAAGTACTGGGGTAGTTACAAGCTACTCAGGTTGGACGTGTCCTTGTCCCAGATGGGGCTCACAGTCTTAATCCCCATTTTACAGATGAGGTAAACTGAGGCATCGAAGTGCAGTCACTTGCCCAGAGTCACCCAGCAGACAAGTGGCAGAGGCAGCATCAGAACCCAGGTCCTTCTGATTCTCAGCCTGTGCTCTGTCGACAAGGCCACGCTGATTCTCTTTCTGAAGAGAGTAGCCGGATACATCTTCAGGTAAACTCCCGGACAAAGCGGTCCCTGTTTAAATAGAGAATTTCACAGATCAACTACGGAGATAACCAGACATTTAAGCCCAATGCGGGCTTTTCTAAGGACAAGAACGATATCATGTGCCCTTGAAAGCATGTACGAGAGAGATCTCCTTTCCTCTGCTGCTCCAGGACTAGGGGTTAGTCCGCGGATAGGTATAGCGGAGGTGCCGGCGCGGTTATTTTCTTTATTAAAGCACTCTCTTAAACAGGCAACAGTCCTTATCTAAGTGGACCTCACCAAAGAGAACCAGATCCCACAACAGCTCCTTCCTTATCAGGCGCAAACCAGTACTCCCCTATCTAGGTACACACAAGGGCCTTCTCATTCCCCAAGATCCACTGGATTTTCACGAGCTAATCTCTGATTCCTCACATCTGTCGGGCCAGATGTTTCAGGACCATCCAGACTGTAAATTAGCTCTAGCCTGCCAGCTCATTGTGGGGAGGGAATATGTCTACCAGTGCTGTTCTATTGTACGCTCCCAACCACTTAGTATAGTGCTCTGCACACAGTAAGCGCTCAATAATCAATCAATCAATCAAAGGTATTGAGAACTGTGTGCAGAGGACTGTACTAAGTGCTTGGGAGAGTACAGAAGCGCTTGGGAGAGTGCAGTACGACAGAGTTAGTAGACGCATTCCCTGCCCACAAAGACCTCACAGTCTAGAGGAATGCGATTGATTATTTCATAATGGATTCCTGCAGGAAGGCTGGGGATGAAGTGGGGATAGCTAAAGGCATGAGGGGAGCTTAGTGGAAATGTGGGGAAGGAGGCAACCATCACAGCTTTGGGTAGCCTCTGTTGGAGACTGAATTCTGGCCTCAGGCAGGACCTTGCTAATGGGAAGCAGTGTGGTTTAGTGGGAAGAGCATGGGCCTGGGAGTCAGAAGGACGTGGGTTCTAATCCAGGCTCTGCCATATGTGTGCTGTGTGATCTTGGGCAAGTCACTTCACTTCTCTGGGTCTCAGTGTCCTCATCTGTCAAATGGGGATTAAGAGTGTGAGCCATATGTGGGACAGGGATTGTGTCCAACGTGATTAATTTGTATCTACCCCACTGCTTAGTACAGTGGTTGGCGCAAAGTAAGTGCTTAACAAGTACCATTATTACTGTTATTATTATTATTGGTCCTTGGTTCAAACAGTTAGGTCGCTCTTGGTCCGGGCTGATCCTCAGCCGGGAACCTAACGTGCCCTGGTTATTTTGCACCCAATGCAAAATTTAAAGCTGCCATAAGGAAATTTAAAGAGCGGTTTTTGAGGTTTTGGTTTCAAGCAGTTTGGCTTTTCCAAAACCCTGTTAGACACAATAGCATTTCAGTGAACATGTGCATCAGTTCCTGAGAAAGGAGGGGATTGAGAAGTATGTAGATTTAAGATTTCCCTTGTGAAATCCCAGCTCGGTGCAGGAACTCCCATTGTTGGGGTGCAGAGGGGCAGACCCTTCAGCGTTGAATACAACGCTTGGCATATAGCATGAGCACTTAGCACAATTATTGCTATTATTATTTCTCAGGAGCCTCCTCAGCTGGCGTGAGGGGAAAGTCAGGTCCAACCCCCAACATATCAAAGCTTTGGGACCGAGGAATTAGAATGTCAGTCAGTGTTTGCGGGCTTAGCTCAGCAAAGAGCAGAAAGTGAGGAGCAAAGAAACCAAGCAGCCAGTGGAAAAAGTGATATTTTATTTTCTGTTTTCACGTAAGGGCATTCTCCTGGGTGTAGAAGATTGGATTAAAAATAATTGCCCCCTTAAAGCAAGCGCTCATGCTCACCTCCTGCAATTCAAATCCTTGAGAGGGCCCCCAGCAGAGCAAGAAATTGGTAGTTCCGTGTGGTCACCAGCCCTCCAGAGCATGAAGTAGAGAGTAAGTGGCTCCAAGGATTGCACCCTCTCCCTGGACAGCAGGGACTCAGACCCTGAGCCCTCTCTGCAGCTCCAAAATGATTTTTTGAGCCACCCACCCTTATCCAGCAAGCCAACCAGATGGAATCCAAGAGTTCCGATTCCTAAGATTGGGCTTCTCTAATAATAACTGTAATAATCGTGATATTTGTTAGGTGCTTACTATGTGCCAGCCACTGTACTAAGCACTGGGGTGGATGCAAGCAAATCAGGTTGGACACAGTCACTGTCCCACTTAGGGCTCACAGTCTCAATCCCCATTTTCCAGATGTGGTAACTGAGGCCCAGAAAAGTGAAGTGACTTACCCAAGGTCACACAAGTGGCAGAACCGGGATTAGAACCCATGATCTTCTGAGTCCCAGGCCCGGGCTCTCTATTCACTAGGCCATGGGACAACCTGATTCCCCTGTGTCTACCCCAGTGCTTAGAACAGTGCTCGGCACATAGTAAGCGCTTAACAAATACCAACATTATTATTATTATTATTATTATTCTCTACCCAACCCACCTGCAGAGACTGGTGGTGGTGGGGTGGTCTATGAATGAGGGTCTTGAGCGGGCCACATCACTGGAGGGCAAATGCTGAGTTGGGAGCTCAGCTGGTTCGGGACCAGATCATTACTCTAGACCTTGAGCTCATTTGGGGCAGGGAATATGTCTGCCCATTGTTAAACTGTACTCTCCCAAGTGCTTAGTACAGTGCTCTTCACACAGTAAGCGCTCAATAAATATGACTGAATGACTGAATGATTACTCACTCCTGGGGACTCCCTCCCAAAGGGAGGGCTAACCTGGTGGAATACCAATCACTTATCCGATGGATCCATCAGAAGTCCACCTAATCCCGGGGGAGGTCTAGGAAATAGGAGGAAGGGGCTAGCTAAATGGGGAAGAAGTCCCTGGCTCATTTTGTGGTGGTCAGGGAAGCAGAGTGGCCTAGTGGAAAGAGCAGGGGCCTGGGAGTCGGAGGGACCTGGTTTCTAATTCTGGCTCCCCCAAGGCGTTAGGGTCCTCTTACGGGTGGCTTCGGTGTTAATTTCAGCTAGGGAGAAGCAGAGATCCCCTGAATGACCATCGAGGAGCGATTCCCTACCACGGGGCGGTGGGCATGGAAAGCACTAGTGACCTCACGGGGAGCGGTTCCTCCAAGCTTCGCCACAAAAGGGAAGCCTCCCCCACCCCACCACCACAACTGCCTCCGGTTCCCTCATTCCGACAGTCAGTTCTACCCACCCTCGATGGTTCCTCGTGAGGAAAGAGGGAATGCCAGTCAAAAAGGACTCTGACCCCAAAAGTTGACCACCGATGGCGTAGGTTGGGCTCAGAGCGGGACAGGCTGGCACCCTGGCAGGGACCAGTCGGGGAGCTGTGAAGAGATCGAGACTGAACTTGTTCTCAGGGTGTTCACGTCAGTCCCGTGCCAAGGATTAGTGCTGAACTGTATTCCCGGAACCCTCTGGAAAGTCCCATTGTGCCAGCCAGATAAAGTGCCCTGTGTTTATTTTCTCCCGAAGCCTCTAGCTTAGACCTTTGTAATGAAAGAAAGGAGGCATGTGGCGAGCAGGAGTCAATCAGTCAATGGAATTTACTGAGCACTTAGTGTATGCAGAGCACTGTACTAAGTACCTGAGAGAGTTCAATACAGTAGAGCCCTCAAGGAGTTTACAGTCCAATGGGGGAGACAGGCATTAAAATCAATTAGATATCAGTGAAGTGGCAAAGCAATCAGTCAAATGTATTTATTGAGTTCTTACTGTGTGCCTCTGCACTGTGCTAAGCGCCAGAGGAGATCAGTGAGCAGAGTCGACGAAGGCCGCTCCCGGACTCCGGGTAACCTGACCAGGGTGGCCTTGCCCGGTCGTAGTGAAGGATAGCTGGGTTCTTTTGCAGGGCTAGTCCTCCCAAATGCCCCACAAGAGAAGCAGTGTAGCCTAGTGGATCGAGCACAGGTCTGGAAGTTAGAAGGACCCGAGTTCTAATTCCACCTCTGCCATTTGTCTGCTGTGTGACCTTGGGCAATTCACTTAAATTCTCTGTGTCTCAGTTGCCTCATCCATAAACATGGGGATTAAGACTGAGAGCCCCATAGGGACAGGGACTGTCCAATCTGATTAACACACATCTACCAGAGCACTTCGAACAATGCTTGGCACATAGTAAGAGCTTAATGAGTACCATAATTATTTTTATTGTGCCTCCAGAGAGGAAGTCCAGCAGTCAGTGGCCTCATAGCAACAGAGACTGTGCCACAACTGAGATGCTGTGGACAAGCAGATATGTGGTGCAGCAGTGACCTCACCAGTGGATGCTAGTGGAGAAGGAGTGATGTGCCAAGTGAACCAATTTGTACATTCCAAGCGCTTAGTACGGTGCTCTGCACATAGTAAGCGCTCAATAAATACTATTGAATGAATGAATGGAGCTCAGGAGTCAGACGGACCTGGGTTCTAATCCCAGCTCTGCCACTGGTCTGCTGTGTGATCCAAAGGAGGGGGTCGATGTGTCATGTTGTGGGGTGTCAGATTCCTTGCCTGGGAGACAAAATTGAATCCCAGGCCGATCTGCGTCGATCTGGAGTAAAATTTAGACCTCACGTTTGTGACAGCTCCTTTGGAGGAAGTTGGGCGTCGAGACTGGGTTAGGATTTCTGAGGGCATCAGGGGTGGAGAGGAGGCAGCCAAGTACAATCGGCTTGGGGTTATACGGAGACCTTTGGGTTAGGGCCTCTTTCCTGGTTCTAGTGGCTCTTTGGAGGTACTTCCAGGCCCTTTGAATAGTCCTGGAGCCAGATCTCCCTCCCCACCCCACCCCGAATCTCATTTCCTTTCCATCTGACCTGAACTTGTAACGTCTTATTTATTATCCTCTTTGAAACAGACAACTGCCCTAACTAGCCGAACCATGAAATCGAGCCGCATGGCGTAGTAGATAGAGCACGGGCGTGGGACCTAATCCTGGCTCCGTCACTTATCTGCTGTTTGGCTTTGGGCAAGTCACTTCACTTCTCTGGGTCTCAGTTCCCTCCTCTGTAAAACGGGGATTAAGACTGTGAGCCCCATGTGGGATATGGACTGTGTCCAACCTAATTAGCTTGTATCTACCCGAGGGCTTAGTAAAGTGTCTGACACATAATAAGCACTTAACAAATACCATTAAAAACAGATTGTCTATCCAGATAAACAGAATGTTGTAGGCTAAGGGAGGCAGTATTTAAACTAGAGAAAAATAGATTTGGTGGAAAATACCGTTGGAAATCTCTCTCAGATTGCTAGTTTGACACCTTAAATCCCAGCAGCTGCCACACACTGACAACTCAACCCCCTCCTGCAAAGAGCCGGGGAAACAGCTAAAGGGATCCATGTAGGATGACTTTTTCTCTCCTCTAGACTGTAAGCTCATCTCTAGACTGAAAACTCATTATGGGAGGGGAATGTGTCCGCTAATTCTGTTGTACTATACTCTCCCAAGTGCTTAGTACAGTGCCCTGCACATGGTAACAATAACAATAATTACGGTATTTAAGTACTTACTGTGTGCCAGGCACTGTACCAAGTGCTGGAGTGGATAATAATAATTATAATAATAATTAGAGTATTTGTTAAGTGCTTACTATGTGCCAGGCATTGTACTAAGGGCTGGGGTGGATGACTACACCTGTTCTGACTACACGGTCTGTTTAGACTGTTTGGGCAGGGATTGTCTCTAACTGTTGCCGAATTGTACACTCCAAGCACTTATTACAGTGCTCTGCACATGGCAAGTGCTCAATAAATACTATTGAATGAATGAATACAAGGAAATCAATTTGGACACAGTCCCTACCCCGTATAGGGCTCACAGTCTTACTCCCCATTTTACAGAGGAGGTAACTGAGGCACAGAGCAGTGAAGTGACTTGCCTAAGGTCAAACAGCAGACAGGAGGCAGAGCCAGGATTAGAACCCGTGACCTTCTGACTCTCAGGCTGGTTATGCCATGCTGCTTCCTTGGAAGGGACACGGTCCCTGTCCCACAGAGGGCTCACAGTCTTAATCCCTGTTTTCCAGATGAGGCCCAGAGAAATGACTTGCCCCAGGTCACACAGCAGACACGCGGCGGAGCCGGGATTAGAACCCAGGTCTTTCTGACTCCCGGGCCTGTGCTCTGCCAACTAAGCCACGATGGCGCTCCCTAAATGCCACTGATTGATTGATTTCTTCAGCCTACCTCTCTCAAGCCCCAGACACTGCCCCCCAAACTGGGCCTCTGGCGAAGACCAACTGTGACCTCTTAAAAAGATAATTTGCCCCAGTGGGTGGTGCCATCTTGTGGTTATTTATTTACCTACTTGGAAGCTGGGCAAATTAGGCCCAGATCCAGGGAGGGATCCCGGATCCTTCCCAGTTTGGAGCTACTGCGCAGGCAGCAGTTAACTCCTAAGGCCCAGCTGAGCCACGACCACTAGGACGCCCCCTTTCCTGAGCCTCCTAGAGTATTCCCAGCCTCCTCCTTCTCCTCCGGAGGAATGTTCTTCAAATACCCTGCCAATCCAAACCTCCGCTCTAAATTATCTCACGAAATACGAAACCATTTTTCACCGTTGCTAACGGAACGACAAGTCCCCCGCGGTTATGTTTGGGAATGGACTTTCCTCCGATTGTCTACTCATTTTGTACTTCAAAGGGATGCATTAAGCGTCGGGGAAAATATGTACTTCTCCCCCAACAGCTTGATCTACTAAAGTCCCCTGGATTTTCCTACTGCTGTTAGTCAAGATAATAATAAGAGTAACCATTAATAATCGTAATAATTATGGAATTTGTTAAGTACTTACTATGTGTTTTTCCCATTCTTTACTTTTGAGCTTTGCCCTCCTTCTCTTCCGCCTCCACTGTTTTTCCCTGCCATGAATCTCCCTCTACATGTCTCCTGTGAGTTGTAGTGGTCCACCCAACATTTACCTGAGCCACCCCTCACTTCCACTTCATTTTCTCTCTCCTAAATCTCTACCATGGCCTAAGAGAAGCAGCATGACCTAATGGACAGAGCCCGGCCCTGGGAGTCAGAAGGAACGGGGTTCTAATTCTGACTGCTACTTGTCTGCTGTGTGACCTTGGACAAGTCTCTTGACTCCTCTGGGCCTCAGTAACCTCATCGGTAAAATGGGGATTAATATCGTGAGACCCATGTAGTACAGGGAGTGTTTAGTATGTTAGAAGGCAGCGTGGCTCAGTGGAAAGAGCCTGGGCTTTGGAGTCAGAGGTCATGAGTCCCGGCTCTGCCACTTGTCAGCTGTGTGACTGTGGGCAAGTCACTTAACTTCTCTGTGCCTCAGTTCCCTCATCTGTAAAATGCCTCCGGGACGTCTCCACCTGGATGTCGGCCCGCCACCTAAAACTCAACATGAGCAAGACTGAGCTCCTCATCTTCCCTCCCAAGCCCGGTCCGCTCCCAGACTTCTCCGTCACCGTGGATGGCACGACCATCCTTCCCGTCCCGCAGGCCCGCAATCTCGGTGTCATCCTTGACTCGTCCCTCTCGTTCACCCCACACATCCTATCCGTTACCGAGACCTGCCGGTTTCATCTCTACAATATCGCCAAGATCCGCCCTTTCCTCTCCACCCAAACAGCTACCTTACTATTACGGGCTCTCGTTATATCCCGGCTAGACTACTGTGTCAGCCTTCTCTCTGACCTCCCTTCCTCCTCTCTCGCCCCGCTCCGGTCTATTCTTCACTCCGCTGCCCGGCTCATCTTCCTGCAGAAACGATCTGGGCATGTCACTCACCTTCTTAAACAACTCCAGTGGTTGCCTATCGACCTCCGCTCCAAACAAAAACTCCTCACTCTAGGCTTCGAGGCTCTCCATCACCTTGCCCCTTCCTACCTCTCCTCCCTTCTCTCTTTCTACCGCCCACCCCGCACGCTCCGCTCCTCTGCCGCCCACCTCCTCGCCGTCCCTCGGTCTCGCCTATCCCGCCGTCGACCCCTGGGTCACGTCCTCCCGCGGTCCCGGAACGCCCTCCCTCCTCACCTCCGCCAAACTGATTCTCTTTCCCTCTTCAAAACCTTACTTAAAAATCACCTCCTCCGAGAGGCCTTCCCAGACTGAGCTCCTCTTCCCCCTCTACTCCCTCTGCCATCCCCCCTTTACCTCTCCGCAGCTAAAGCCTCATTTTCCCCTTTTCCCTCTGCTCCTCCACCTCTCCCTTCCCATCCCCACAGCACTGTACTCGTCCGCTCAACTGTATATATTTTCATTACCCTATTTATTTTGTTAATGAATTGTACATCGCCTTGATTCTATTTAGTTGCCATCGGTTTTTACGAGATGTTCTTCCCCTTGACGCTGTTTAGTGCCATTGTTCTTGTCTGTCCGTCTCCCCCGATTAGACTGTAAGCCCGTCAAACGGCAGGGACCGTCTCTATCTGTTGCCGACTTGTTCATCCCAAGCGCTTAGTACAGTGCTCTGCACATAGTAAGCGCTCAATAAATACTATTGAATGAATGAATAAAATGGGGATTAAAACTGTGTGAGCCCCACGTGGGACAACCTGATTACCCTGTATCTCCCCCAGCGCTTAGAACAGTGCTCGGCACCTAGTAAGCGTTTAACAAATACCAACAAAATACCAACATTATTAGAGACAGATTAGTGTTTAGTACAGTGCCTGGCACACAGTAAGTGCTTAACAAATACCGTTATTATTAATGGAGAGAGCTCAGGCCTGGGCATCGGGAGACCCGGCTTCTAACGCTGGCTCTGACATTTACCTGCCGTTTGACCTCGGGCAAGTCACTTAACTTTTCTGTGCCTCAGTTTCCTCATCTGTTAAATGGGGATTCAATATTCATTCATTCAATCAATCGTATTTATGAAGTGCTTACTGTATATCGATCACTGTACTAAGCACTTGGGAAAGTACAATACAACAGTAAACAGTAACATTCCCTGCCCACAACTAGCTCACAGTCTAGAGGGCGGGGAGACAGACCTCAATACAAATAATAAAATTACAGGTATAGACATAAGAATTGCAGACATATTTTTCAATACCTATTCTCCCTCTCCCTTGAATTCCCTCTCTAACTCTCCTCTTCTAGACTTCAAGTAACTTGTGGGCAGGAAACTTGCCTACTAATTCTGTTATATTGTACTCCTCCAAGCTCTAAGTACAGTGCTCTGCACATAATAATAAATACCACTAGTTGATTTATTGCATCACTCCTGGCCAGAGCCTTGCTTCTGGGAGACCCTGCCACATCCCAGCTGGAAAGGAACCCGGACTTCTGCTCCTTAGTCCCCTGAACTGACACTGTCCTTTGCTGCTTGTGGGAGAGGAGCTGGAGTTAAAAGGCCTGGCTGAGATGTAGCCCTGAGAGAGATTAGATACTGCCTGCCCCACCAGAAATGCAGGTCAGGAACCGTCTTCCGATGTCAGGAGAGACAGGGATGAAGACAACGGAGGACAAAGAGAAAAGGGCTGGGCAGTGATAAACGGGGGATTGCTCCATAAAGACCTTTCAGAGGGTCCAGAAGAGTAGGGGTGTGGGAGCACAGAGGTGTGGGAGCATGCCAGGCCAGGGGGAACAGAGAGGCACAGAGGCTGAGCAGCTTCCAGTTTGGGCAGTTGTCCAGCCTTCTCAGGTTGCTGGCGGGAAGTGTCCCACGGAGGGTCCCCGGGTGAAGAGAAGAGGAGGAGAAAGAGGAAGGAGAGGCCTCAGTCCAGATTTTAACTAGCATTAAGCAAGTTAGTTACAGGCTCCAGAAGCCCCTTCGGGGAATATCTCTCCTCAGCAATCCTTTAGATCATCTGGTTAGTTGCAGGGAATCTGCACCTGAGGGGTTGGGGCAGGGAGTCGAACCGACCTTTTTGGTTTCTTCATGGCTTCATTGGGAATCAGGAAAAAAATTATAAAGAAATTTAAAAAATAGAAAAGAAAAAACCTACAGGACTGGAGCAATCATTTTAGTGAGGGCAAACATGGAAATTTGGTTCTTAATGCATGAGAGAAGGTGTTTGAGGAAAGATGCCTTCTGCAAGCACGTTTCACTTGTATTATTGTGGAAAGGTGGAGTTCATTTATTTAGGAAATCAGGATAGTTTCAAATGGTTGCATACAGAAATGCAAGGAATAAATTGGGAAAGGCCAGTTTGCAGTGATCCTGTCAGGCCAGAAACCCCTGATGGTTTCGGTTTTGCCCATGAAGTCGATAGCAAAGTTATCAGGGGCCAGAGAGGGAAGGTGGAGGTATTGGAGCTTTAAATAGGGAGTCGAATGTCAGCAACAGTTGGAAAGAACAATGGGTATAAAAGTCAGTAAAGAGAAGTGGTGTTTCTGGGAAGAGGAGAGGGCAGAGTTAGAGCAGGTGAGGGTGTGGTTG
The DNA here is from genome assembly GCF_004115215.2 of Ornithorhynchus anatinus. Lineage (NCBI taxonomy): Eukaryota > Metazoa > Chordata > Mammalia > Monotremata > Ornithorhynchidae > Ornithorhynchus > Ornithorhynchus anatinus. Next base: position 34,146,723 of record NC_041738.1, on the reverse strand, counting down.
AGATGGATGAAGTCAGCCTCTGGTGTGGATTTCCACCGGCAGCGCTCTGCAGCTCCTGCACGGGAGCAGAGGAAATGTACTGTGGAGGTGATCCAGGGCCGCGGGCTGGTGGGACGAGATAAGGGAGGGATAAGGGAGCGAGGGAGTTGTGTTGCCAAAGATGAAGGCATCAAGGGTGTGGTTCTGCGAGTTGAGAGAAGGGAGGTTGGGTAAGGACACCAAAGAAGAAGCAGCGTGGTGTAGTGGATAGAGCACGGGCCTGGGAGTAAGAAGGTCGTGAGTTCTAATCTCTGCTCCTCCACTTGTCTGTTGTATGACCTTGGACAAGTCACTTCACTTCTCTGTGCCTCAGTTCCCTCATCTGTAAAATGGGGATTGAGACTGTGAGCCCCATGTGGCACAGGGACTGTTTCCAATCCGATTTGCTTGTGTCCACCCCAGCACTTTGATAAGTTAGTAAGTGCTTAACAAATATAATTATTATTGATAGACAAGGCAAGAGAGCTTATAATTATGGAATTTGTTAAGCGCTTACTATGTGCCAGGCACTGTACTAAGCACCGGGTTGGATACAACCAAATCAGGTTGGACACAGTCCCTGTCCCTTATAAGGCTCACAGTCATCCCCATTTTCCAGATGAGGTAACTGAGGCACAGAGAAGTTAAGCGACTTGCCTAAGGTCACACAGTAGACAAGTGGCAGAGCCGACATTAGAACCCATGACCTTCCGACTCCCAGGCTTATGACAGGTGAAGAGGTGTCGAGCTATCGTAGGGACTCTATGACGGGACAGGACAGTTCTGCTTAGAAAAGGTGTGGGGAGAGAATGCAGCTGAGGAGATTGTGGTCAGAGAGCGGGGTTTCAGCGTCGGTGACTTTAGTGACTGTGCAGTGATTGGAGATGATGAAGTCGAGAGTGTGCTCAAGATGGTGAGTGTGTGAGGTGGGGAGGAGCAGAAGGTCGGTGGAGTTGAGGAATGAGAGGAAGCAAGCAGCTGGAAGATCGTCAGGAACATCCAAGTGGATATCGAGGTCCCCGAGGATCAGTGTAGGGATGGAGAGAGACATCAAAATGGTTCGGAAAGTTGGAATTGGAGAAAGATATAGGGGTGGGGGCAAGGGGTAGTACATGGTGGTCACCGTGAATTGGAGTGGGTAGAAGAGATGGATGATAGGGGCGTCAAAGGAGGAGAAAGAGAGGGATGGACAGGGAGGGAATGTGGGTGGGAGTGAAGAAGTCAACTCCTTCTTCAGTGAGCCTTGGGGAGTGGGAGTAGACGAGACCCCCTTGAAAGAGAGCAGTGGATGAGGCAGTATTGTCTGGGGAGAGTCAGGTTTCAGTCACGGCCAGGAGGAGCAATGATTGGGTCTGGCGCAGGTCAAGGATGAAAGGGAATTTACTCAAGCTGGTTCCACAGGCCACGTTAGCTGGGGCTGACAGGAGGGGGCCTTTCAAGGGTGGGGAAGGTCTGTTTGGGAGCGAGCTGGAGATGGGAAACTGACGGAGAGAGGGGCTTGGGGCCGCAGTGGGTAAGAAGGACCGGGATGGAGTGATTAGAGTGAGAGGTTTGAGGGGACACGGTGAGGACGGTGTCTTGAGGGCAGAGGCTTCTGGACTGGCTTGGGGTGATAGTCCAGAAAGAGATGAAAATCCTCAGTCAGGTGGGGTGATAGTCCAACTGTGAGGTTGTCCTGGCAGCTGGGGAGGGGGTCAGGTACAAGTTCAAAGAAAGGACAAATGGGTCATTCCCAGTCAGGGGTTCTTTGCCGGTTCGACAGTCTCCCCCACTAGATTGTAAACTCCTCGAAGGCAGGGATTGTATCTGCCAACTGTCTTGTGTTTCTCAAAGCACCTACTACAGCACCGTGCACGCAGCAAACGCTCAATAGATACTACTGATTGACTGAATGATTGACTGGTGTAGTGAATTTAGCAAGAAGCAGCATAGTGTAGTGGAAAGAGCACAGATCCGGGAGTCAGAAGGTCATGGGTTCTAATCCCAGCTCTGCCACTTGCCTGCCGCGTGACCTTGGGCAAGTCATTTAACTTCTCTATGCCTCAGTTACCTCATCTGCAGAATGAGGAGTAAGACTGTGAGCCCCATGTGGGACAGGGACTGTGTCCAATCTGATTACCTTGTACCTACCCTAATGCTTAGAACAGTGCTTGGCACATAGTAATTGCTTTAAAAATGCCATAATTATTTGAAGCAGCATGGTCTAGTGGAAAGAGCATGGGCTTGGGAGTCACAGGACGTGAGTTTTAATCCTGGATCTGCCACATGTCTGCTGTGTGACCTTGGGCAAATAACAACTTCTCTGTGCCTCAGTTACCTAATCTGGAAAATGGGGATTAAAACTGTGAACTTCATGTGGGGCGGGGAACTGTGTCCAACCCAATTTGCTGGTACCCACCCCAACGCTTAGTACTGTGTCTGCTGCATAGTAAGCGCTCAATAAATACCATAGTTATTATTATTATTAGAAAGGCTATTTAAAGTGGTTAGATATTTAACATAGGCTTGGGAAATTCTGGTGCAAAACTAGAAGGAAAACAATCTGAAATATTTCTTTCCAAATCTTGAGCTGAGCTCAAGACAGTAGGTATGAGGTAATTGAAATAGCTGGGCCAGAATAGCTATGATTGTTCAGAAAATAGAGGAAAGCAGGGAAAAGAATAAGCCAGAGCTGGTTGAAATACATTTTTCCTGGATTAAAAAAAATAAACGACTCATGTTCTCACCAAAGGATGACCCAGTCCCCTAAATTCTTACTCAACAGCAGTCAATCTTATTTGATCTCGGAGCCCAAAGAAATATTGATTAAAAAAAAAGGATCTATATAATAAAGTGAACTTTGAAGGATCTGCATTTGAATGCTGAAATGAAAACCCATCAGGAAGCATGTATTCTCTCTCCGGACTGAGATAGCATCCCACTGCCTTCCGCTCTTGGAACCTTCTCTGAAAACCAATCCTGAATTCCTGATGAGAGACTCCAAAGTTATTATGCTTTTGGCTTTGCTGATGTTTACCATGAACCCAAATGACACGTTAAAGGAAACCGAAAGCACAGTGTTTCCTGCATTGGATCCAACTTCAATAAGTAGCAAGAAGTGATAGACTCTTAGCCTAATCTTTCCAGACATGGACATGGTGACACCTCAAACTTAACATGTCCAAAACAGAATTCCTTATCTTCCCACCCAAACCCTGTCCTCCACCTGAGTTTCCCATCACTATAGACAGCACCACCATTATTATTATCAAGTGCTGTTGAGTCTTTTCCAATTCATAATGACTCCATGGATATATTTTCTCCAGAATGTCCTGACCTCTGCCATAATCCGTAACCTTTCTAAGTGTTCTTTCTATTCTTTCATTATCGTTGTTCTAGTCTCTATCATCTAGCAGCTGGTCTGCCTCTTCAATGTTTTCCCTGGACTTTCCCTAGCATTAGTGTCTTCCCCAGAGAATTAGTCCTCCTGACTGTGTTCAAAATATGCTAATCTAAGTCGAGTCATTTGGTCTTCCAAAGACCACTTTGGCTTAATTTCCTCCAAAATCCATTTGTTTGTTTTTTCCAGCAGTCCATGGTATTCGCAAAAACCTTCTCCAACCCCACATTTCAAAAGAATCAATGATGTTTCTATCCTGTTCTTTCACTATCCAACTTTCGGATCCATACATTGTAACTGGAATCACCATAGAATTGACTATTGGTATTTTTGTGACAATTGTTGCATCAGCACATTTCATGACTTTTTCCAGGCTCTTTATAGCAATGTTCCTAAACATTAATCTTTGTCAATCAACATTAATTGACTACTAGTTCCTGTATTATTGATTATCAATCCCAGAAGAGAAAAAATTGTGAACTATTTCAATCTTCTCTCCATCCACTACAAATGTGTTAAAACTTCCAGTTGTCATGATCATGTGTTTTCTTGACATTCAAATGTAGGCCCATCTTTTTGCTCTGTGCCTTAACTTTTAATAGTAAGCCCTTCAAGTCTTCACTTTCTGCTCGTAAGGTTGTATCATCCACATATTGAAGGTTGTTTACATTCCTTCCTCCAATCTTTACTCCCCGTTCATTTTCATCCAATCTGGTTTCTCTCATTATGTATTCGGTATGAAGTCTGAACAGATAAGGCGATAAGATACATCCTTGTCTTACATCTTTACTAATGGGAAACCAACCTGTTTCTCCATATTCTGTTCTAATCGTAGCCTCTGGTTCAGCATACAAGTTCCGTAACCATGGTGTTATCCTTGACTCCACTCTCTGATTCCACCCATGGATTCAGTCTATCACTAAATCCTATCAGTTCAATCGTCACGTCATTAAAATCCACCCTTTCCTCTCCATCCAAACTACTACCAGTTAATCCAAGTACTTGTCCTAACCCACTTTGATTACTATATCAGCTCCTTGCCGATCTCCCAGCCTCCTGTCTGTCCCGACTCCAGTCCATACTTGACTCTGCTACCCAGATCATTTTTCTACAAAAACGTTCAGGACATGTCACCCCACTCCTCAAAAAACTCCAGTGGTTGCCCATCCACAGCCTCATCAAACAAAAAAGCCTCACTATTGGTTTTAAAGCAGTCCATCACCTCTCCCCCTCTTACCTCACCTCGCTACTCTCCTACTACAACCCAGCCCGCACACTTCGCTCCTCTAATGCTAAACTTTTCGCTGTACCTTGATCTCGTCTATCTCGCCACTGACTTCTCATCCACTGCCTGCCTCTGGCCTGGAACACACTCTCTCCTCAAATCCAACAGACAATTACTCTCCCCCCGTTAAAGCATTATTGAAGGCACATCTCCTCCAGGAGGCCTTCCCTGACTAAGCACCCCCTTTCCTCTTTTTCCATTCCCTTCTGCATCGCCTTGACTTGCTCCCTTTGTTCTTCCCCTCCTCCCACAACACAAGGTTTAACGAGTCAGAATTAGTAATTTGGGAGAAGAGGAAATTCAGTACAGTCTGCAGTTCTATGAAGATGAAGATTATCATCTGAAATTGCTCGATAAATGTGATTGAATGGTTGATTGGAGGAAAGTGAACAGTTGCTTTCCAGGTAAAAGAGAACAAGAAGAAACAGGCATATTGGGGCAATCAATCAATTAAACTCAGCCTTAAAGAAGAACTTCCCGGCTGTGGAAACTTATTATTATTATTATGATTATTAGTAGTTGTAGTTTTGTTAAGCACTTACTATGTACCAAGCATGGGTCCAAGCTCTGGGGTAGATACACGCTAATCGAATTGGACACAGTCCCTGTCCCACTTGGGGCTCGTAGTCTAAATAGGAGGGAGTAGGATTAAATTCCCATTTTACAGTCGAGGAAAGTGAGGTCCAGAGAAGTTAAGTGAGTTTCCCAAGGTCACAGAGCAAGCAATTGGCAGAGCCAGAATTAGAAGCCAGATCTTCCGACTCTCAGGCCCATGCTCTTTACACTAGGCCATGTTACTTCTCATATGCAGAAATGGGGTCTAATAGTCCAAGGGAAGTTGTGGTCGCCTTCCCTCAGGTCTTTGAAAGCAATTTAGATTATTTTCTGACTGTGTGGTTTAAGTGAGCCTTGCAATCACTTCTGCAGTGTGCAAAATGTTCCCATCTCTTGCCATCCTGCCTATAGCATTAGGGCTGGAGGACGAGAGCTGAGAACAACCGTGACCCTGACAACCAAGTTCTGGATCCACAGATTTTACAGCTTTACATTTGTTTGTTTTTTTGGTACTTGTTAAGCACTTACTATGTGGCAAGCACTGTTCTAAGTACTGGGGTAGATACAAGTCAATCAAGTTGAGCATAGTCTTATTATCCCTCAGCCTGATCCAGTCAAAGCCCTACTAGATTTCATTCCAGCCCTTGGATCGAGGTCCCGGGCCTGTTTGCATGGCTGGATGAAGTTCAGTCCTACTTGGAAAGAGGCATTGGATTACATTGTCTTGAAGGGAATTTACAAAAATCCTCAGATACCACAAGTTCCGTTTGCTCTCAAAATGTACCTCAACCCGGCCCGTGTTTCCCCCGACGTCTCTCTTCCTCTTCTTTCACCTCCTTCCACTGTTCCTGCTAGAGAAACAAGTGTCCGTGTATAGCACAAATGCTTGGAGTTTCCTCTTTCTCCTGCCAGGGAAACCAAACTGGAAGTGTGGTCAAATTTCACCTCAGACCTGTTGTCCGAACCTGACTCCAGATGATTGACTGCTCCTCCTAACTGAGGCCTTCAACTATGGACCTACCTGGTATTTGTATCTGGTATTTGTTTAGTGCTTGCCACGTGCCAGGCACTGTACTAAATAAGCGCTGGGGTAGATACAAGCTAATCAGGTTGGACACAGTCCATGTCCCACGAGGGGCTCACAGAAATTCATCCCCACGTTATGGATGAGTTAACTGAGGCACAGAGAGTCTAAGTGACTTGCCCAGAGTCAGCAGACCAGTAGTGGAGCTGAGATGAGAACCCAGGTCCTTCTGACTCCCAGGGCCATGCTCTCTCCACTAAGCCACACTGTTTCCCACTAGGCCAGAAAGGAGTGGGGATTTGACAATCCTATCCTTGATTTGGCAGTCTTCTGGATAATTTAACCACAGAAGACAGGCATGTTGGGAAACACAAGCCCCAAAATGTCAGTAAACCCCTTTGTAGGTGAAGCAGTGAGGGGCTGAAGCAGCTGTGGTGTGAGCCCACCACACACTTTAGACCACTTGGAAGGCTTTGGCTTTGATCGGACTCTACACTCTCTGGATGGCAGACCCACGAGGCTCCTGCTGGTTCCTCATTTTTAAAATTGGTAAGCGCTTACTATGTGGCAAGCAGTGTTCCGAGTGATGGGATAGATACAAATCAATCAGGTCAGACACCCTTCCTGTCCCACATGGAGCTCACAGTCTAAGTAGGAGGGAGAACAGGTATCAAATCCCCATTTTATGGTTGAGGAAACTGAGGCACAGGGAAGTTAAGTCACTTGCCCAAGATCACAGAAGCAGCGTGGCTCAGTGGAAAGAGCACTGGCTTTGGAGTCAGAGGTCATGGGTTCAAATCCCGGCTCGGCCACTTGTCAGCTGTGTGACTTTGGGCAAGTCACTTAACTTCTTGGTACCTCAGTTCCCTCATCTGTAAAATGGGGATTAAGACTGTGAGCCCCACGTGGGACAACCCGATTCCCCTGTGTCTACCCCAGCGCTTAGAACAGTGCTCGGCACATAGTAAGCGCTTAACAAATACCAACATTATTATTATTATTATTATTATCACATAACAGGCAAGTGGAGGAACTGGGATTAGAACCCAGGTCCTCTGACTCCCAGGCCCTCTACCACCTGACTGAGGAAGCCTGTGTCTTAGGTGAGGGGCTGACCTGCCCCCATGTCATCGGGACTTCCCTTCACCCCACTCCTACCTGAGAAGGACAAAGAGACACCCGGCAATGCGGGCCTTCTCCACCTCGCAAAGCTGGGAAGCTGCAGTCCCTCAGGGCCCAGAAATTCCCCTTGCCCCATTCCATGCTCTGCTGTGGCTGTGGCGGTGACTGTTTTGAAGGTTGCACACTGAGTCCTGAGGAGACGGAAAATTATTGTTTATGTATCATTGCCCTTGGCTTTGTATTTTCATTGATTCATCTTTCCCAACAGGTCTCTATTCACCTTTCCCCTCTTTCATAGATTGCAACCCCCACAGGGGCCAGGCCCCTTTTCTTTTTTCTTCAATAATAATAGTAATCGTGATATTTGTTAAGCATTTACTATGTGCCAGGCACTATACTAAGCACTGGGGTAGATATAAGCAAATCGGGTTGGACACAGTCCCTGTTCCACGTGGGACTCACAGTCTTAATCCCCATTTTACAGATAAGGTAACTGAAGCGCAGAGAAGTGAACCAATTTGCCCAAGGCCACACAAGCAGACAAGTGGCGATTCAGGATTAGAACCCAATTCCTTTGGACGCCCAGGCCCATGCACTATCCACTAGGCCATGCTGCTTTCCATTTGCTTTCCTTTCCACAGCAGCCCAAATGGAACCCTATGCCCACTTCTCTGACCTAGACAGAAGCAACCCAAGTCTCTGCTGGACTGATTTATGTTTCCTGAGAAAAACAGGGTGGTAGACTGTTACCGAGACAGTGTGCACAGGCTGAGAAGGTTCCAGTAACTGGGATGACTTCATGAGACTCCTTTCCTGGCAGGGTCCATGGGCTTGGCATTTGCTGCCTCAAGAAACCAGTGGCAGTAAAGAACAGCGGAGGAGAAGGCCGGCCACACTCCCAGACCCAAACCTGATTCCTTGTTTTGACGTGTTCTATGGCGGGCCATTCTGTTAAGTGGAGAAGTAGCATTACTTAATACTTAGTTCAGTGCCTGGCATGTAGTAAACACTTAAGAAATACCATTATTATTGTTGTTGTTATTATTAGTGATAACAACAACAATAATAATAATAAAACATTCATTCCCCGGTTCTCTGGGCTGTGCCGACCAAGAGACGGTATGTGAGGTGCTGCTCTGGAACCCTCTCCCCAGTCCTAGAGGCAGAGCCGGACAGATGCCAGCAGAGGGAATCATCCTCTGGGAATTTCCCCCATCTTGTGGAAGAAAATTTCCCAGATGAAGTAAGGGGGAATTTCCCAGTGGGATCCTTTCCTACACAGCCCTTACCAGAGCAGCTAAACTTGGCTCATTCCTTTCTTTCCTGAATAGGAAAGTGACCTTTTGGCTTTCACTTCTGCTCGCTACTAGTTGTAGTCCCGAAAACCTGTTTCCATGGAGACCATCCCGCACGCAATCTGCTGTCGGAGCAGGCTGGGTCCGTATCAGGAAATGATACCCTACGTTCAGGCTTAGAAATAGCCTTTGGCCATCCTGTCACTGATTTACAGGTTGGGCTAGCAATTTTAGGTTCTTTGCAGGTATTTCTTAAACTCTTACCGTGTGCCAGGCACTGTACTAAGCACTGGGATAGATACAAGCAAATAGGGTTGTACACAATTATTGTTCCACATGGGTCTCACAGTAGATTTCCATTTTACAAGTGAGGTAACTGAGGCACAGAGAAGTGAAGTGACCCAAGGTCACACAGCAGACAACTGGCAGAGCTAGGATTAGAACCCAGGTCTTTTTGACTCACAGACCCATGCTCCATCCACTAGGCCAAACTGCTTCTCTAGGAAAATCTCCCTCTTTCTTCAAAAAAGCAAAAATCTGAGTGCAAATTTATTATTTAATGGAATTTGTTAAGTGCTTTCTATGTGCCAGGCACTGTACTAAGTGCTGGAAATCAGATAAACAGGAAACATCCTGATCCCCCAGAGAAACAAATGAACTCACATACATCTGGCCAAGGCCCAAGTAAGAGGAATGAAGCTCATTATGGGCAGGGAATGTGCCTGGTAATTCTGTTATATTGTACTCTCACAAGTGTTCAGTAAAGTACTCTGCACATAGTAAATGGTTAATAAATGATAATAGTAATTGTGGCATTTATTAAACTCTTACTATCTGCCAGGCACTGTTCTAAGCACTGGTGTAGAGCTCATTGTGGACAGGGAATGTGCCTGTTCGTTGTTTTGTTGTACCCTCCCAAGCACGTAGTACAATGCTCCGCACATAGTAAGCACTCAATAAATACGATGGAATGAATGAATTAATGAAAGGTTGGACACAGTCCCTGTCCCACCTGGGGCTCACAGAATCTTAATCCCCATTTTCAGGTGAGGTGACTGAGACACAGAGAAGTGAAGTGACCTGCCCAAAGTCACACAGCAGAAAAGTGTCTGAGTCTGAATTAGAACCCAGGTCCTTCTGACTCCCAGGCCCAGGCTCTATCCACTAGGCCACGCTGCTTCTCAGGTTACCCCAGCAAAGAGGGAGCCCTGCCTGGATGCCTCAAGAAGAGGGATTTTCTGTTCTTGGCCAGGCCCCAGACCAGCCCATTTGGCCAAGTGAGCAGCGACCATCATTTAGGTCCCACGGCAAGGCAGCTGACTGATGATGCCAAATAGCATCCAGAAGGCTCGAGAGGGTGTCCAGCTGGTGAGATGGGAAAAAGTCTAGCACACAGACCTGGCCCACTGCCTGCTTAACTCAAGCTGCATAATTACCAAAAAGGAGTAATAAGAAAGCTGTGAGATTAACATTTATAAAGGCCTTTTAACAGGCCTAATAGAAGGATCACATCCCAACTGGAGTGAGCCATTTATCTCCATCTTTTGCAAAATAACCCCAACCTGGAAGGAAGAAAAGAGAAAGTTGCATTCTTACGTGTTGAAGAAAGCCCAGAGATCAGTTTGTATCAGATTGTGTCGAGGGGTCCAGAGTAACGCTGCTTATTGGAGACAGGTATTGAGATAATAGTAATAATCATAATGGGACTTGTTAAGTGCTTACAGTGTGCCAAGCACTGTACTAAGTACTGGGGTAGATCCAAGCTATTCAGGTTGGACACAGTCCCTGCCATACATGGGGCTCAAAGTCTAAGAGAATAAGTGTCGAACCCCTATTTTACAGTTGAGGAGGCCGAGGCACCGAGAAGTAAAGCGATAAAGCAGACGAGAGACAGAATGGGGATTGGAATCCAGGTCCTCCGACTCCCAGGCCCGGTTTCTTTCCGCCAGGCCACTCTGCTTCTCCTCACTGTCACTCCCAGGCAGGGGTCCCCACCATCACGAAACCAAGTGATGTAAGTAAGTCAAGTCAGTAACTCTTTAATCTTCCGTTATAATAGCAAGTTCCCACCACAGGTACAAGATTCTTGGTTCTCCCTTTCTGGACCTAGGCTGATAGTAGTAGAAGCAGCAGTCGTAACAGCAATAATACTTGTAAAGTGGTTCCTATGTGCAGAGCACTGTGCTAAGCACTAGGAGGGGACATACAGGTGGGAATTAGACACGAACCCTGTCCCTCAGGGGATTCAAAATCTGAGAGTAGCCCAAATTGCAGTGAGTAAGTTTGGGATGAGCCCCTCTCCTTTTTTTTTTTTTTAAGTAGTAATAATAATCAATCCATCATATTTATTGAGCACTTACTGTGTGCAGAGCACTGTATTAACACTTGGGAGAGTATAGTATAACAGACTTGATAGACACATTCCCTGCCCACAACCAGTTTACAATCTAGAGGGGGAGACAGACATTGATATAAATACATTATGGATAACAATTTATCCATAAATAAAAGAATAAAATACAATAATATTTTGTTGTAACATTAGTGCTCCTTATTGATGAGAAGTTGGGGGACGAGGGGAGGGTGCGCGACAACCTCTCCCGCAGTAAATCCCACCCATCCTGCAGGAAAGTGAAGTCACTTACTAGAGCAGAAGTCGTATCACTAGTTATCAAACACCGGCCTGGCCAGTGGCTGACAGGAAAGGGATCCTGATGAAAATAACAGAGCTGCTCCTTGGGTCCAGAAGTCTTTACACTTGTGATCATCCCCTCTTCATTGTCGTTTCTACCTCTCCTCCTGATGGAAGGTCAGCTGCCTTCATTTTATTGACATCACTCTGACTTGCTCCCTTTACTCTTCCCCCCCATCCCAGCCCCACAGCACGTACATATATATTTGTCTTGATGTCTGTCTCCCCACTTCTAGACTGTGAGCTCGTCGTGGGCAGGGATTGTCACTCTTTATTGTTGTATTGTACTTTCCCAAGGGCTTAGTACAGTTCTTGGTACATAGTGCTTAATAAATACGAATGAATGAATGAAGGGATGAAATCAGGCTGTGGGAGAAAAAGGAATGCGCAAAGGAGTTCTGTAATGCAGAGGTTGGGTTCTTGAAACATTCTGTTATAAAAGAATCGATCAATCAATGAAATTTATTGAACACTTGCTGAGTGAAGAGCACAATACTAATTGCTTAGGAAAGTACAGAACAACAGAGTTGGAAGACACTTTCCCTTCCCACAAAGAGCTTACAGTCTAGAAATTCAAACCTGCTGTGTTCCCCTAAAATGTGGGCATACCATAAATGACTATTTTCTTTTTCTACTGATTTATATGTTATAAAGTGGGGTCAATCAGTCCATGGTATTTTTGGAGTGTTTACTATGTGCCAAGCACTGTACTAAATTTAGGAATCAAATTCCTTAATACAGTGTTCTGCACACAGTAATCGCATCATAAATACCATTGATTGAGTGAATGATTGATTAGAAATCCATTCCAAAACCTCTGAAAAAAATGAAATTTCTATATATGCTCTAAACTGTTACATTAAGCATTACTAGACTATCATTTAACCTTTGTTTAATTAATTCAAAACATACCACTACAATAGTCACAAAATGAGGAGTTGTATAAATCTGTATCTGTTACCGATTTGTACATTCCAAGCGCTTAGTACAGTGCTCTGCACATAGTAAGCGCTCAATAAATACTATTGAATGAATGAATAAATCAATTGAACACTTACTAAGCACTTGGGGAGTATAATATACCAGTTGTAGCATGATTATAAGTCAATCAGTGGCATTTATTTTGGGTCTTCTCTGTACAGAGCACTGTACTAAGCACCTAAGAGAGCTCCACCACTTGTCTGTTGTGTGACCTTGGGTTAGTCACTTCACCTCTCTGCGCCTCAGTTACTGCATCTGTAAAATGGGGATTAAGAGTGTGAGCCCCTTGTGGGACGTGAACTGTGTCCAATCCGATTACCTTGTTATCTACCCCGTGCTTGGTACAGTACCTGGCACATAGTAAGCGTTTACCAAATACCAGAGGAAAACAGAATTGGTAGACATGTTCCCTGCCCTCAAGGAGCTTACAGTCTAGAGGAGGGGAGGGACATTAAAATAAATTATGGCAATGTACGTCAGTGCTGCAGGTGAGGTGAATAAAGGGTCAAATCCAAGTGCGAGGATGGCACAGAAGGGAGAGGGAGTAGGGGGGATGAGGGCTTAGTCAGGGAAGGCCTCTTGGAGAAAGTGTGATATTAATAAGGCTTTCAAGATGGGAAGAATGAACGTCTGTAGGATATGAAGAGAGAGGGCGTGCCAGGTCAGAGGCAGGACGTGGGTGAGGGGTTGGCAGCAAGATAGATGAGGTTGAGTTTCAGTAAATAGGTTGGCATTCGAGGAGGGAATATAGTCCTCATCCTTAAAGAGTTTACAATATAGCGGCAGACTCGGAAGCGCCAATGAATAAATGAGGAAGTAATAGAGTAAAAAGATATGCACTTAAGTGCTAAGCAGGTTGTGAAGAGACTGCAAAAGTAATAGGACTTTTTTTTTCAATTTTAAAGAAAAATCTGTGCAGTATAGTTTTAAAAATAGCTTTCCTTAAAATACCAACTCCTGAAAATCTCTTCACACCTTTGAGCTCCTCTCTTCTCTGGCAATCAATCAATCAATAGTATTTATTGAGTACTTACTGGGTTCAGACCACTGTACTAAGCACTTGGGACAGTAAAATACAACAGATTTGGTAGACATATTCCCTGACCACAATGAGTTTATAATCTGGAGGATGCAAGTGCAATTTAAAGGTAATCCACATGGGATCTTTGATCACTTTTATAAAGTAATTTACTTTCTTTAAAATTAATGCAAGACTTCGTGATCCCCAAATCTTAACTGGTGACCACACCTTCATCTGTTTTGGCTTCTTGCAGTAGTGTCAATGGACAATGATGTCTGTGAATTCTCCAAGGGTGATGTAGATGGAGAGTAGAAGGGGGTCCCAGAAGTGAGCCTTGAGGGGTTCTCCAAGAGGAGAAGCCCAAGAAAGAAACACTGAGAAGGAGCCATCAGAGAGATGGGAGGAAAAACAGGAGAGAACCTTGTTGGTGAAACCAAAATTAGATAATGTTTCAAGGAGGAGGGGGTGGTCTACAGTCAAAGGTACGTGGGGAGTCCAGGAGGAATGGGATGGAGTCGAGGCTGTTGGATTTTGGAAGATCAGTGGAGAGTTTAGAGAGAGGACGTTCTGTGGAGTGGAGGGGATTAAAGTTAGTTTGCAGGGACTCAACGAGAGAATTGGAGAAGAGGAAGGGGAGCCAGTGGGTGTAAACAATTTACTGGAGGATTTTGGAGAGGAATGGTAGGCCGTAGACGGGGCTGTTTAACTTAGAGGGATGCATGGGGACAAGGGAGGGCTTTTTTTTTCAGAATAGGGGACACATAAGGGACACAAGAGCGTGTTGAAAAGCCGTGGGATGGGAGTTACTGGAGACTGAGCAGATGAAGATGGCGGTAAGGGAGGGAAGAAGAGAGGGGCAAGTGTTTTAATAAGATGGAAGAGGGCAGAGGTGGTGAGTGGAGAGTTCAAGAGGAAACGGGAGATCTCTGGAGATACAGTTGGGAAGGGTGGGAGAAAGGAAGGGGGGGCAGGAGGTGGATGGTACTGGAGAGGCGTGGGGTGATTTTAGGGAAACCAAGTCTAAAGATTTCCTTTTTATCGGGGAAATAGGGATGACAGGGTCACTGGGGGCAAGCGATGGGGGAGGGAGGGGAAGGAAAAACTCTGAAAGAACTTGGGCATGGGAGTTAAGAAGGAGGGTGAAGCACCTTTCCTGGGTAGAGGAGAGGGCACAGTCTAGGATGGCTCTCTAGAGCGTGAGTTCATTGGGGGCAGTGATCGTAACTCTACTGAGAAGCAGCATCGTTTGGTTGAAAGAGCACGGGCGTGAGAGTCACAGGTCATGGGTTCTAATCCCCACTCCGCCCCTTATCAGCTTTGGGCAAGTCACTTAACTTTTCTGCCCCTCGGTTACCTCATCTGTAAAAGGGGGATTAAAACCCCACGTGGGACAACCTGCTTACCTTGTATGTACCCCAGCGCTTGGCACAGAGTAAGCGCTTAACAAATACCAATATTATTATAGAGTTGAGTTCCTGCCCACGCTAACGTTTCTAACGTTTCTCCCTCACCTTGTGCCTCGCTATCAATTTTTCTTGACGACCATTGGTTAATTGAGCACGTTGTGGGCAGGGAGGGTCTCTCTTTAGTGCTGCATCGTGCTTTCCCGAGCGCTTAGTACAGTGCTGTGCACACAGTAAGGGCTCAATAAACACGATTGGATGGTCTCACAACAACAGACTGTGAGCCCGTCGTTGGGTAGGGATTGTCTCTGTTGCCGAACTGTACTTTCCAAGCGCTTAGTACAGTGCTCTGCACACCGTAGGCGCTCAATAAATACGATTGAATGAAGGAATGAACCTTTCCTGTAAAGAGGAGCTACAGCGTGCGATGTTTCGAAGGGGCTTGGGGAAGGGCGTCGCAGCAGGAGTCAGGATGGCCGAGCGGTCTAAGGCGCTGCGTTCAGGTCGCAGTCTCCCCTGGAGGCGTGGGTTCGAATCCCACTTCTGACATCCGCTGATCTTTTTCGTCGAACAAGACTCACTTGTTCGTCTCACTTAATGTGGTTTTTATACACACGTTTTGGCCTTAATTGTGGTATTCGTTAGCTGGGTATTTTCGTCGAACAACTCTCACCTAACATGGCTTTTGTGCACACATTTTGGCCTTAATGGTGGTATTTGTTAGCTGGATTTTTTCGTCGAACAACTCTCGGTTGACATGGCTTTTCTACACACATTTTGGCCTTAATGGTGGTATTTGTTAGCCTGGGTTCGAATGTCACTTCTGACATCCGGGTGTTTTTTTTTTTCAATAACGACTCTCACTTGACATGGTTTCGAACACACATTTTGGCCTTAATCGTGATAATTTGTTAAGCGCTTACTGTGTGCCAGGAAGGCACTGAGGCGGAGTGGGGGGAAGAGAAATACAAGTAAATCGGGTTGGACACAGTCCCTGTCCCACGTGGGGCTCACAGTCTCCCTCCCCATTTCACAGATGAGGGAACTGAGGCCCAGAGAAGTGAAGTGACTTGCCCAAGGTCACACAGCAGCCATGTGGCGGGGTCGGAATTAGAACCCCTGACCTTCTGACTTCCATGGAGGGCTCTGTCCACTCTGCCATGCTGCTTCTCAATCCATCAATCAATCAGTGGTATTTATTCAGCCCTTACTATGTGCAGAGCACTGTACTGAGCGCTTGGGAGAGTCCACTTTTCCTCATCTCCCACCCCTTTCTGCGTCGCCCTGACTTGCTCCCTTTGCTTTCCCCGCCTCCCAGCCCTAAAGCACTTGTATTTATTTGCATTATTATCGTTATTATTATGGTAGTTGTTAAGCGCTTATTATGTGCCAGGCCCTGAACTAAGCGCTGGGGTGGATACAAGCAAATCGAGTTGCACCCAGTCCCTGTCCCATGTGGGGCTCACAGTCTCGATCCCCGTTTTACAGAGGAGGTCACCGAGGCCCAGAGAAGGGAAGTGACTTGCCCAAGGTCACACAGCAGACAAGTGGCGGAGCCGGGATTGATGTCTGTTTATTTATTTCAATGTCTGTCTCCCCACCTCTAGACTGTGAGCCGGCTGTGGGCAGGGATTGTCACTGTTTATTGTAAAGTACTTTCCCAAGCGCTTAGTACAGTGCTCTGCGCAAAGTAACAGCTTAATAAATACATTTGAATGAATGAATACACGATAACAGAATTAACAGGGTTGTTCCCTGCCCCTAACGAACTTACAGCCTAGGGAGGCTTTATGCAGAGTCCTAAAATGTCCTAGCAACTGCTTGCACTTTTCAACACTTCATGCACTCTATTGTATTTATTGAGCGCTTACTGTGGGCCGAGCACTGTGCTAAGCGCTTGGGAAAATCCACTACAGCAATAATAATAATAATGGTGGTATTTGTTAAGCGCTTACTATGTGCAGAGCATTGTTCTAAGCGCTGGGGGAGATACAGGGGAATGAGGTTGTCCCACGTGAGGCTCACAGTTAATCCCATTTTACAGATGAGGTCACTGAGGCCCAGAGAGGTGAAGTGACCTGCCCACAGTCACACAGCTGACAAGAACAATAATAATAATAATAATTTTGGTATTTGTTAAGCGCTTACTATGTGCAGAGCACTGTTCTAAGCGCTGATGTAGTACAGGGTCATCAGGTTGTCCCACATGAGGCTCACAGTCTTAATCCTCATTTTACAGATGAGGTCACTGAGGCCCAGAGAAGTGAAGTGACCTGCCCACAGTCACACAGCTAACAATAATAATAATAATGTTGGTATTTGTTAAGCGCTTCCTATGTGCAGAACACTGTTCTAAGCACTGGGGTAGATACAGGGTAATCAAGTTGTCCCACGTGAGGCTCACAGTTAATCCCATTTTACAGATGAGGTCACTGAGGCCCAGAGAAGTGAAGTGACCTGCCCACAGTCACACAGCTAACAATAATAATAATAATGTTGGTATTTGTTAAGCGCTTCCTATGTGCAGAACACTGTTCTAAGCACTGGGGGAGATCCAGGGTCATCAGGTTGTCCCACGTGAGGCTCACAGTTAACCCCCATTTTCCAGATGAGGTCACTGAGGCCCAGAGAAGTGAAGTGACCTGCCCACAGCCACACAGCTGACAAGTGGCCGAGCCGGGATTGGAACCCGTGCCACTCCCTGCCCCCAGCGAGAAGGCTCATCATTCTACGCGTTTCTCTCCCGGCCTCCTGGCAGAGAGATTTTTACACCCGAGCGGCGAATTGCAATGATTTTTAAAATTCGCTAACTATAAGGGGGGGGGAAGAAAAAAAAAAAAATGCGGTTGTCAGAAGTGGGATTCGAACCCACGCCTCCAGGGGAGACTGCGACCTGAACGCAGCGCCTTAGACCGCTCGGCCATCCTGACTTCCTGGTGGAGAGTTGGGCGAGGTTCCCTGTGACAGGGCGCTCAGTACTGTGCGGTGTCGTGGTTTGGACGCCTCCTGGTGGACTCTACCGGTAACTCCCTTCAAACGCACGACCCCATCACTTCTCCCTCTCCTTACTGAGCGCCCCACTCTGAGCAAACCGTTGGCTGAGAGCAGTTTCCCATTAGGTACCTGAATTCCCCTACCTGTGTGAGTACCTGCAAGAGGAGGTTGCCTCTTATCTGCCCCATTACCCTATTTATTCTGTTAATGAAATGTACCTCGCCTTGACTCTATTTAGTTGCCATTGTTTTTACGAGATGTTCTTCCCCTCGACTCGATTTATCGCCATCGTTCTCGTCTGTCCGTCTCCCCCGATTAGACCGTAAGCCCGTCAAACGGCAGGGACTGTCTCTATCTGTTGCCGACTTGGAATGAACAAGCGCTTAGTACGGTGCTCTGCACATAGTAAGCGCTCAATAAATACTGTTGAATGAGGAGAAAGGGAAAAGGTGGAAGCAGGGATGGACTACCCGTCTGTAGCCATTCTCTGGTACCTGCATAAAATCCACTGACATATTAATAACGTCGGCATTGGTTCATTCATTCATTCATTCATTCATTCATTGAGCGCTTACTATGTGCAGCGCACTGTACTAAGCGCTTGGAATGCACAAGTCGGCAACAGAGACAGTCCCTGCCGTTTGACGGGCGCACGGTCTAATCGGGGGAGACAGACAGACAAGAACAATGGCGATAAATAGAGTCGAGGGGAAGAACATCTCGTAAAAACAATGGCAACTAAATAGAATCAAGGCGATGTACATTTCATTAACAAAATAAATAGGGTAATGGAAATATATTCATCTGAGTTAAGCGCTTACTATGTGCAAAGCACTGTTCTAAACGCTGGGGAGGATACAAGGTGATCAGGTTGTCCCACGTGGGGCTCCCAGTCTTAATCCCCATTTTCCAGATGAGGTCACAAGTCACTTAACTTCTCTGTGCCTCAGTGACCTCATCTGTAAAATGGGGATTAACTGTGAGCCTCACGTGGGACGACCTGATTCCCCCGTGTCTCCCCCAGCGCTTAGAACAGTGCTCTGCACATAGTAAGCGCTTAACAAATACCAACATCATTATTATTATTAAGTGACTTGCCCAAAGTCACACAACTGACAAGCGGAGGAGCTGGGATTTGAATCCATGACCTGACTCCCCAGCCCGGGCTCTTTCCACTGAGCTTCATTCTTCATTATAACGGGGCTTGCTACGTGCCGGATATTGTAGTATGCGCCGGGGTAGATACGGGATAATCGGGTTGGACACAGTCCCGGTCCCACGTGGAGCTCTCAGTCGAACAGTGCTTGGTACATAGGAAGCACTTAACAAATACCATAATTATTATTACGGATGAGGAAACTTTTACAGATGAGGAAACTGAGGCACAGAAAAGTCTAATGACTTGCCCTAGGTCTCACAGCAGACAACTGATAGAGCTTGGATTAAAACCCAGCTCTTCTGACTGCCAGGCCCGGGATCTTTTACTAGGCCACACTGCTTCTCAACCACCAATAATATTGGCACTATTTATTAAACGTTTACTATGTGCCAAGCACTGTGCTTAGAACTAGGATCGATACAAGACAATGAGATCGGACCCAATCCAGGAGAGCTCTATATGAGGAGGTAATTGTAGCCTTTAATTATGTAACATTACTGCTTTACTGTGATGAACATTTCTATTGTTAAATGAGCTCAGTATGAATAGTTATCGTCAGAGGGATCTGTTGCTCCAGTCCTGAGATCTACACAAAGTCTTGGTAATAAATTGATCATTTAGGGGGCTGACCTAGTTGAAATCTGTGGAAGTTTAACGGTTGTTTTTTTGGGGGGGGGATTTTTTTTTGTAGATTGTGTAGAAGGAACCAAACACATCCCTCTGGAACAATAATGTTTCCTGAGGTCCCACCCAAGGTGTTGCACCAGAACATCTCACCACAAAATTTTAAAAAGACTGATATAGCTAGAATTAACCCCCGTATTTCTGGCTCCCAGGTATCTATAGGTGGTATCTATCCCAGCGATCAGTACGGTGACTGGTATATAGTAAGTGTATTAAAAAAATCATGAAAAATTACTACTGCTACTCTAGGTGAAGTCAGAGGCACAAAGTGGGCAGGGGTCTTTATTAATAATAATAATATTTGTTAAGCACTTGCTATGTGCCAAGCACTGTTCTAAGCACTGGGGTAGATGATGAGTAAGAATAATAACAATAATAATAACTGTGGTATTTGTTTAGTGCTTACTGTGTGCTAAGCGCTGAGTGAAGACAAGCAAATCGGGTTGGACAAAGTCCGTGTCCCACATTAGTCGGAGAGGACCTATTGGTGGAGATGGGATGATGACTCTAATAATAATAATAATGGTATTTGTTAAGTGCTTCCTATGTGCCAAGCACTGTTCTAAGCAATGGAGTAGAGACAAGATTATCAGGTCGGCTGCAATCCAACAACAACAACAAATTGGTATTTGTTAAGCGCTTACTATGTGCCGAGCACTGTTCTAAGCGCTGGAATGTCCCACATGGGGCTCACAGTCTTAATCCCCATTGTACGGGTAACTGAGGCACAGAGAAGTGAAATAACTTGCCCAAGTTCACACAGCAGACAAGTAGCAGAGCCGGGATTAAAACCCACGTCCTTCTGGCGCCCAGGCCTGTGCTCTGTCTACTGTGCCTCTCTCGAGAGGGGGAGAGGAAGGTTCAAGAAAATGTATTCAGTGAATAAATGCAAAAACAGCTTAAATATTTCCATTATGAATGAAAGAGTTTGGGAGCAGAGAGGGTGACGGGAAAGAAAGTAGTGGGGGGAGACCGGCAGCAAGCGGAGATATTGGTGTGAATACAGGAGCGCTGAGGATGCTTCCTCCAAGGAAAATTCAAACCCCCACACACATCAGGGTGATGATGCCAGCCTCTTGAGAATTGTCGCTTCACAAGCCATAAATCCGACCGGAGTCTCGGCCCCGCAGCTGCCTATGATGTCATGCTGCTAAGGCTGCCAGTCTTGAACTGCCGGCTCTCAGCGTGGCACAAACAAAGGCCCCAAAGTCTCCTCTGCCTCCTTCCCCCATCTGTGCTTCAGCATCCTGGAAGATAGAGCCAGTTCAGGAAGCAGGACCTCCGGGACCCGACTCCCAGAGGCCCCTCACCTAGCCAGCCAGAGTCAGGGGACTTGGGTTCTAGTCCTGGCTCTGCTGATTACTTGCTGTGTAACCTCAAGTGAGTCTCTTCACTTCTCTGTGCCTCAGTTTCCTCATCTGTAAAAGGAAGATTAAGACTGTGAGCCCCACGTGGGATCGGGAGTTTGTCTGATTATCTTGTCTCTACCCCAGAGACAAGAGACAGTGCCTGACACATGGTAAGCACTTAAATGCCACAATCCCGATGACTAAACTTCTCTGTGCCTCACTCACTTCATCCGTAAAATGGGGATTAAGACTATGAGGCCAGTGTGGGAGAGGGACTGTGTCCAACCTGAATAGCTTGTATCAACCCCAGCGCTTAGTACAGTGGCCGGCATAAAGTAAGCACTTAACAAATACCATTAACAAAAGTAAATAAATAAAAAGTCTACCCTTCTCCCTCATCCCCATTTTACAGATGAGAATGTACAGGTCTTGAGGCTGTCTGACAGAAGGAAGTATTAGCTGATCCATTCTTTATCCTGGCACCATCTCAAGATCATCTGGACCAGGAACCAAAGCATACAAGGCAAGTGATTCATTCATCATTCGGTCGTATTTATTGAGCACTTAATGAGCAGAGCACAATACTGAGCAGTTGGGAGAGAACAATAAAACAATAAACAGACATATTCCCTGCCCACAACGCGTTTACAGTCTAGGGGTAGGGAGACAGTCATCAATACAAATAAATAAATTACCGATATGTACAGAAGTGTTGTGGGGCTGGGAGTGGGGAAGAACCAAGGGAGCAAGTCAGGGTGATACGAAAGGGAACAAAGAGGGGAGGGAAAAGAGGAAAGGAGGGGCTTAGTCTGGGAAGGCCTCTTGGAGGAGAAGTGCTTTCAATAGGGCTTTGAAGGAGGGGAGAGTAATTGTCAGGTTTGAGGAAGGAGGGCATTCCAAGCCAGAGTCATCTCCGGTGTCTGCCCAGTGAACCAGTTTATGAATTTCCATCAAAACATTTTCAGAGTAGTTGCTGTTGCTCCAGTTGCTGTTGCCCCGGGGATCTAAGGGGACCTTAGTGTGCAGATGGAGTGGACTGAGGCTCCAGGGACTTAGAAAAAGCACGCAGAAACCAGATTGGCAGTGACCTGGAACAAGGAACGTGGAGCCAAGGAAGAAGCAAACAGCTCAGGGAGCAATACAATTCCCTTTTGTAAGGGACTCAAGAATGGCTAAACCAAAGGTTTAACCTTCTTGAAACCTTTTAAGCAAATCAGTAACTGGACTCCCTCCCGGACCCGGTTGGAACCGACCTCAGCAGTCTTGCTTTAAGGCTGGCTCTTCCTTCGTGGCTGGACTTCATTCATTCATTCGGATATTTATTGAGCGCTTGCTGTGTGCAGAGCACTGTACTAAGCGCTTGGAAAGTACAATTGAGCAAAAGAGACGATCCCTACCCAACAACGGGCTCACATCTAGAAGGGGGGAGACAGACAACAAAACAAGTAGGCAGGCATCGGTAGCATCTATATAAATCAATGGAATTATAGATATATACACATCAATAATAAAATTAATAGAATAATAAATATGTACATATATGCACAAGTGCTGTGGGGCGGGGAAGAGGGGAAGAGCAGCGGGAGGGAGTAGTGCGATGGGAAGGGGAGGAGGAGCAGAGGAAAAGGGGGGGTTCTGTTTGGGAAGGCCTCCTGGAGGAGGTGAGTTTTCAGTAGGACTTTGAAGGGGCAACGTGAGCTGGCAAAGCGAGGAGGGAGGGCACTCCAGGTCAGAGGTAGGACAAGGGGCAGGGGTCGAAGGCGGGACAGGTGAGAATGAGGCACAGTGAGGAGGTGAGAGACAGAGGAGCGGAGTGTACGGGGTGGGCTGTAGAAGGAGAGAAGGGAGATAGGTAGGAGGGGGCAAGGTGAGGGCAAGGTGACGGAGAGCTTTGAAGCCAAGAGTGAGGAGTTTCTGCTTCATGCGAAGGTTGATAGGCAACCACTGGAGACTTTTGAGGAGGAAGGTGACATGCCCAGAGCGTTTCTGTAGAAAGATAATCCGGGCAGCACAGTTTAGTATAGACCGAAGTGGGGAGAGACAGGAGGTTGGGAGATCGGAAACTCTTTCTTACAGCCAACTCGGTCCCATAGTCCTGACCAACAAAGAGGGGTTAGTCGGGAAAGGCCTCTTAGAGATCTGATTTTAAGGAGGCTTCGAGGCAAGGGAGAGTGGTGGTTTGCCATATATGAAGGGAGAGGGAGTTCCAGGCCAGAGGCAGGATGTAGGTGAGAGATTGGCGGTGAGATGGATGGGATTGAATACAAGGAGTAGACTGGCAATAGAAGAGCAAAGTGTGTGGGCTGGGCTCTATTAGGAAAGCACCAAGATAAGGTAGGAGGGGCAAGGTGATTGAGTGATTTAAAGTCTTATGGTAAGGAGTTTCTGTTTGTTGCGGAGGTGGATGGGCGATGTTCTTGAGGAGCTGGGAAACAGGGACTGAACGATTTTCTAGAAAAATGATCCGGGCAGTAACGTGAAGTATGGACTGGAGTGGGGAGAGACAGGAGGCAGGGAGGCCAGCAAGGAGATAGAAGCAGAAGTTCAAGAAGGGATGGGATAAGTGCTTGGATCAGCACTGTAGCAGTTTGGATGGAGAGGAAAGGGCAGATTTTAGTGATCTTGTCGAGGCTGAATTGACAGGATTTGGTGACAGATTGAATATATGGGTTGAATGAGAAAGATGAGTGGAGGAGTGGAGCCCAAGATTATGGGTTTGGGAGACAGAGAGATTATTGGTATTGTCTTCAGTGATGGGAAAGGCAGGGGGAAGACAGAGTTTGGGTAGGAAGGGGAGGAGTTCTGTTTTATTGGACACCAGAAATAATTTCCTGCCTGTAGAAGTCAGTGGACACTGAGGGGGATTGACAACCATCTAATAGCAATAATAATAATAGTACTTGTGAGGTACTAAGTGCCAAACTCTGGTCTAAACCCTGGGGTAGATATAAACTAATCAGGTTGGACACAGTCCCTGTCCTACATGGGGCTCACAGTCTTAACCCCCATTTTACAGATGAGAGAACTGAGGATCAGTGAAGGGACTTGCCCGAGGTCACACAGAAGACACGTGACAGAATGGGGATTAGAATCCAGGGCCTTCTGATTCCCAGGCCCTTGCTCTATCCACTAAGCCATGCTGTTTCTCATTTAGACATTTGTCTGCCTGAAAACAGGGAGCCAGATCAGAGGAGCTCTGGGCTAGAATCTTTGACAAGGAAACTCAGAAGCCACAGTGAGCCAGGGACCCCTCTGCCGTCAAATGGGGGTCGTTCTACTTCTACTTCTTTTGTGAGGCTGAGGACAGTGACAATTGCCCTGTGGGAGCTGTTCAACATTAGGGGGTTAAAATGGCGGGTGAGAAGCAGTGTGGCCTGCTGGAGAGAACATGGGCCTAGGAGGCAAAAAGACCTAGATTCTAATTCTGCTCCAGCACTCCAGGCAGATAGAGTGTTACTTCCTAAGAGCTGTAAAAGACTCACTTATCACCTAATCAGCACTGACACTTATCAGTGAGTCATTACCATTTACTGAGTGCCTATAAGGTGCTAAGTGCTTGTGAGAGGGTGGAAGAGTTTAAAGAGAGACCCTTGCCTTCAAGGAACTTCTAATCTCTTGGGGGAGACATCAAATAATTAAGAGGAAGGAGGAAGAAAAGTCTGGTGAAGGATATGTGGAAAAGTAAATGCTTCAAGAAGTAGAGAATTTAAACTATGTACTACAGATATAGGCTACAGGTTGTTGTAGATCCAAAAGTGCCGAGTTATAGGGAATGAGTCTACCAACTCTGCTGTATTGTACTCTCCCGAGGACTTAATACAGTGCTCTGCACCCTGGAAGAGCTCAAAAAATATGATTTATTTATTGACTGATTGGTAGTTGGGAGGATATGACGCCTAGACCGAAAGCTCACTGTAGGGAGAGAATGTGCCTACCAACTCTGTTATGCTGTACTCTTCCAAGTGCTTAGGATAATGCTCTGCATACAGTAAGCACTCAATAAATATAATTGATTGATTGATTGACCTGGAGAAGGTAGGATTTCAGAAGGGCTTTAAAAGATGGGGAGAACTGTGGCCTGGTGGATTCACAGGGAAAGGGAGTTCCAAGCAGAAGGAAGGGCATGAGCAAAGGGTCAGAGGGTGGAGAGATGAGAACAAAGTACAGTGAGATGAGTTTGAGAGAAACGAAGAGTGGAAGCTGGGGTAAAGTGGGAGAAGAGAGTTGGTAGGCAAGAGGGAGAGAACTATTTGAGGACCTTAAAGCCATGGTCATCAGTTTCTGCTTGCTGTGGAAAGGAATGGGTACTTATTAGAGGATTTTGAGATCAATCAATTAATCAGTGGTATTTATTGAGCACTTATGTACAGAACAGTGTTTGAAGTTCTTGGGAGAGTACAATACAACAGAATTAGCAGACGTATTCCTTGCCCATAATGAGCCTAAAATCTAGAGGAGTTGTGGAGATGTGGGGAAAACGTCTATTCCATTCTAGAAAAATGGCTCGGGCATCAGAGAGAAGTAGGCCAAGAAAATGAAATCAGACCAGGGAGAGGGTAATTCAGTAGGCGTTGGGATGTGCCGAGCCCCTGGGCTGGAGAGGGCAAGTGGCAGATCCCTGAAATGAGAAGGAAAAAATGATTGGACTTAGAGTCGGAATGAATGTGGGAGTTGAAAGAATGCAAGGAGTCAAGGATAATTTTAAGGTAGGACCTCACTGAAGCAAAAGTAATGTAGCCTAATGGAAAGAGTCCCGTCTTGGGAGTCGGAGGACTTGCATTCTGATCCCGGCTCTGCCACTTGCCTACTCTGTGATTTTAGGCTATTCATTTTACTTTTTTGTGCTTCACTTTCCTCAACCGTAAAATCAGGATTTAAGATCTGTTCTTCCTCTGCCTTTGATTGCGAGCCCCATGTGAAACAGTGACTGTGTCTGACCTGATTAGCTTGTATCCATCCCAACACCTAGAATAATGCTTGACACATAGTAAGCGCTTAACGGATACCACCATTATTGTTATAAGTAACAGCCTCTGGGCCAGCTGCTTGCGGCTCCAACTTCTCAGGACCTGTTCACCCCTACCCGGGGCAGAGCCGGCAGGTGAGGAGGTGCCTGATCTGAGGAGAGAGCAAATGGAACATCAAACAGAGTAGAGGAAAGGTGAAGGGAGAAGGCAAAAAGTGAATTATGTTGTATGTGTGGAGAGAAGGTGAAGAGGGAGAAGTTTCCATTTAGGTATTTGTGATAGTGCAGCATCGAGGAGGATGACCAAGACTCCCAGGCAGGCTCAATCTCTTTGGCAACTCCCTTCCTAACTCAAATTAGCCCTCCCACATTTTTGAAATAACAACACGATTCATTAACTCCTGCTGACTTGGGTCGAATGTGGGTGGGAGAATAATCTCAAATTGCTTTTGAAATCCAGGGTGGTCCACTCTGTACGGTGTCTGTAGAAACATCCTAATAAAGCTGATCTATCAGAGAAGAAGAAACCCAATTTGGCTGCCGCACTGGAGTTGATCTGGATTGTCTTGGCTTTTTCAGGTCAGGGACATAGGAAGGCCTGTTGCAATGAAACTTAATAAGGAGGGGTGAGGTGGTTAATGCAAAGTGAACTTTCTATTTATGTGAATTACATGAATTTCACAATTTTGTCACTCACAAAAATGATGTGTATCTTTTGTTTTGAGGTAAATGGTCATTTCCAATTAAACTCATAAATCTTCAGCCCTGATCTTTCTCCATCTCACATTTCCTCCTACCTTCAGGATATCCCTACTTGGATGTCCTACTGACTTCTTAAATTTAACGAGTCCAAAGCAGAATTCCTCATCTTCTCATCCAAACCCTATCCTCCCCGTGACTTTCCCATCACTCTAGAGAGCACCACAATGTCCACCAACTCTGTTATATTGTACTCACCTGAGTATTTGGTACAGTGTTCTGCACAGAGTAAGTGCTCAATAAATATCATTGATTGACTGAAATATCCTAACCTGAAAACAAAGCTCATTATGGGCAGGGAATGTGACTACACACTCTGTTGTATTGTACTCTCCTCGGATCTTATTGCAGTGCTCTGAGCACAACAGGTGCTCAATAAATGTCATTGATTGACTGAGACCAAGTAGGGAGTTAGTAATTGCCCAGTGAAATCAGCTGATTGTCTTGAATCAGTTTTCAGTCTCTAGCAATATAAGAAAAGCTCTTCAGAGGCCCCACCCACTTTTCTCATCGTTGCCAATTTACCCAGAGATCCTGCATTTACCCCTGTCCCCTTGGGATTGGTAACTTCTTTGATGGTCTCAAGAGTGGGGAGAGATTTGTTGATATGGCTGTCGTCAATCAGTCAGAAGTATTTATTGAGCACACTGTCTGAAGAACACTGTACTAAGGGCTTGGGAGAATACAAGAGAGTTGGAAGACATGTTCCCTGTTCAGAGTGAGCTTAATCTAAAGGGATTAACATCTAGACAGATGTTAATATAAATAATTTGTTTATTTTTTGTCCCATCAACTGGATTATTTCTTCTGCTAGGTGCAGACCTGGAGATGAACTGTTCAAGTGAAAATGTCTGGGGCTGCATCATCCCCACTAGCCTTGACTCCTTAGCTCAGGAGTCTTCCAGACGGCCAGGCCTGAAGGGCTCCACAGCTGCCGACAATTTGGCCTGATTGGGCCTGGCCTATCCACCCTCACACCTGCAGAAGCCTCCCACTTTAGTCCCTATTCTCCTCAGCTGCTTTTCTCTGGAATGATCGGCAACCTTCCCAAAGACACGCTTCCTGGGGAAAGAGTTCTCCTTCCTGGCTGGCCCGAGAGATGGAAGCAGCATTTTTCCTTCGGTAATCCGTGGAGGTCAGGCCCTCCAGCATCATGAGGTGGGTGGGGATCCTGAGGGGTTTAATTTTTTTTTAAACAGCATTTAAGTGCTCACTATGTGTCAAACACTGTCCTAAGTGCTGGGGTACTTAATTAGGTTGGATAGAGGCCCTGTCCCGCGAGGGACTCACAATCTAAGTAGGAGGGAAAAGAAAAGAACTGAGGCATAGACAGGTGTGGGAGCTGGCATTAGGAACCAGCTCCTTTGATGCCCAAGCCTGTATTTTACTCACTGGACCATGCTGCTTCCCACTTGAGGTCTCTGTGCCTTGCTCAGTATCTCCTCAAAAGCAGCGTTAGGGGCAGGCTGGGAGTTGCAGTGGCCTCTACTCGGCCCCTTCTCCTGATAACTGGAACCGCTGGAGAGGCAGGACTCTCTCTCTCTGCCAACTCGGGCCGTGTTTCCTTGCTTTCAGAGCCGGCCCCCGCCAGGCGCTACTTATTCATTCAGTAGTATTTATTGAGTGCTTACTATGAGCAGAGCACTGTACTAAGCA
This sequence comes from Ornithorhynchus anatinus, assembly GCF_004115215.2. NCBI lineage: Eukaryota > Metazoa > Chordata > Mammalia > Monotremata > Ornithorhynchidae > Ornithorhynchus > Ornithorhynchus anatinus. The sequence goes on along the minus strand of NC_041738.1, from coordinate 34,118,381 downwards.
CTTGGAATGTACAATTCGGCAACAGATAGAGACAATCCCTGCCCAAAGATGGGCTCACAGTCTAAACGGGGGAGACAAACAGCAAAGTGAAACGGAATAAAACAAAAACAAGACATCATCAAGATAAATAGAATCAAGGAGATATACACCTCATTAACAAAGTAAAAGGGTAATAATATATACAAATGAGCATGGTGCTGAGGGGAGAGGAAGGAGGAAAAGCAGAGGGTCGGGGGGAGGGAAGGGGGAGCAGAAGGAAGGGGGGCTCAGTCTGGGAAGGCCTCCTGGAGGAGGTGAGCTCCCTGTAGGTGGATAGAGCAGGGGCCTGGGAGTCAGAAGGACCTGGGTTCTAATTTTGGCTTTGCCACTAGTCTGTTGTATACCTTGGGAAAGTCACTTCACTTCTCTGTGCCTCAGTTACCTCCTCTGTAAAATAGGGATTAAGACTGGGAGCCCTATGTGGGACAGGGACTAATAATTACTAATGGCATTTGTTAAACACTTACTACATGCCAGGCAGCATACTAAGCGCTGGATAAGTATGGTATTTGTTAAGCATTTACTATGTGCGAGGCACTGTACTAAGCACTGGGGTGGATACACACACATCGGGTTAGACACAGTCCCTTGTCCCATATGGGGCTCACAGTCTCAATCCCCATTTTAGAGATGAAGTTACTGAGGCCCAGAGAAGTGAAGCGACTTGCCCAAGATCAAACAGCAGGTAAGTGGCAGACCCCAGACTGTCCAACTCAATTTCCTTGAATCTACCGCAGCGCTTAGTACAGCACCTAGCACATAATAAGCACTTAAAAATCCCACGATCTCATAGAGAAGCAGCATGGAGTAGCGGATGGAGCACGGGCCTGGGAGGCAGAAAGTCATGGGTTCTAATCCTGCCTGTACCCCTTGTCTGCCATGTGACCTTGGGTAAGTCAGTTAACTCCTCTGTACCTCAATTCATTCATCTGGAAAATGGGGACTGAGACTGGGGTCCCCCCCTTGAGACAAGGGGCTGTGTCCAACCGGATTGGTTTGTACTCCCCCCGCCCCCCGGCGCTTAGTACGGTGCCTGGTCCATAGTAAGCACTTAACACATGCCACTATTATTATTCCCAGTATGCACGGCCATCCGATTGGCTTGTATCCAACCCAGCGTTTAGTACAGTGCCTGGCCCCTAGTAAACTCTTAACAAATACCATCATTACGATACTATTCTTCGCGGGATGCACGGCCACCCGATTGGCTTGTATCCACTACAACGCTTAGCACAGTGGCTGGCCCCTAGTAAACTCTTAACAAATACCATCGTTATGATTATTATTATCACTATTCTTCGCGGGATGCACGGCCACCCGACTGGCTTGCATCCACCGCAGCGCTTAGCACAGTGGCTGGCCCCTAGTAAACTCTTAACAAATACCATCATTATGATTATCATTATTACTATTCTTGGCGGGATGCACGGCCACCCCATTGGCTTGTATCCAGCCCAGCGCTTAGCACAGTGGCTGGCCCCTAATAAGCGCTGGACACAGGCCGTCACTGTGACTCTCATCCTGATTCTTCTTCTAAGGATGCAGGGCCGTGCGTATTGCGGATCGGTGGTGTGGGAGATTTGCCTCCTCGCGTGGAGGGTTAATTAAAGGGGCGGTGGCTGCGGTGGGAGGGGCGAGGAAGGGGGTCGGGCCGTCCTACCTGGCCCTCGCTGGGTGCCCGGGCCCTGCCCCCTCGGGCCTGCAGAGCGCAGAGCGCAGTGCTTGCGCTCCGGGGCCGGCGCGCTTGCCCCTGGAGAGGGGCTGAGCCCCGCAGCCCCCCGCACCATGTCCGAGTTCCCGTCCAAAGTCAGCACCCAGACCAGCACCCCGGCTCCGGGGACCCCCCGCTCCACCCTCCCCGGGCTGCGCGCCCTCCGCCCCGACCTGCGCTTCCTCCGCTCTTCGCTGGCCGCCCTCATGCTCCTGGAAATGGTGAGTACCCTCTTCCCCACCTCGCCTGCCCTCCGCTCCCACCCTCGGCGGGGGAGCCGGCCGGCCCGCCCTCATGGCCCGGGCTAATCAGCGTCGTGATCACTGGGGTATGCGCTAAGCGCTTAGTGCGACCTGTTGGGCCTGGGTACCAAGAAGAATAACGATTGGGGTATGTGCTGAGCGCTTACTGCGCCCTGATGGTCCTGGATAATCGTCATAATAATGACTGGGGTGTGCGCTAAGCGCTTGCTGCGCCCTCCTGGTCCTGGATAACCATAATAATAATGACTGGGGTATGTGCTAAGCGCTTGCTGCGCCCTGATCCTCCTGGATAATCATAATAGTAATGATGATTGGGGTATCTGTTAAGCACTTCATGCGCCCTGATGACCCTGGGTAACAATAATGATAATAATGCTTGGGGTATTTGTTAAGCGCTTCATGCGCCCTGATCGTCCTGGGTAACAATAACAATAATAATGATTGGGGTATTTGTTAAGCTCTTACTGCGCCCTGATGGCCCTTGATAATAATAATTGGGGTATTTGTTAAGTACTTACTGCGCTCTGGGTCTGGATAATCATAATAATAATTGGGGTATGTGTTTATTTACTGTAAATGTGTTTATTTAGTACCTACTGCGCCCTGATGGTCTTGGGTAAGAGTGATAATAATAATTGGGGTATTTCTTAAGCGTTTTCTGCGCCCTGATGGTCCTGGATGATAATAATAATTGGGATATTTGTTAGGCGCCTACTGCGCCCGGGTGGTGCTGGATAATGATTGTGATTTCTGTTAAGCTCTATGTGCCAAACACCATACTGAGCGCTGGGGTGGATACACCAAATCGAGTTGGACACAATCCCTGTCCCTCTTGAGGCGCGCACTCTTAATCCCCATTTGACAGATGGGGTAACTGAGGCCCAGAGAAGTGAAGTGACTCGCTCAAGGGCAGACAAGTGGTGGAGTCGGAATTAGAACTCATGACTTTCTGACTCCCAGGCCCGGGCTGTACGACTCCCCCCCCCGCCTTCCCTCTCCTCCGAGCCCCGGGGTGCGGGCAATGCGAGGCGCCCTGGTGGGTTTGGATGGGAGGAGTCCCGGGATGTGTAATGGGCAGCGGGGGGCCACCGGTGCCGCCGTCCAGGTTGGGCGGGGGAAGCCCTGGTCCTGGTTATTTGTTAAAAGGACTAGAAAATAATACTAATGTTGGTATTTGCTTAGCGCTTACTATGTGCCGAGCACTGTTCTAAACGCTGGGGTAGATACAGGGTAATCAGGTTGTCCCACGTGGGGCTCACAGTCTTAATCTCCATTTTACAAATGAGGTAACTGAGGCACCGAGAAGTGAAGTGACTTGCTCAAAGTCACACAGCTGACAAGTGGAGGAGCTGGGATTAGAACCCATGACCTGTGACTCCTAAGCCCGTGCTCTTTCCACTGAGCCTCACTGCTAGAGTCAGAGACCCACTCCATCGCATCCAAGCCTCAGAAGCCTGGCTTTGTGCCGCGGCTCCCGGGACCCCCCTGGGACCGGGCCGGGCCTCGGAGACGCTTTCTCGTTGCGGGGATGCGGCCGATTACAACTCCAAAGCTTCCTGCTTCTCGCCGGGGATCGGTTGCGGGATCGAGCTGGTGTTTTTACCCCCACCTGCCATTCCTGAGAAATTCTGAGCCGGGGGAGACAGCAAACCTCTAGCTCCGCCCTGAGAGATGGGGTCAAAAAGCGCCTAGTACAGCGCTTTGCACACAGTCAGCACTCAAAAAGGATTGAATGAAAGAATGAAAAAGCAGAGACAGTGGACACGATAGCCAATGTTAGCCAACTCATTTATTCAATCGTATTTATTGAGCGCTTCCTGTGTGCAGAACACCAAACTAAGCGCTTGGGAGAGTACAGTATAACAGTAAAAAGACACATTCCCTGCCCACAAGGAGCTTACCTATCCCAGGTGGATAGGTGCTGTTTTCCTGGAGAAAATGCTCAGTCTCCCTTAACCTTCACTTCCCTAACCCCAAATCAGTTCTTGGGAAGAAATGAAAACGTCTTAGTGCAGTTGATCCCTTCCCCAAAATGACAAGGAAAGAGTTTTAATTCCAGATTACTTTTAGAAGACTCACAAGGGATCTTATTCCCCAATCCCTCTTTCTGTTTTCATAAATCGCACCCTACACTGGAAAGCCCTTGGGAACTTTCCCCGGTTTAAGGCTAAGGAAACGTTCTAATTCTTCCTTGTTGATGTTAAACAGGGAGCCATCAACCCACACACCCTTTTCTGTTAACCCTCCCTTCAACCAACATTACTCATAACTCCAACAGTGTAACTCCCCCTCCCTCTGCAATGCTGCCTTCCCCGATCTTTTAATGATAGGAGAGGACAGTGGGAGTGGTCTAGCTCTTAGTGTATTAAGTGCTTAGTACAGTGTTGTGCCCCTGGTAAACTCTCAGTACCACTGATTGATTGCTCTTGGGGATATATGGATTTTTCAAGAAGCCAGATGGAGGGATAAAGGCATTTCTAAGCGGGAATGTTGTGTAAGGAGTGGTGAGAGAGAAAGGCTCGGGGCTCTAATCGTGAACAGGAAGAAAGAAGGGTTGGCCCGGGCTCTCACTGAGAGGGCAAACCGTCTGAGTAGTGGGCGGACATCTGGAGGTGGAACTTTGAGACTCTTACCCAGTCTTCCCAGAAAGTGATTCCTGGGGGGTGGCGTCCTGGCCCCGAAGTCTCCCGAGGCCATAAAAGGCCTTTGGGCCAACCCCATCACTTAACATGTCAGGGATGACCCCATTTTCTCCTCTGGTGTTAAGGCCAGGAGGCATTTTTCACCCCAACTGGCTTCTGTTACAATGCACCATCCTGAGTCAACTGATTCTACCTGACAACTTACATATGGGACATTAAGAATGAGCTCCTCCATCAACTAATCCCAGTTCCGTCACTTGTGGCCTGGGGCGAGTCAATTCACTTCTCTGGGCCTCAGTTACCTGTAAAATGGGGATTAGACTGAGCCCCATGTGGGACATGGACTGTGTCCAACCTGATTAGCTTGTACCTTAACCAGTGCCTAATTCAGTATTTGGGACACCGTAAGAGCTTAAATACTTTTAAAAGAAAACTGAGGGAAAACCACATCCCTGAGTTTAGTTACTTTGAAGGACAGATTTGGGATTTTCTTTCTAATGAATCCCCAGCTGTCGACTTTCATGGAATACTCGGAAAAGTTTCAGTGAAATGCAAATCCCTCACAGACTCCTGTTTCTAACCGCTTAAGAAAAGGCTGCTCTTACTGTCAGATGTAGTGTGAGGCTTTACCCGTAAGCTCTACAGAACAGACTTGACAGTTATTCCTGGTGACCACTATTGAATATTAGAAAAAGATGGCTGAAAAAGCAACTTTTTCACTTGCCACTGTCTGTAAGAATTACCTCATGTCAGTCTTCAGGCTGAATGAGTTTAACCTTTTGGAGAAAGGGAGTTTGGAACAGGGTGAGATTCTAGGATGTCTTTCCGAGTTGATGATGGTGTTGCTGGGAGAGGATGAGTTTTCTTGAAGCCATGATTATGTTGAAAAGGAAAGGGATTCTGGACTTTAGAATTTCTGGAGGAAGAAAACCTCTGTTTCCAACCTTAAACTAAGGATCCCAGTTCATATACATGTTGATTAATCTTCACTGTGCTGTGTGACCTTGGGCAAGTCATGTAATTTCTCTGTGCTTCAGTTTCCTCACCTATAAAATGGGGATTAAATACCTTTTCTCCCACCCATTTTGACTCTGAGTCCTGTGAGGATCAGGGACTGTGGTTTTGTTGTTTTTTTGGCTTAATGGTACTTAGGTGCTTACTATATGCCAAGCACTGTGCTACGTGCTGGGGCAGATACAAGACCATCAGGTTGGACACAGTCCTTGTCCCACATGGGGCACTCATTCTAAGTAGGAGGGAGAACAGGTATTTAATCCCCATTTTACAAATGAGGAAATTGGGGCACAGAAAAGTGAAGTAACTTGCCCAATGTCACACAGCAAACAAATGGCAGATTACAACCCCGGTCCTCAACTCCCAGGCTCATGCTCCTCCCACTAGGCCACACTGCTGCAGGGCTGTGTCCAGCCTGCTTAATGTCTCTCTCTCTCTCTCTCTCTCTCTCTCGTGGTGTTTAGTACACAGCTGGCACATAGTAAATGCTTAACAAATACCACGACCCTTATTAATAAGTAATACTTAATTGCTATTTTACAGCTGAGGAAACTGAGGCACAGAGACATTGAGTGACTTTCCCTAGGTCACACAGTAGGTGAGTGGTGGAGCCGGGATTAGAACTCACATCCCCTGACTCCCAGCCCTGTGCTGTTTTCCTGTGCTGCTTCTAACTACTATATTTTACCCTCCCAAGTGTTTAGTACTGTGCTCTGCATACAGCAAATGCTCAGCGAATACCATTGATTGATTTGATGGTACACAAGATGTTAGATCTCCTAGGGTTGTAGCTAGCAAGGAAGCCCTGCTCTCTGCTCATTACAGGGCCTTAACCAAACCCTTGGATGGAGAAAATCCCTGTATGTCTGTGTTCCGGGTCCTGAGTTCCAAGGATCACTTTGTTCCTTGGCTCTCCTCAAGTCTGGCATATCTGAGCTTCTCTTTCATCCCTGAAAGAAGGAACATTTCTCCAGGGGTTCTGAGGAATCTTGCACTTCCCATGGTTGGCCATACAACCAAGTCTTCTTGATGCTGGCCCCAGAAAAATCAACTGATCAGTCGTATTTATTGAGTGCTAACTGTGTGCAGAGCACTGTACTAAGGGTTCGGGAGAGTACCATATAACAGAATTAGTAGATTTAATCCCTGCCCACAATGAGTTTACAGTCTAGAGGGCTTCGAAGATGGACATGAATATAAGTAAATTACATCTATGTACATAAGTGCTGTGGGTCTGAGGGATGGGTGAAAAAAGAGTGCATATCCAAGTGCAAGAATGACACATTGAGGGGAGTGGGAGAAGGGGAAATTAGGGTTCAGTCGGGGAAGGCCTCTTGGAGGAGATGTCCTTTTATTAAAGCTCTGAAGAGGCAGAGTGGCCGTCTGTTGGTTATGAAGAGGGAAGGGCGTTCCAGGCCAGAACCAGGACATGGGTGAGAGGTTGGTGGTGAGGTAGATGAGATGGAGTTGCAATGAGTAGGTTGGCACTAGAGGAGTGAAGTATGAAGGCTGGGTTGTCATAAGAAATCAGGAGGTAAGGTAGGAGGGATTAAATTGACTGCTTTAAAGCCTATGGTAAGGAGTTTCTATTTGGTGAGGAGGTGGATGGGCAACCACTGGAGGTTCTTGGGGAGTGCTGAATCACAGCCTGACTTTTTTGTAGAAAAATGATCTGGCCAGCAGAGTGAAGTATGGACTGAAGTGGGGAGAGATGGGAGGCAGGGAGGTCAGTAAGGAGGCTGATGCTATAATCAGGGTGGCTTAGGATAAGTGCTTGGATGAGCATAGTAGCAGTTTGGATGGAGAGGAAAGGGTGGATTTTAGTGATATTGTGGAGGGTGAACCCCCAGGATTTGGTGACAGGTTGATTATGTGGTTTGAATGAGAGAGATGAGCCAAGGATAACACCAACAGGCTCGGGAGACTGGGAGGATGATGTTTCTGTCTACAGTGGTGGGAAGGTCATGGGGAGGTCAGGATCTGTATGGGAATATGAGAAGTTCTGTTTTGGATTTGTGAGGTTGGAGGTATCAGCGGAACATCAAAATAGAGATGCCCTGAAGGCCACAGGAGGAAATATGAGATTTTCGAGGAGAGAGATCAGGGATGGAGATGTAGATTGGAAATCGTCTGCATGGTCTTAGCAGTTGAAGCCACAAGAGTGAATGAGTTCTCCAAGGGAGTGGGTGTAGATGGAGAATAGAAGGGAACCCAGAACGAAACCTTGAGGGACACCTACAGTGAGGCGGGGGTGGGGGAGGCAGAAGAAGAGCCCACAAAAGAGACTGAGAATGAGCGGCTAAAGAGATGAGAACCAGGAAAGGACAGTGTCAGTGAAGCCAAGGTTAGATAATGTTTCCAGGAGAATGGGGTGGTGAGCACTTATGTAGCTGTTGAATTGGTAAGGAGATGAATAGTGACTATTCGTTTGCAGTTTTAATGAAGCGAAGGGGGGTGGAAGCCAGACTGGAGGAGGTCAAAGAGAGAATTGGAGTAGAGGAAGTAGACAACTCGTTCAAGTGTAATGGAGAGGAATGGTAGGAGGGAGATGGGATGATAACATGAGGGAGTTGTGGGGTCAAGGGAACATCTTTTAGGATAGGGGATACATGAGCATATTTGAAAGCAATGGGGAAGAAAGCATTGGAGAGTGAATAGTTGAAGATGGCAGCCAGGAAGGGAAGAAGAGGGGGGCAAGTGATTTGATAAGATGTAAAGGGATGGGTTGAAGGTGCAGGTGGAGGGGGTCGATATTTAGAGGAGGCAGGATATCTTTTGAGTTACTGCAGGGAAAGACTGTGTTTGCCATGGGCTGAGAAGGTGTCTTATATTGTTACACTGTAATCTCCCAGTACACAGTAAGCGCTCCATAAATACGATTGACTGGACTGTGTGAAATTCCAGAAATATTCCACCTCTGGCCGGAGAAAGGAATTAACCTGGTCTGCTGGGCTTGGGTGGCCTATTTGGCATTAGTGTGCTTTATGGGATTTGGGATCAACCCGGTTTTCCTAAACTTGGGATTTTTTTTAAATTTATGATATTTGTTACATGCTTACTATGTGCCAGGCACTGTACTTAGTGCTAGGGTAGATAAAAGCAAATTGAGTTGGACTCAGTCCCTGTCCCACATGGGTTCACAGTCTCAATTCCCATTTTACAGATGAGGAAACTTCACAGAGAAGGGAAGTGACTTGCCCAAGGTCACACGGCAGACAAGTGGCGGAGCCAGAATTGGAATCCAGGTCCTCTGACTCCCAGTTCCCTGCTCTATCCACTAGGCCACATTGCTTCATTGTGAATTTCTGTTATTGCACTGGCTTCAATCAGTTAGGAGTATATATTAAACACCTATTGAACACCTCTATACACCACTTAGTGAGTGCTTAGGAGACTGTAATAGAGTTAGTAGACATGATCCTCACCCTCAAGAATGTTATAATTAATCAGGATTGGAACCTGAGAAACCTTTAAATTAGGGGGAAAAAGTCATTTAAACTTAAAGAATGGAATTATTTAATCTATATGAGATTCCAACCCCTCCCAATCTCTATTTTTATGTGCCTCAAATTTGAGTAGTTTAAAAACCAAGTTGCCCATTTTAAGAAAAGCATCATTTTAATACAGCAGTGTCTTTGATAAGATCATAAGGGTTTTTCTGATCATTGCTCTGCTGTTTTTCAAACATAATTTACTGTTCAGGTATTGGCCCGGATTAGCAGGAAATAACTGCAGCTGCTCATTACCATTCATAATTTTTTTATTTTATCAACATACTGAGAGCGGAGGGAGTGTACAAAAGGGAGAAAGTCCAAGTCTCTCGAAGCTTGTAGTTCAGTTTGGGAGAAAACAAAGGCAAGATGGCAGTTAAGTAGAGGATGTGAAACAAAAATGACGTACCTTTTTCACAGAACTTCAGATTCTCATGCTGAGTTGGATGGTGGGATAATGGTCACCATTTTCCAGTTGGAAAAACTGAGGTCAAAAGGAGGGACACGGTCAGAAGACCCAAGGCAGAATCCACCAGGAGGAATGCAAAGCAGAATCTGTTTGCCTCCCCCAAGCAGAATAGAGTTGTATTTGTGAGAGGGTTGGTCTGGACCAAGCGCATCGCTGGGCCCATTCTGCTTCAGGCCAGTCCTGACCACCCTGAGGCTGTGTCAATTTACAATCAAGTTTAAATCAAACCCAGCCTAAGTGAGAGTAGAAGGCACGGCAGGCATTCATTCCTCTCAGGGTCAGAAGTTCAGGTTTCTTTTCAGATCACCTGCCACCGAACTCAAAGTGCCCCCATGTTTACCATCACATCCTGGCTCCTGTTAGAATGCCTTGTTGCCTGGAGAGGCCCAGATTGAGACTTAGAATTACTTAGAATTGAGAAGAAATGTGGTCTAGTGGATAGAGCATGGGCCTGGAAGTCAGAGGACCTGGGTTCTAATTCTGACTCTGCCACTTGTCTGCTCTGTGACCCTGGGCAAGTCACTTCATTTCTCAGGGCCTTAGTTGGCTCATCTGTAAAATGGGGATTAAGACTGTGAGCTTCCTGTGGGATATGGATGGTGTCCACCTGATTATCTTGTAGACCAGCACTAAGTAAAATGCCTAGCGCATAGTAAGTGCCTAACAAATACAATTTTTAAAAAATTACTATTAATTTGGGGACACCTTCATCCTGGTCTATGCAACTAGTGCGGGACTTGTTTAGCGGCCTAATGCAATAGTGCCAAGAAATGGTCTGGCTTCGTATTGTTAATGAAAAATGCTAATGGGACGAGATAGTCCAGGGTGTCTGTCTCTCTGGATTGTGGCATTCTTGAAATATTAGGTAGTTAATGGAGAGATGAGGTAATTTACTTTAACAGTAAAGTCCATGTGGGACAGAGACCATGTTCTGTTTATCTTTAACCCAGGGATTAGTTTTAGGGAGCCCTTAATGAATTCAGGACCTTTACTACTTAGTGTACCCTATTTACTGATCAGTCTTTAACCTGTAATTCACATTCCCAGTCTATAGGGCATGGAGATGTTGCTGGTATGGTATTTGTCAAGTGCTTACTATGGGACAAGCACTCTTCTAAGTACTGGGCTAGATACAACTTAATTGGGCTGGACACAGTCCCTGGCCTACATGAGGTTCACCATCTGATTTGGAGGTTGGAGGATATAGTCCCCATTTTAGAGACGAGGTAACTGAGGTCAAGAGAAGTGAAGTGACGTGACTTGTCCAAGGTCATACAGCAGGCAAGTGGCAGAGCTGGGAGGGGAAGAACTTTGGCTCCCAGGTCTGGGCTCTTTCCACTAGGCCATGCTGCTCTGTAAAGCTTATGGGCCGAGCACCGTACTGAGCACTGACACAGTATAAGCGAGCGGACAGTGTCCCAATCCCACACGTACTCACAGTCTAAGGAAGAAGGACAGGTATTTCATCCCCATTTTACAGATGAGGACACTGAGCCACAAGGAAGTGACTTGCAATAAATGCTGAGGGAGAGCAGAGGCAGTGGCATTTACTGAGCTCTTACTGTGTGCAGAGCACCGGGCTAAGTGCTTGGGAGAGCCCAAAACAATGAAGTTAAAAGACGTGATCCCAGCCGCAAGGAGTGTACAGTCTTCAGGGCATTAACTCGACAGGACCTGGACACAGTCGCTGTCCCACTTAGGGCTCAGAGTCACAATCCCCATTTTACAGATGGGGCCATTACTGAGGCCAAGAGAAGTGAAGTGACTTTGCCACTTGTCTGCTGTGCAACCTTGGGTGAGTCAGGTATAGAACCCAAGACCTTCTGACTCCCGGGCCCGTGCTCTATCCACTATGCCATGCTGCTTCTCCATCCAACCCTGTCCCCACCTGTGCTCTTTCCCTAACCCAGATTCCCAGGCCAGAGTTGGAAAGAGCAGCTTCACCCACACGGCTGTTGGGAGGAGGGAAGCTGGGGTTGGGGGGAGAAGGAAACACCGGCCCTGTGCCCTCTCTTCTTCCCTCCCCTCTCGCTAGGGTTATTTTCATGGTCACCACATGTGACTTGCCCGAAGTCAGGTAATACGTCAGGACCAGAGTAAAGGCCAAGTGTCCTGGGCTTCCAGATCTCTGGGTGCAGGCACCCTGCTCCTTGCTTAGCAGCCACTTGAGCTGCAATCAAGGGAGTGGTTGCTGCGGGTGGGTGGTGGCTAATCTTATTAACACTCTGAAACCTTTAAGGAAAAAAAAGGGATCCTCTCACGTACAAGACTCTGCCCTTCCTGGAGCCAATCATTTATTTAGCTCTTACTGTGTGCAGAGCACTATACTACACACCTGGGAGAGCACAATACAATGGGGTTGCTAGTCATGATCCCTGCCCACAAGGAGTTTACAGTTAGTGACTTTGTAAGCTCTCTTCCTAGCTTTTGACAGTCTCTAGACTGTAAGCTCATTGTGGACAGGGAATGTGTATATTGTTATATTGTACTCTCCCAAGTGCTTAGTACACACCACACAATAAGTACGATTGACTCTTTATGAAGACTCTCACTGTGTTGAGCTCTGACAAGTACCTGTATTGCATGTGCTCAGGAAGTTTGTAGGGTGCAAACTGCAGTTGAAAAAAAAATTACCAATAAATTAGTATTATCAGTAGAAAGGCTTTGAGGGTTTTTGTTGTTTTAATCTTTAAAAGATTGCCGTTGTCCCTACCTCCGGCTGCCCCCCCGGTGAATGGCTCTTCCTGCCTTTTGCCCTGGCCTCCATCCAAAAATATCTACCAGGACAGGAGAAGCTAGTGGGTAGAGCAGTGCTGGCCCACGAGTTGGCATTGACATTATATTCTTCACACCTCTCAGCCCCTCGAGCAGGGCAGTGTCCCCATGGGGAAGGACAGAGTGGCCAGAGCACCCACACCCTCCAACTCTCCTGGGTTGGGGCTTTCCTTCATCCACTGCCAGCCAAACCTAACCCTGATGTAGCAGCAATACTGGAGCCATTGCTCATCTGGACACCCATGTGGAGAAGCTAAATCAAAGCACACATTTTAACATCATAAAAAATCATTATTCAAGTAGGAACCTGGTTAAGAATCGGGAAAATGAGAGCTAATTTCATAGAGGGGATGGTCTGTCTCGTTCATGTGTGCTGCTCCGAGTCAGACAGGGAGAGACTGAGGTAAAACATGTCAATTCTCCCCTGAGGATCTCCAAGAGCTTCACACACAAGCAATGACACCTCCTGCCCTTTCTCTGCTCCAGGGCAGTGAGAATACAGCTTTGATACGAAGAAGCTGAGGCTCAGAACTCCCTCCACCCTCCTCCCCTTCCAGCTCTCTGTTGTTCAAGTCTGGATTCAGGGTTTGGCGGCTCTGTGCCGAGGTTGAAACCAGGAAGGACAAATGCTCCCGGCCATGCTCCTTCACTGTTCTGTCTGCCCGGGTTTGCACTGTGATTTTTGTGGGGTCTTCCTCATGGTAACAAAATTGGGGACTCCTGCGTAATAGCCGAAGAATATCTTCCTCCTAGCGAAAGGACTCTTCTGGGCTGGGTGAACTCCCTTCCAATGAAGGATGAACCCAAGGAGCAGCCTGACCTTGGATGTCAGGCTGGACCGGCCTCTCTGACCAGAAGTTGACCCTCACTGAAGCCTCCAGTCAGGGATTCCTACCTGAGGATGGGAACTCGGCTCCCAGATCCCTTTATGAGCTTTGCTGGCAACACGGGAGGCCCGAAGCTTTGGGCATGCCTGAGTTTAAAGCAGAGATGTCCGAGGGGAGATCCAGGGCTTGGGCTAAGAGGGGTGGGACCGTGGAGGTTGTGAGGTTGAGTTAGTAACACTCCCTACGCCACTGTGGGAGAAAGTGGGGACTTCACAAGGTGCTTCTTGTGCTGTTTGTCCTCCCCAAAATACATTCACTGGGCCCTTCAGGGAAAATGAGCTGCTGTTCCGTCTGAGGCAGAAGCCAGGACACCCGCCACCGGCCCCTTTGTGCTCCAGGCTCACAAAGGCCTTTCTTCTCCATAATGTCCCTTTCATCCTGTTCTAAAGTAAGAGATGGGGCCTGGTGAAGTCCGAGCCGGAGCAGACAGCTGCGGGGTGGGGGTGGTCCTTTTTTAAGGCCCTTTCCACTAAAGGCATCAGGAGTGGCCCCCCCGTTGGCGGTCAGGGAGGGTTGCAGGAGGCCAGACTTTCCACACCCAGGAATGGGGAGACTAAAAGGTCCGGTGTTGTTCCGGACAGTCCGGTTTTCAGCTGTCCTGACTCTTCTGGTTCCAATACAGTGCCAGGCACTCACCTCAATTTAACTTTCGGTGCCAAGCTTCCTGCTGCCAAGTTCTGAGGCTTAGGCCCTGGGCCGGGCTTTGGGCAGACACAGGAGGGGAACACAGGGGCTCTGGAGCAGCTGGAGGACAGTGGTTCCCGAGTAACACTCCATTCATTCATATTTATTGAGCACTTATTGTGTGCAGAGCATTATACTAAGTGGTTGGGAAAGTACAATACAACAATAAAAGACATTCCCTGCCCACAACGAGGTTACAGTCTAGAGGGGGAGATAGACGTTAATATAAATCAATTACAGATACTGACATAAGTGCTGTGGGATTGGGAGTGGGAGGATGAATAAAGGGAGAAAGTCAGGGTGAAGTAGAGAGGGTGGGAGAAGAGGAAAGGAGGGCTTAGTCAGGGAAACCCTCTTGGAGGAAGTGTGTCTTCAGTAAGGCTTTAAAGTGGGAGAGATTGTCTTCCCGTTATGAGGTAGGGCATTTCAGGCTTGAGGTAGGGTGTGGGTGAAAGGTCGGTGGTGAAATAGCCTTCGATTGAATCAAGCTGATTTCTGCAAAACATAGTCCAAGACGTCATCACCTCTCCCTGCATGTCGGCGGAGCTTGTGTGATGCCAAGAGAGGTTTTGGGTTTGGATTTTCAGAGGCCGGTGCTGGCCACCCTATCTGGGGAGGGAGTGTGGGTGAGGTGGAAAGTGAATGAGGCAGTGTCTCTACTGTGGCAGGAGAAAAGGGACAGGAGGGAGGAATCTTGTGGCTCGGAGAGGTGTGCAGAGGAGCTGATGACCATGGTGGCTTTGGGGAAACTGCCGCCCTAGTTTTGGTGGAATCCTAAACAGGAGAGACAGGAAACACGGGTGGAGTGAAGGTGAAGGGTCTTGAGACACAATCTCATGGCATCCTGTGTCAAAAAAGCATCTGGATCAGTTCCAACTGTGTTTGGAGTTGTACTTGCGCCACACATTTGATGTGCCCTGTATGTTTTTTTCTTATAGTTATGAAGTGCTTACTTTGTGGCAAGCACTGTTCTAAGTGCTGGGGCAGAGACAGGTTAATTAGGTTGGACACAGTCCCTGTCCCGCATGGGGCTCACAGTCTTGATACAGTAGAACTTAATTCCCATTTTACAGATGAGGAAACTGAGGCATAGTGAAGTGACTTGCCCAAGGTCACACAGTTGACAGGTGCCAGAGGCAGAATTAGAACCCAAGTCCTCTCACTCCCAGGCCTGTGATCTTTCCACTAGATCACACTGTATTTATCCTCAGTGTGGTCATATTTCTGTTGGGGCCTTATAATTCCCCTCGGTGTGATTTGGTCCGTGTCTAAAGTCAGAATTCTCTGCTCTTTTAACATTTGAGGCGCCTGACCCAGTTCCAACATGGAGACATTTGGTTCCACCAGTTTCTAACTTCCAACCAGTGACCCCTGAGCCACGTCCTCCCGCGGTCCTGGAATGCCCTCCCTCCTCACCTCTTCCCCTTGACTCTATTGCCATTGTTCTCGTCTGTCCGTCTCCCCCGATTAGACCGTAAGCCCGTCAAAAGGCAGGGACTGTATCTGTTGCTGACTTGTTAATTCCAAGCGCTTAGTACAGTGCTCTGCACATAGTAAGCGCTCAATAAATACTATTGAATGAATGGTGGAAAGAGCATGGGCCTGGGAGTTGGAGGACCTGAGTTCTAATCCTCGTTCCACCACGTGTCTGTAGTGTGACCTTAGGCAAGTCACTTCTCTGAGCCTCAGTTTCCTCATCCGTAAAATGGGGATTAAAACTGTGAGCCCCTCGTGGGACATGGACTGTTGTCCAATCCGAGCATCAGGGATCTATCTACCCCAGCAGTTAGTTGAATGCCTAACACATAGTAAGCACTTAACAAATACAAAAAATTAAAATAAGGCTTTGAAGGTGGGGAGAGTGTCTGTTGGCTAAAAGGGAGGGAGTTCCAGACCAAAGGCAGGATGTGAGTGAGAGGTTGGTGGCAAGATAGATGAGATCAGTCAATCAGTCATATTACTGAGTGCTTACTATGTGCAGGGCATTGTACTAAGCGCTTCGGAGAGTATAATACAACAGAATTAGCAGACCCGTTCCCTGCCCGTTGAGTAAATGCCCCATAAACACTATTGATTGATTTATTGATTGGTGAATGAAATGAGCCCTGGGATAGTTCTGCATAGTTCTGGGGCATTTTCAGACAAAGTCACTTCTGGGTAGATAATCCTGGGTTTCACTCAGAAAATTGAAGTTCCATGGGGCGGTGGCAGGCTGAATGCTGATTGCTGTTTCCCTCTGGTTTCAGTAAGATTCTCTGGTTACAAATTAACCCCATTTGTCCATCTGTTTTGAAGCTGAACAGGACAATCTCTTGGCAGATGGGGCGTGTGAGTGGGTGATGGGGAATGAGGAAGGGAAAGGTGAGAGGAGGAGTGCAAGGTTGTGGAATCCCTCCTTTCTTGCTGTAGTAGGAGTTTGGATTGATTCGGAGGATTTTCAAATACGGTATCAATTTCGTCTCAGTTGTTAAAGTTGACCTCACAAAATCAGTTCAAGCACAGCAGAGGTCATGGCCTGATTCTGGGAGCTTCGATCGATTATATTTATCGAACACTTGCTATGTGCAGAACATTACACTACTTCTTACGGGCTCATGTGTCTTCCAATTCTTGCACTGTACTATGCAGTGCTCTGTGCATAGTAGGTGCTCAAAAAATGCCACTGATCAGTTGGTACATGTGATCCTCCCCTCCAGGTGCTTGGAATCTAGTGAGGGAGACACATTTAAATGAACTACAGATTAATTGTATTAATGCCTGTCTCCCCCCTTTAGACTGTAAGCTTGTTGTGGACCGGGAACACGTTTGCCAATTCTGTTGCATTGTACCCTACCAAGCGCTTAGTACAGTGCTCTGCACACAGTAAGTGTTCAATAAATACCACTGATTGGGGGAAGCAGCAGAGTATAAGGATAGGTACATAAATGCAGTAATTTATTTATATTAACGTCTATCTCCCCCTCTAAACTGTAAGTTCATTATGGGCAGGGAATGTGTCTGTTTATTGTACTCTCCCAAACCCTTAGTACAGTGCTCTGCACATAATAAGCACTCAATAAATGCAGTTGACTGACAGTGGAGGTGAATCTTGAGGTGCTTTGGTACAGCTCCCAAGTGTATAAATGACATACAAAGGAGGGTGAATAGGACAAGAAGATTAGATGCTAGAGAAGTCTTCAATCAATGGCATTTATGGACTGCTTTCTATGTGCAGAGCACTTTACTAAGCACTCCCTGTAGAAGATATGATTTTAGCAGGGTTTTGAACTCAGGACTCCCCGAATCTTCAGGTCTTCCTCTCCCCTCCTCCTTTATTTTAAATTTTTTAATGGTATTTGTTAAACGCTTACTCTGTGCCAGGGACTGAACTAAGAGCTGAAATAGATCAAATCTAATCAGGTTTGACCCAGTCCCTGTCCCATGTGGGGCTCAGACTTTTCATTCCCATTTTACAGGTGAGGTAACTGAGGCACAGAGAAGCAAAGTGACTTGCTCAAGGTTACGCAGCAGACAAGAGGCGGAGCGGGGGGATTGAGACCCAGGTCCTTCTGACTCCCAAGCCAGTGCTCTATCCACTAGACCACACTGCTTCTCATAAACTTCTCCTTCCCTCCTCACCCCAGTTCAGGGAAGGAAGTGGGAATCTGGCCTTGCTCTGGGGGCAATGGTGCCTTGATTCGGACTGAATCTTCAGCAAGGGAGAGGCCTGAGGAACTCAGAACTTCATCCGAACTGGGTCGCGCTGCTTGGCTCCCGCCGGGGTGAAACCTGGCTAAGCTGAATGTCTTAAATAAATAGTTCCCACCATGGTGGTTTTCTGCCACTCCCTGCCCCTCCCTAGTCAGCCCCGAGGAAAACCAGTTTGTCTGGAATTGGGGCGGCTTCCTGGCGGTTCTTAGGCCAAGACCATGCTATTCAACATTAAGGTAGTGATAGGTAGTGGTGGGTACCTCCTGGTAATGGTAATAATGATGATGGTCCTTGTTAAGTGCTTACTATGTATCAAGCACTGTTCTAAGCGCTGGGGTAGATACAAGCTAATCAGGTTGGGCACTTTCTCTGTCCCACATGGGGCTTGCAGTCTTAATCTCCATTTTACAGACGAAGTAACTGAGGCAGAGAGAAGTTGTGACTTGCCTAAGGTCACACAACAGACAAGTGGCGGAGCCGGGATTAGAACCCAGGTCCTTCTGATCCCCAGGCCTCTACTCTATCTACTAGGCCAGGCTGTGGGAACACTTACTCCTGTAGCCTGTCTGCAGTGCTTGGGACAGAAGCCTTGTCATTGGTACTGGGGAAAGGGTCTTCTCTGATCATCAGAAGACCCGGGGGTATTTATCAAGCACTTACTGTGTGCTGAGCACTGTTCAAAGCATTTGGGAGAGTATAACAGAGATATTCCCTATCCAAAAGGAGCTTACGGTCTAGAGGACAATGACCTAAATAATAGTAGTAATGATATTGGTACTTGTTAAACGCTTACTATGTGCCGAGCACTGTTCTAAGCACTGGGGTAGAGACAAGTTAATCAGGTTGGACACAGTCCCTGTCCTACATGGGGCTCATCGTCTTAACCCCCAGTTTACAGATGAGGAAACCGAGGTGTAGAGATGTGAAGTGATCTTCCCAAGGTCATGCAGCAGACAAGCGGCGGAGCTGGAATTAGAACCCAGATCTTCTGGTTCCCAGGCCAGATTCTGTCCTCTAGGCCATGCTGTTTCCTGTGGACTTGGGGAACGCTTGGTGGGATAGACAACAGAGATGAATAGAATGGGAGTCAGGAAACCTGGGTCCAAATCCAGCCACATGATGTGCCCCCACCCCTCAATACTCTGGGCCTCAATTTCCCACCTGAATGAGAAGCAGCTACTAATTACAAAAAGTGTAACTGGAGGATGTTTGGACTGCTCCTGTGGATTCTACTCACAAGTGTGATGATGTGGCTAAGATCTTCCGTTATCGGTCTTTAACTGCGCTAGTAAGTGGTCTCATAATAATAATTATGGTACTTATTAAGTGCTTACTATGTGTCAAGCACTGTTCCAAATGCTGGAGTAGATACAAATTAATCAGGTTGGGGACACAGTCCCTTTCCCAAGTGGGGTTTGCATTCTCAATCCCCATTTTACAGATGAGGTAACTAAGGCACAGAAGAAGTGAAGTGACTTGCGCAAGGTGACACAGCAGACAAGTGGCCAAACTGGGATTAGAACCTATGACCTTCTGACTCCGAGGACCCTGCTCTATCCATTACTCTATGCTGCTTCTCTAGTATACTGTGCTCTGTGGTCTCTATAAGCTATGGTATACTAGAAGGAGAAGCAGCGTGGCTCAATGGAAAGAGCCTGGACTTGGGAGTCAGAGGTCATGGTTCGAATCCTGGCTCTGCCACTTGTCAGCTGTGTGACTGTGGGCAAGTCACTTCAATTCTCTGGGCCTCAGTTACCTCATCTGTAAGACGGGGCTTATCTGTGAGCCTCATGTGGGACAACCTGATTATCCTGTATCTACCCCAGTGCTTAGAACAGTGCTCTGCTTAACAAATACCAACATTATTATTATTATAAGCGTGAGTCTGAGCGGGAGAGAAAACTGAATGGATAGTCTGTTGCTTGATTAAAAAAAAAACACCAAAAAAACAAAAACCCTGCTGAGTCCATTAACTGCCTAAACAGAAATAGCCCAAAAGAAGGGCAAAAAAGAGAAATAAATATGTGGAGCTGGTAGAGAAGATTTAAATGTGGAGACTAATGTACAGCCAAGCCAAGTATTTCAGCAGCTAGGGTGGTGCCACAGAAGCTACTTAAACATTTTAAGGAATTGGAGAATGATTCTACAGTGACTTCAATCCAAAAACTCTCCTGCCTGGTTGTGTACCACATAACCAGAAGCATTTTCTCTCAATAGGATCATGGCTATTGTGAGTATTTCCCCTGTCTCCTTACTCCTCATCCAACTCCGCATCAAACAGGAACTCCTTACCGTAGACTTTCAAGCACTCAGTCGGCTTGCCTCCTCCTACCTTACCTTACTGATCTCTTACAGCAGCCCAACCTACACACTGCACTCCTCTAGCGCCAGCTTGCTCACCTTGTGCCCATCTCGTCTATCTTGCTACCAACGTTTTCCCCACGCCCTCCTTCTGGCCTGTAATGCCCTCTCTTTCCGTATACGCCAGAATATCACCAGCCCTTATTAAGGTCACAACTCCTCCAAAAGGCGTTTCTCGATTAAGCCCTCTTTTCCCTGTCTCCCTCTCCCTTCTGTCTCATCTGTGCACTTGGAGCTGTACCTTTTGGACATTTGGTATTTCCCCCACCCTCACCTCAGTCTCACAGCACTTACATAAAGATCCCTAACTTATTTATATTAATGTCTGCCTCTCCCTCTAGACTGTAAGCTCCTTGTGAGCAGGGATTTTTAAAAAAATAGTATTTAAGTGCATATTATGTGCCAGGAACTTTTCTAAGTGCTGGGGTAGATCCAGGGTAATCAGGTTGGAACCAGTCCCTGTCCCACATAGGGCTCACATTTTACAGATGAGGTAACAGGCACAGAGAAGTTAAGGTCACACAGTAGACAAGTGGCAGAGCCAGAATTAGAACCCATGTCCTTCTGACTCCCAGGCCTATGCTTTAATAATAACGTTGCTTTTGGTAAGCACTTACTTGGTATTTGTTAAGCGCTTACTATGTGCAGAGCGCTGTTCTAAGCGCTGGGGGAGATAAAGGGTAATCAGGTTGTCCCACGTGAGCCTCACAGTTAATCCCCATTTTACATATGAGGTAATTGAGGCACAGAGAAGTTAAGTGACTTGCCCACAGTCACACAGCTGAACTAAGTCATTCTGGTTCTCAAAAAGGCCATTTATAGAGGGAGGCACATGTGACTCTGTGGTATTATGCTCTCCCAAGTGCTTAGAACAGTGCTCTGCACACAGTAAGCACTCAATAAATACCATTGAATGTGAAAAGACGAAT
This sequence comes from Ornithorhynchus anatinus, assembly GCF_004115215.2. Taxonomy (NCBI): domain Eukaryota; kingdom Metazoa; phylum Chordata; class Mammalia; order Monotremata; family Ornithorhynchidae; genus Ornithorhynchus; species Ornithorhynchus anatinus. The sequence continues at coordinate 34,097,426 of NC_041738.1, read as the reverse complement.
CTGAGAAGTAATAATAATAATGACACTGCTCCCAGAGAGACCAAAGGCATTTCAGCTCTGATCTCTTTTTGTGTTTCAGAATCCTTGTGAGGGAGGAATTAAGGAAAGGGTGAAAGGGAGGGAGGGGCAGGAGGGATTCTTAACCCCGTTTCATGGATGGGGAAACTAAGTCACTGAGAAATTAGCCGACTTGACCAAGGCTGCTCAGCAAGCCAGAAACCGATCTAGGCCTGGAATCCAGGTTTCCGGCCTGCCAGCTCTACCTGTTACGCCCGAGTCGGGAGGTTGAATCTTTGGTGGGATTTCTTATCAGCGATCCAGCTCAGTTGGGCCTAGTTCCCCTCACCCTTCCAGACTCTGTAGACTCTTGAGCTCAGCAACTCTTTGAAAGGAGGAGTCCGTGCCACTCAGTTAAACTTAATCCAGCTTCCACAGCGCAGGAGTTACTCAGCTGTGCAGGGAGCCGGAAAAAATTTCATTACCTTTTTTTATGGTTTGTTAGACGTGTTTACTATGTGCCAGCATTGAGCATCGTTCTAAGGCACAAAAGGAAGTTTTTGAGGGGTCCTGTTCCTCTCGACATGAAAGCTGAGCAGAGAAACAGGGGAGCAGTGATTTATTGAGCAGAACTGTATTGTTCAGTAAGTAGCTCTGCTCCATCAAAGTCCCCCGGCGGGAACCTGACCAGGAAGGGATAGCCACACCTCAGCTGACTGGACCAGGCTTCCGGCCACCTGGGATTGACTAAGAGCACTGGAGAGATAGGAGCCATTTGAGAGTTAGGACACCTGAGCTCTGATCATCCCTACTCTGCCACTGGCCTGCTGGATGACCTTGGACAAGTCACTTCACTTCTCTGGATCTTGGCTTTCTCATCTGTACAATGGGGATGAGCTACCGGCTCACGCTACTTTTTAGAATATGAGGCTCATGTAGGACAGGGATTGTGCCCAACTTGATTATTATTATTTTAATGCTATTCGTTAAGCGCTATGTGATGAATTCTGTCTTAAGTGCTGGGGCAAATACAAGCTAATTAGATCAGACACAGTTCCTGCACTGCATGGGGCTCACAGCCTGAGCAGTAGGGACAACAGGTATCCCCATTTTATGATTGAGGAAACAGAGGCACTGAGAAGTTAAGTGACTTGCTCAAAATCGCCCAGCACACAAGTGGCAGAGCCAGGATTGAGCTCCCAGGTCTGAGCTCTTTCCACTAATAATAATAATAATAACTGTGGTATTTGTTAAGCACTTAGTATGTGCCAGGCACTACTGTAAGCACTGGGCTAGATACAAGCAAATCGGGTTGGACACAGTCCCTGTCCTCTATAGGGCTCACAGTCTCAATCGCCATTTTACAGTGCCTCTGTGCCTCAGAGAAGTCAAGTGATTTGCCCAAGGTCACACAGCAGACAAGTGATGGGGCCGGGACTAGAACCCAGATCCTTCTGACCCCCAAGCCTCTGCTTTATCTACTAGGCATTAGGCCATGCTGCTTGAATCTAGTCCAGAGCTTGGTGCCCAGTAAGCATTTAATGCCCTACTAATAAGGCATTCATTTATTGTCATATTTATTGAGAACTTACTGTGTGCAAAGCACTAAGTGCTTGGGAGAGTACGATATAACAATAAACAGACACCCGGTTGTTGTCCTTCAGGTGCCTCTAATCAGCTAGAATTGTTCAGTGTTCTGCACACAGTAAGTGCTCGATAAATTCAAAGAATGAATGATTGAGTTGTGGAGACAGGGCCTGCCCTTAAATCCAGGTGATAACCAGAAGTTCCCCAAGGACACCGACAGCTCAGAGATACACAAGGAGCCTGGGGGCTGGTCAATCGATCAATCGTATTTATTGAGAGCTTCAATCCTGTTCACATATTGCTTTTCTTCTCCGCCTGTCCAGGTGCTGGGATTGCTGGTTTGGGCCCTCGTTGCTGACACCCCATACCATCCCTACCCGGCTTATGGCTGGGTGATGTTTGTGGCTGTTACCCTCTGGCTGGCAACAATCATCCTGTTCGTCCTCTATTTCCTGCAGCTGCACGTGAAACTTTACATGGTTCCCTGGCCTCTGGTGGTGAGTACCTGATCCCCAGCGGAACAGGGGGCTGGATCTCTTTGTCAGTGGAACGTATAATAATAATAATAATGTTGGTATTTGTTAAGCGCTTACTATGAGCAGAGCACTGTTTGAAGCGCTGGGGTAGGTACAGGGTAATCAGGTTGTCCCACGTGAGGCTCACAGTCTTAATCCCCATTTTATAGATGAGGTAACTGAGGCACAGAGAAGTGAAGTGACTTGCCCGCAGTCACACAGCTGACAAGTGGCAGATCCGGGATCCGGGATTGGTGGACTTGTGGTCCACATTTAATCTCTGGTTCTGTCTGTGTGTGGTACAGCACTGAGGGCAAGAATTAAAAAACAAAAAGCAAACAAATCAAATCCATTTGGTTGGGACCTACATGGTCCCAGGATTTGGCAATGTTTTTTTTTATGGTTTTTGTTAAGCACTTACTTAAGCACTTCAATAAATACGATTGAAATACGATTGAATGTGCCAGGCACTGTACTAAGCACTGGGGTGATTGCGAGGTAATCCGGTTGGACACAGTTCACATCCCACATGAGGCTCACAGTTTTAATGCCCATTTTAGGACTGAGGTAACTGAAGCACCTCAGTAGTGATACCTAAGATGGTGGCCCTTTGGTCCTTTTCTTCCACATGTTAAGGAGTTGCCACAGGATCCCAAAGATGTCACCATTATCACCTCCTTCAAGAAGGTGAAAGTTCTCACTGTGGCAATTACTGAGGCATCTCATTGCCCTCTGTTGTCAGCAAGATCCTTGCCAGAGTTTCTGCAACAGCTCTGTATATATCACCACAGGAAAAATTAAAGACAAGAAAACTGGAATGTCAAGTATTTAAGAGTATTTGAGCAGCAAGAGAATGAAGTGGGGCCTTTCCCATGGCATTTAACTGGATATCAATACATCGTATACATCGAGTGCTTACTATATGTAGAGCACTGTACTAAGCGCTTGGGAGAGTACGATGTAACAATAAACAGATACATTCCCTGCCCACACTGAGTTTACAGTCTAGAGGACAAGCGTACGGTTCAGCTAGCCCCAGGCAGAGCCAGGTACGCCCGCGTCTTTCAACCGAAATGGGAAGGAGAGTTAGAATCGTTCGTGGTTGCAGGGCTCATCTGGGGATCTGAGAGGTGGCTGGGTTGTCTGAGAGCAGGTCCCACATCTTGGCCCCACGGTCAGGAGGGTGACTCTTGGTTTTCATCAGTCAACAGTATTTATTGAGAGTTTATTGTGTGCAGAGCACTGCACTAAACGTCTGGAAGAGTACAGTATAACAGAGTTGGTAGACCTGTTTTCTGCTCATAGGAGCTTAGAGTCTAGAGGGGGGACTGATATAAATATCTGCTAATTAACATTTTGGATGTGTTCATAAGGGCTGTGGGACTGAGGATTGGGTGAATAAAGGGTACAAATCCAAGTTCAGTGGAGATGAGGAGAGGAAATAAGGGCTTAGAAAAGGCCTCTTGGAGGAAATGTGATTTTAATAAGGCTCCGTAGGTGGGGAGAGCGATCGCCTGTCGGACATGAAGGGGGAGTTCGAGGCCAGAGGCAGGACGTGGGCAAGGGGTCGGTGAGGGTTGTAGTAGGAAATTAGCAAGGTAAGATAGGAGGGGGCAAGGTGATTGAGTGCTTTAAAGCCAATGATAAGGAATTTCTGTTTGATGCGGAGATGGATGGGCAGCCCCTGGAGGTTCTTGAGGAGTGGGGAAATGTGGACTGGTTTTGTAGAAAAATGATACAGGCAACAGAGTGAAGTATGGACTGGAGTGGGGAGAGAAATGGAAAGTCAGCAAGGAGGAATAAGTGCCTGGATTAATGCGGTAGCAGTCCGGATGAGAGGAAAGAGTGGATTTTCTCACTGTTGTAAAGGTAAAGCCGACAGGATTTGGTGGCAGATGGAGTGTGTGGGTTGAATGCGAGAGATGAGTCGAAGATAATGCCAAGGTTACAGGCTTGTGAGACAGGGAGGATGGTGGTGTCATCAACAGTGATGGGAAAGGCAGGGAGAGGACAGGGTTTGTGTAGGAAGATAAGGAGTTCTGTTTTGGACATGTTAAGTTTGCGATGTCGGTGGGACATCCAAGCGGAGATGTCCTGAAGGCAGGAGGGACTGTGAGATTGCAGAGCAGGAGAGAGATCAAGGCTGGAGATGTAGATTTGGGAATCATCCACCTGGAGGAGGTATTTGAAGATGATGTTTCCAAAATCATCGCCTGTAAATAGCGACTGCTCATCGTACCGTGAAGAATCCCTCCCGCCCTCCATTTGTGGATTTTCACACGGTTCCTGTCCTAGCGACAGTCGGTCGGTTAATACGCTTCCCACCCTCAGATCTCATGGAACCCTTTGATCATATTTTTGCACCAGAAAATCCCCGCAACTGAGATGTGGAGCTTTCGGAGTGTGAATGACACGTGACATTACAACCGTCAAAGCAGGCAAGAGGCAGCATTGTTCTGGAATTCAATGACATTTTAAATTTAGGAATGTGAGTCATCTCTAAGACAGAATGGTTTTGTTAGGTGTTAACACACTGGTGAGAAGCCAAGCTGTCTCCCTAGAATGGTTGGGAAACCCTGGAGGAGGAAGGAATTAACGGCGTCATTGGATGTCGTATGTATAGTTCACCCCCTCGAATGAATGGATGTTTGACCTGTTTAAAGCGATCTTCAGGGAAAGAGATGCCTACAGTTTCCTCTGGTCCCAGACAGCCTGGAAGTTCTTTTTTATACCTAAGTCCTTCACGCTACAGCTTAAACTCTTTTCCTCTTGTTTCGTTTTGGTGGATATGAAAAAAAGCCAGCACCACCTCCTTCTTTTACCTGATGATGATTGTGTCTCCTGCCCGGCCTTCTTTTCTCCGGGATCAAAACCTCCAGTTCCTCTTATTGGATGACTCTTTCTGTTCATTGCAATCATGTGGCGTCGGGTACATCCTCTTTCAAAATACTCCACAGTCATAAATGGGATTGGGGATTTCTGAAAGGGCGTCAGTTGTCTTCCAAAATTGACTGATCTAATTTTACTGGTGGATTCTCTACCAGAAAGTGATGATTATTACTAATGCCCACTCTGGCCTAGACTGTAAGCTCACTGTGGGCAAAGAAAATATCTACCAAATAATAATAATGATGGTATTTGTTAAGCATTTACTATGTGCCAAACACTGTTCCTAACACAGGGGTTGATACGAGGTAATCAGCTTGTCCCACGTAGGGCTCACAGACTTAATCCCCATTTTACAGATGTGAGGTACAGAAAAGTGAAGTGACTTGTCTGAAGTCACCCGGCAGACAAGCGGTGGAGTCTGGATTAGAACCCATGACCCCTGACGGCCAGGCCCGTGCTCTATCCACTACACCGTGCTGCTTCTACTTCTGCCAGTCACTTATCTCAACCTCTTCTCTTTCCTTTATAGCTGCTGATTTTTAATGTGTCTGCTGCCATCCTGTACATCACTGGCTTCATAACTTGTTCCGCGTCAGTCCAAAGCACATCCCACCGTGGCTCTCTGTCCTACAACAAAAGGGCCGCGGCCTCGGTAAGTGTGAGGGACTTTGATCTTTGCGGTGGGTGGAAATAGGGATAAATGGGATTCCCATCTCAACTCGACCGAGAGGTGAAAATGGGCCTCAGAAGAACCAGAGAAATAATTTCAATCTCAACCGGAGAAGGTTGGCCTTCTGGAAAGAGCATAGGCCTGGGAGCCAGAGGATGTGGGTTCTAACCCCCCCGCTCTGCCGATTGCTTGCTGTGTGACCTTGGGCAAGTCATTTAATAATAATTATGGTATTTGTTAAACACTGTTCTAGGCACTGGGGTAGATACAAGGTAATCGCGTTGTCCCAAGTGGGGCGCACAGTCTTAATCCCCATTTTACAGATGAGGTACCTGAGGTGCAGAGAAATTAAACAGCTTGCCCATGGCCGCACAGCAGACAAGTGGTGGAGCCGGGATTAGAACCTGCATCCTCTGACTCCCGAGCTTGTCCTCTTTCCACTAAGCCACGCTGCTTCTCTTGTGTGCCTGTCTGTTACCTTGTCTGTAAAATTCATTCAATAGTATTTATTGAGCGCTTACTATGTGCAGAGCACTGTACTAAGCACTTGGAATGTACAAATCGGTAACATAGAGAGACAGTCCCTGCCCTTTGATGGGCTTACAGTCTAATCGGGGGAGACGGACAGACAAGAACAATAGCAATAAATAGAATCAAGGCGATGTATATCTCATTAACAAATTGTTCTCTCCCAAGTGCTCCGTGTAGTGCTCGGTATATAGTAAGCACTCACTAAATACCATCTATTTGATTGGTCTACCCAGCGGCGCTTAGAACAGTCCTTGACAAAAAGTAAGTGCTTAACAAATACCATTTAAAAATAATTACATTCCCATAAGAGCCATTTATGGATACCTGTAAACACACTTTCCCCCTCAAGAATCCAATGGAAAAAGAGTTTGTCATGGTCCCTTCCAACCTAAGTTCCTGGGACTCTTAATTATTTGATAAAAGCTTCAGAGTCCCAGGGCTCCTTGTCACTCGTGGACTGGGCCGCACCGTCCTCCTCTCTCCGCCTCCCGCCCCCTGGAGATTAGGTCACGCTGACCCCGTCCCACCCGGTGTTTCTCTTCTTTTTCAGTTCTTTGCCTGTCTGGTGATGATTGCCTATGGGGCAAGTGCTTTCTTCAGCTTCCAGACCTGGAAAGGAATTGGCAGCAATGCAGCGACCAGTCAGATGACTGGCACTAACTATGCTTAAAGTCACCAACGCCCATGGGCCGCTTTGGTTCTGACATCTACCTGGCAACGGGCTGAAGCTCTGGAGAGCACCGTTCACCAGATACGAGGCCTACTGCCAACGTGGCTGTGGCCGAGGGCACCCATTGATGCCCGCCCTCCGTGACTTAGAGAAGCAGAATCTCCACCCTGTATTGACGCTGATTGATTACCCGCTGGTAGATCCAAGAGATAGGCTGAAGGGTGACCTTCTCATCACCAAATGCGTTCCTATTTTCAGGAAGTTCCTGGGAGAGGAAGAGGGACAATGGGTCTGTTCGGCCCCAGCTTTGTGGTGAACGATAGACACGGGGCAACTGAAGATTTTTACGACACTGTAAGCTCCTTGTGGGCAGGGATCGTGTCTGCCTGCTCTGTTACACTGTACTCTCCCAAACCTGTAGTACAGTGCTCTGCACACCGTAAGTGCTCAATAAATACCATTGACTCTTACTGTCCCATCAGTAAGGTCACCTTAAACTCCCTGCAGTTAAATGTACATAAAGCTAACCATAGGGGTCTTAGTGTTTCAAAAGGCTTAGCCAGCCTTATGCTTAAATTCCTTCTAATCATCTGATTTCTTAAAACTTACTCCCTGTGATTGTTTTAATAACTTTTCTAAAGCTCAAGTTCCATGGTAGAGTTTTAACAGCATTTGACGGTGCAGAATTCTCCCCACCCTCCTCCCACCATACTTACGTGCTAGTTAAAATTATCCTTTGAGCAGAAAAGAAAATGTCATGTTCACTGGCGTACCAAACTAGGAGAAAAATCATTTGAAGTTAAAAAAAAAAATTCTTAAAAATAGTATTAAGTCTTCATCCTCGTTCTACATATCGCACGTACAAAGCAGCACATAAGGGATTTCTTGGTGAGTTTCAAATGAGGTGGTTATTTAGTGGTGAAAGACATCGGTATTAAAGCCTTTAAAAGGATACCTTTTTTTTAAGTTATTATTTTGGAGGGGAGGTAGGAGGACTTATACTTTGAAACCTGTATGAGCTCTCCATGGTTTTTAGTTCCAATTTTGGCAAAAGTTTATACAAAGTGATTTCCTTTCTGCGTGTATTATATGAAGATAGATGATTGGTTGTGGTCCATCATCTGTTGTAAGTGGGTAACTGGTACTTCTGACCTTGTTCTTTCTACACAGAGGTCTCAGCAACAAAAAGATGGTTTTGAGAGGGTGAGAAATTCACAGCTTGGTAAGACACTCCTCTTGACCAGTAATAATAACAATAATGATGGTATTTGTTAAATGCTTACTTTGCGTCGTGCCGTTCTAAGTCCTGGAGTCGATACAAACTAATCAGGTTGAACACAGTCCCTGTCCCGCACGGGGCTCACCCTCTTAATCCCTGTTTTACAGATGAGATAACTGAGGCCCAGAAAAGTGAAGTCTCTTTCCCAAATTCACACAGCAGCCAAGGGGCACAGCTGGGATTAGAACCCTGGTCCTTCTGACTCCCATTCTTTCAATCGTATTTCTTGAGCGCTTACTGCGTGCAGATCACTGTACTAAGCGCTTGAATGTACTTGCTCTATTCGCTAAACCATGCTACTTCTCCATTGTGAACTTCTTGGGGCCAGAGTCGCTCCTTGGCTCCCGTAGATCCAAACTCACCCCCTGATCCCATAAACCCGTCACCACCAGCTGATCAGAGACAGGGGACAGCTCTCAGCAGGATCCTGGCCCTTTGAGGCTCTTACTCCCTTCCTTTTTTTTTTTTTTTAAAACTCAGCTCTAGTTTCTTTCTGGACTTTAAAACTCTTGTGGGCAGGGAATGTCTATTAACTCTACTGTAGTGTACTCTCCCCAGTGTGTAGTTCAGTGTTCTGTCCATGGTAAATGCTCAAATACCACTGATTGATTGATAGGCCTAGTGATCAATCAGTGGTATTTATTAGGTGCTTGCCTTCTGCCAAGCATTGTTCTAAGCACTGGGGTAGATACAAGGTAATCAGATTACAGAGGGCTCAATATCCATTTGGCAGATGAGGTAACTGAAGGCTAGATAATTGAAGAGACTTGCCCAAGGTCACACACGGAGTCAGCATTAGAACCCAGATCTTATGACCTCCAGACCCGTGCTCTTTCCACTAGGCCACGATAACGCAACAGAGATGGAAGACACAGTTCCTGCTCATAACAAACTTACAGTTTACAGGGAAGAAGTCCTCACCGTCACTTTAGCTGATCAATTGCTTATGTTTGTTCATTTTGTGTCTCCTTTCCAAGAGGTTACCATTTATTATTACCCTCTAAATGCCTCTGCCGTGGTTAAGAGTGACTAGGTCAAGTACTGAAAGTGGGTGAAAGTAAAATATCACAATGTTCACTTGTCTGCTGTAGCAAAGCCTATTTTTGTCCTGGGTTATCTGCATGACTAAAAGCCAGGTGTGTGAGTCTTTGAAGAAATCCAGCTTGACGGAAATGGAGGCTTACAAAAGGATGAAAAGATTCCTTACAGAGAGAACAGTGTGGTAATGTCTGTTTATACCATATCACCTTTGTCCTGTACCTGGAACTTGCCCGCAGCCATGTCTAAACAAGCAAAAGATTGAAATATTGCCACTGTAGGAAACCCTAAGAGCCCCCCAAAGCCAGACTCAGGGTACAAAATGAAGGAAGTGATCTTTAATGTTTGGGGGATTTTTCTTGCACAACAAGACAAGTTACACTCACAGTAGAAAAATGTTTCTCAGTACATGACGTATATACATAAAGAAAATGACATTCAACACCCCACAGTCTAAATTTAATGTAGATTTTTCTTTGAATAGGAAGTTAAATAATAGAAGTTAACCATATGTCTTTTCTTCTTTCAAAAAGGACAAGATTTGTCACAGTTTCCTTTTCCATACTGTCGAGAGAAGTGAATGACTGTCCCAAACATTTGATTAGTGACATAAATACCTGCCTCTTCTTCTACAGAAGGTCAGAGCTGGGCCAGTGGTGACAGAACTGAGGCTGTGGAACAGCTGGGAAGTAAGTTTCATTTTTATGATTGGAAACAATACGATTGGAACCTATAGGACTTTAGCAAACTAGACAAGCCGGGCTAGCATTCTGTGAAAAAAGGGTCTTATTTCAAGGTCACTTTTCCAACACGAATTAGCCTCAACAGGTGACCTATTTGGAAACAAAGTTGTGGCTCTTCTTCCCCTACCAGAGTACTTATACCATGAACTCACTGGCTAATATTTACAATTCTTAAAAGAACATCCAAGGTGACTTCTAATTTTAGAGCAAAAATCACAGAATTTTGGATTTACTTTGGGAAGTCCTACCTGAAAATGGAGTGTCCGCTTACTGTACACTTTTGGCTGAATATTCTTCCACACTTTAAAATTTTGATCAGAATAATGGGACCAGTAAAGTGCCAGCTGGGATGACTGGATACTACAAATACATGCACATGCCTCATTCGCAACTAGGTTTAGAGCACTTCGTTCAGCTGAAGATACTGAAGGAATGATCCAGTTGGCTTTTCTTGGGACAGCCAATGGGAAACACTGAACACTTGGATTTAGGAAGTCCAAAGACAGAAGCAGGCTGTTCCTTGACAAACGGCTCTTTCGGGCAACCTTGACAAGTGGCCATAAATCCTGTCAGCTTTTGGTGCCGAGATACACTTTTCAAAAACAGATCCTCTTTTTAGGCCAAAAGAGCGTACGCACCTGAACCCATCCTGCTCCAAAGGCAGAGGGCTTATCCCCTTGTTCTGGTTCTTTGGACCTAAAGGGATCCAGCCCCGAACCAGAGATGTGAATGGTTACTTTCTCTTCCAACTCTTCCAAGAACACTCTGGAGCCGCACTGAGTATGCTGGGCTGGCGTACTGGGGAGGTCGGGGGGTTAATGTGGGTCTGTGCTAAGCAGCATACAGAGCCCATGCGGTTCACGTTACTCTTTCTGGGATCATTCAACACTTGACCCCATTCTTTGTGAAAATTTCTGTCAAGTTGGCCAAACTACTGTTCCTGCTTGCACCGCGTCTGCCATGTAACTCGCTGAGGTCACAGCCCGGGCTTTAACCGGGAAGTCCAAGAGCAGAGACCTCGCCTCGCGAGGCCTGAACTAGTGTCGAAAATTATTCTGGGGGGCGGAGGAGGATCTGCATGAAGTGACAACCAAGCCACTGCTTAAGTCCAGGCCTCGACCTTCTTTTTCCTTAATGAGAAAAAGACAATCCTTAAATTAGCAATCCAACTTGGCGGACATGGGGCCGGGAAAGGGGCAAGGAGTGACTTGAGTGTTATCCTATGCAATAATTTCCTAGGCTAAGAAAGTGCAATACAGTCTTGCAGATAGGAACAAAATGGGCACCAAAGTTCATTAGTATAATTTTACTCCCCTCTTCCTCCTGCTGTAGCTGCCTTATGACCCAGAAGAGCACATGCATCTATCTGCAGCTCAACACAGTCCGGTCCAGTTTTGAAAGGGGTGCCAACTTTTCACTGTGAGTGAGGGTGGGGAGGAGAGAAGAAGGGAGGAGGCTGAGGAAGAAGGTTCTTGCTCTACTATTGCCCGATGTTGCAGGTAAGGGCAGGGGTTCTGGCACTGGCCCGGGATGCAAAAGCAGTGTGGCTAGTGAAAAGACCACGGGCCTGGGAGCCAGAGGCCCTGGGTTCTAATTCCAGCTCCGCCGCCTGCCTGCAGCAGGTAAGGTGACCTTGGACAAGTCACTTATCTGTACCTCAGTTCCCTCATCTGCAAAATGGGGACTCACGACCTGCTTTCCCTACTACTTCTGTGAGCCCCCTGTAGGGCCCGATTATCTTGTAACTACCCCAGCGCTTAGAGCAGTGCTTGACACGTAGTAAACGCTTAACAGATAGTGCAATGACTTTGATTATAATTTTGGAGCTGAGGGCCCGGCTTGGGGTTGGAAGCAGTGAGGTGACCGGGATATCTGTTGCAGCAGCACCAGAGCTCTGACACCTGTCCGGACCCCGGAGCCTCTCCAAGCCATCCGGGAGAAGCAGAGGGAGCAGAAGAGGTGGGAGATGGCTCATCCAGTGACAAAGATGGGAATCCGGTAGAGGTGAGGAGGTGCAGCCTGCTGGCAAGGTTTGGGCACAAAGAATGGAGCCTCGTCTGGCCCCTTTTTGCTTCTAAGGGCATGGACAGGCTAGCTCTGCCCAAAAAGCTGTGCCAATCCCGCTGGTTGACAACACCCCCTTGCCCCTACCTCATTCCCAGGGATCTGGTCCCTGCTTTCAGGTAGAAATCTCCAAGAAAATCAAATAAAATGATGATGAGGGACAGCATTTTAGATTTCTTGGAGGCAGACGCCAGACTTGTTTTAAGCTTAAGGCCCAGCATAACAATGTGACTGCCAGGGGAAGACTGTGACCCAGTGACAGGAAGCTGGGCTTCCTGCCTTCACCTTCTGGGAAAAGGCCAGTACCTGGAGGATGGATGGAAACGGGTCGGGCCAGCCCAGGATCCCAGCGGGGTGAGGTCTGGCCTTCCTCCTCTAAACCTTAGAGTTTACCGTAGCCCAGGGAAGTTACTTACGGCTCGATAGTCCAGGAACATTTCTTTGAAGGCCAGGAAGTCAGTGAATGTGAGCAGCATGTCAAATATATCGCCTGCCACCTCGTCTTTGTGCTGCCTAGAAAACAGAGGTTTGCAGCTTTGAAATTTGATGCCACTTGTCTGTGTGACCTTGGGCAAGTCCCTTCATTTCCCCGTGCCTCAGTTACCTCATCTAAAAAACAGGGATTAAGACTTGAGCCCCACATGAGACAGGGACTGTGTCCAACCTGATTTGCTTGTCTCCAACCCAGAACATAGAGAACAGTGCCTGGCACACAGTAAGTGCTTAAATACCATTATTAGTAGTAGCAACAGTCAAGGAGCCGCTGCTGGCCTCTACATTTCAATGAAGGGCCAAAAGCGTTCTCTTCTGGGGAAACTTCGATCCGACTGAACAACCTGAAAGAGCTGAAGGGGAGTTTGAGGAGAGAAGGCAGGAAGAAAAGGCTGGCTTACAGTAATGTTGCTGTAAAAGCGGGCATGTTAAACCCAGGAATCCTCTCCAGCAGCTGCTCTTCAATATATTTTTCTATCAAAGAGATCTGCAATATCAGAAAGAATGCTGGTCAGCCAGATCAAAAAAACAAATAAAAAACAAAAAATAAAATTCTGTGGGGGAAGGGGAATTTGTTTTGCTATCACACTGCTCCTCCATGCCCCACAGCAGACCCGTGAGTAAGGAAATGAAGTGAATTATCCATACTGAGTAGGTAGGATGAGCATGAAAAAATGAAATCTAATGTTACTTACATTTTTAACTGTTTCTTTCCCAGGCTAAAGTTCAATCCCTCTCATTCTCCTTAGAGCATGGACCTCTGCCTCTGGGCCCCCATACCTTATTCCAACCCCAGGTAGCAGCGTGGCCTTTTGAAAAGAGCGCGAGTCCGGGAGTCAGAGGACCTGGAGTCTGATTCCAAGTCTGCCAACTGCTTGCTGTGTGACCTTGGATGAGTCACTTAACTTCTCTGTGCCCTCAGCTTCCTTAAATGTAAAATGGGATTAAATAGCTATTCTCCCTCCTACATAGTCTGTGGGCTCCATGTGGGGACAGGGACCATGTCCGACGTAATTACCTGTATCTACTCCCGGGCTTAGGACAGTACTTGACATATAGAAACTCTTAAATACCATTTAAAAATAAGAAAAAAGGAAAAAACAAAAAAGAGCGGGCAGCATAGAAGTGGCTCCTGGAAAGATGTGGACACTGGAAAGGCTTCTGACTAACTGCAGATTCCATTTTCCTAAGACCCTGAGTGATGCAAATAGGAAGCCTTCCTAATTGATTCTTTTAATTGCTAATTATCATGGTGGAGAAATAAACTCCGGAGGCCAACTTTTGCTCTGAGGTAGGGTGGTAATTCCCACTGAGCTGTGTATGCACAACCCCATGCTGGATCTGACTGGGGACTTTTAATGCCCATCAAGTTACTCAAGCCCTCTTACATGCAATGTGCAAAACACTGCGCAGTCAGTTCTGCCAAAACAGAATGCCTCGGTGGAATCAGGGAACATCCTGACAGTGTGTGCCTGTCTCTAGAAATGACACAGAACTGTGTTGGGAGAAATGGTTCTGTGTCTACATGCGGCTTTGGAACCGGCATGCGGGTCAGCCCAAGGTTTTTGTGGATGTAAGTTTCTTCCGGAACACAACCCGAGTTGTGGTAAAAGTAACTTTGGTTACCGTGGGGAGAAGACATGATCATTCAGGAAGACACCTTCCCCAGCTCCTAAAAAGAGAAGTCCACATGCACCTCAAAACAGACTACATTCAACAATTCAGAGGTGACAAGTTTAAAAACGAAACAGAACAGTAGGCTTTAGAAAAGGTTAGCCCTCTGGTTCCTTGCTGCTCTAAGCGATTGATCAGGGGTATTTATTAAGTACTCGTGAGAGTAATTTAAAAGGAGTGGTAGACTCGTTCCCTGCCCACAAGGTGCTTAGAGTCTAGGGCAGAACTAAAATTGCTGGTTGACAAATAAAAAGCTGATTAAATCTCTCGAAATTTTAATAAAGAATCCCATAAGAAGAAATAGGAACTAAGAGGTTAGAACAAATCCAAATTAGGTACGAAATAGCAGGTTATTGTTTTTGTTTCTCAAATAGTGGTTTAGGAAATTCTATAGCTTGATTTGGATAGACTTTGTAATCTACCAGTAATAAAGCAATCAATGACATCTGCTGAGCGCAAAGCACTGTACTAAGCATTTGGAAGAGTACAATACAAAAGAATTGGTAGACCTGATTACTGCCCACAAGGAACTGACAGTCTAGAGGGGGAGAGAGACGAGACGTTAAAGGGATGAACATTAAAATAAATTAGATAAGGAAAGTAACAGAGTATAAGGATATGTATCTAAGTGCTGTGGGATTAGGGTGGAGTAAGTATTAAAGTGCTTAAGAGGTACAGAACCAAATGCATAGGTGATGCAGGAAGGAGGGTAAATAATGGTGTGGAAATGAGGGTTTAGCCAGGGAAGGCCCCTTGGAGGAGGCAAAATTTTAGTGGGTCTTTGAGGAGATGGCCTATCAGATATGGTAGGGAAGAGAGTTCCAGACCAGAGGGAGGATATGGGTTAGACAGCGAGACAGATGAGAATGAGATACAGTGAACAGGTTAGTGGTAGAAGAGTGATGTGTATGGCCCGAGGCTGTAGGAGAGCAGCCAGGTAAGGCAGGAAGGGGAGGGAAGAGTAAGAATGCAAAGAAACAAACTTACATATTCATTAAAAATTGGAGTGTAGATGAGTTTGTTCTCTTCGGTATCTTCAAATTCCTGGTAGTACTTATCCATGAAATTTCTTTGTAACATCTGGAACTCCTCATCTGTGCCACAATACAGTAAGAGAATATTCAGATCAGTCTTACCTTTTTCTCAGCCAAACAACTTTATGGGGTGTGACCTGCTAGAAAAGCTAAACTATTCCTCGTCTTCACTTACAAGAAGTGAAAACAATTTTTCAAGGCCAAAACCACTATTTCAACAGATTACGTGTCTCACCGCAAATGAAACACCCGTCATAATCGATCTCACTAATGCAAAAGCCTCAAAGGAGAAAGGCGCGCTCTATTTCATGCTAAATTCAGCACCAAGAGTAACCGAACATTTACCAGCAATGCAGAGACCCAGTTCACAAACAATGTGTTTTTAAATACATTGAAGGCTACAAGGCGGCGTGTGGGGGCGGGGAGAGGGAGAGGTTTAAAAAAAAATATATCAGACTACTGCCTTTCCAAAAGGGATTTGCTGACAGATATTCCGCAGTTTTTGTCACAGTATAGTGACAGTCATAATTCAGGCAATGCAGATTTAGGTTTGAACTTCCAAGACAAGAGCTACACTGGGGAGACCTAGGGGACTGGAAGAGATCATTAGAGTAGCCTAGAATGCTAAAAATGAACTTCCCTCATCCGGTAGCATCCATAAGGAAGTCCACTCGGCTACAGTTAGTTTGGCACGGCAAAGTCTGCCTGGGGGCCACGGTATTGTTGGAGAGGACTTTTGCAATGGCAGGCACCAGGTGGACAAGGAAAATATTTGTAGAGTTTTCCCGGAACCTACCTTCTACCAGACTACAACTATTAATTTTGTTGAGCTTTCCTGGAACCTACCTTTACACCAGACTATCACTATTATTATTATTTCTACCTCGATTACTTAGCATCTACCCCAGCGCTTAGTACAGTGCCTGGCACATAGTAAGTGCTTAAATACCACTATTATTATTATTAATAATTGTGGGAGACTGTCAGCTCATTATGAGCAGGGAATATGTGTATCAACTCTGTTATACTGTATTCTCCCATGTGCTTAGTAGAGTGCTCTAGGTACAGTAAGCACTCAATACCATGATTGATTGGTTGATTAAAACTGTTGTTTATTAATTCAAGCACATTTGAGTGCTGACTGTGTGCAAAGCACTGTACTATGCACTTGGGAGAGTACAACAACAAACAGACACATTTCCCTGCTCATGATGAGCTCACAGTCTGGGCTGACTGACTGGCATTTAAGTGCCTATTATATGTTTAGCACTGTGTTCAATCAATTCAATTGCATTTATTAAGCGCTTACTGTGTGCAGATGACTGTATTAAGCGCTTGAGCACTGTACTAAGCGCTGGAGTAGATACAAAATAATCAGTTTGGACACAGTCCCTGTGCTACTTCGGGCTCACAGTTTAATAGCCCATGTCTTTGATTCACCCACTCGGTTAAGCTAGCCTAGTCTGTAAGCTTGTCTAGTCTTTAGACTGTAGGCTCCTTGTGGGCAGGGAACGTGCGTGTTCATTCAATAGTATTTACTGAGCGCTTACTCTGTGCAGAGCACTTCTCCCAGGCACTAAGTACAGTGTTCTGCACACAGTAAGCACTCAGCAAATACAACTGATGGATTTGAGTATGCTGTTTTGGTTGGGGAGGGCAGGAAGGGGTGGCTTCCCCCCTTAACTACATATTTTCCTCCCGTTCCACCCCTCTCTTTCTGGCTCTCCTGACTGGCAGCTAGAGGAAGCAAGTGGGAAGGGAAAGAAAGGGGGGAGTTTACTCGGTCATTTTTTCTTGTTTTTTTCCCATTAGAGAATCAGTTCCTTGGGTCACAGGAAATAAGACATTTCTAACTTTCACTAGGCTTTAAGTTCCTTGAGAGTGGGGATCAGGTCTATCAGTATTGTACTTTCCCAAGCACTTAGTACAGAGCTCTGCATAAAGGAAGCACTCAATAAATATCACCGATTAATTCTACTTTCCCTAACCTGGGCTTCCACTTAGGCAAACTCACTAAATACTATTATTATTATTAGGTAAGAGTGCTTTAAAATCTCAAGCCAGGGAATGTAGAGAACCACAGGGAAGAGAAATCCTCAGAGGAAAACAAAGGGAAGACCCAGGATCTATTCAGTGTTAATTCTTTACAGACAGTTAATTAACTGTAATTAAGATGATGGATTAACCTACTTATTAAAGTCAAAGAAATTCACACTTTTCAAAACTTACTACCCTAGATTATTTTGGCTAAAACAATTTCAGTGCATCCGGATAATTAAATCTGGAAAAAAGAAATTTCGAACATTCATTTCACTTTCTAAAAAGGGAAAAGAGGTGTTTCGTGCCCATCTAGCTGCCTCTGAGGCCAATCAAAAGCCATGCCCAAGAATGTAGTTTCCGCTCCACCACCTGTCTGCTATGTGGCCTTGGGTGAATCACTTAACTTCTCTGTGTCTCAGTTACCTCATCTGTAAAATGGGGATTGACCGTGAACCCTACGCAGGATAGAGACTGTGTCTAACCCAATTATCTTGTATCTATTCCAGCACTTAGTACAGTGCCTGGCACATAGTAAGGGCTTAACAAATATTATTTTAAAAAACAAAAAACTTGTCTGCAGTCTTAAATGGCTCTCAGTTGACCTATAAAACCTGGTTGCAAATTCCCGTTTCTTTTAAGTGTAAACCAAGTTTGGTTAAGGGTTTTGCCCTGTTTGACTGCCGCAAATTCAGCCAGCGAGTTTTCAGTCTCGGAGAAAATAATTTCTATGATAAACTGCAGCAAGAAGCAGTGCGCAGGGGCAGAAGAGCCTTTGCAGGGGGGTGAGCCTAAGCAGTGTGACTCAGTGGCAAGAACCCGGGCTTGGGAGTCAGAGGTCATGGGTTCTAATCCCGGTTCCGCCACTTGTTAGCTGTGTGACCTTGGGCAAGTCACTTCACTGGGCCTCAGCTACCTCATCTGTAAAATGGGGATGAAGACTGTGAGCCCCACGTGGCACAACCTGACAACCTTGTACCCCAGCGCTTAGAACAGCATTTGGCAGATAGTAAGAGCTTAACAAATATCAACATTATTATTATTAAAATTCTGCAGATCGGCTTTATATTAGGCTCAGGAAATCAAGGAACTAATGGCACTGAATCAGACACAGTGAAAACTGTCTTTCCAGGTCTTTTCTGAACTTCACTTTTACATTTGTTATGTTGATTCATTTTAAAGCTAATACCGGAAACTTACCCATGATTATATCCTCTATGTATCCAATCACAGCATCAAATTCTGCATCAGAGGGGGAGGAACTAAATAAAACAAATGAGTTGAAGGGTTAGTTTTTGTCAAAGCATTGTAATTTTACACTTCTTTAGAGTGTCCATATTGCACTACAGTAAACACACTGGCTTTCTGCAATTTGAAACTTGGAGGAGCCCTGTGTCCTGGCTCTAATCCTGACCCTATCATTTGCCTGCTGTGATTTTAGGCTGGTTACTTAACTTCTCTGTGCCTCATTTTCCTCATCTGCAAAATGGGTGTTAAATACCTATTCTCCCTCCCCCTTATACTATGAACCCCACGTGAGATGGGGACTGCCTGACCGGATCGTATTGTGTCTACTCACCTCTCCCTTACAAGCTCACTGCGGGCAGAGAACGTGTCTACCAACTCTGGTGTATTATACTCTTCCTGGCACTTAGTACAGTGCTTTGCTCCCAGTAAGTGCTCAATAAATACCATTTTTTTAATGCTATTTGTTAAGTGCTTACTACATGTGCCAGACAGTGTACTAAGCATTGAGGTACATACAAGCTAATCAGGGGTCACAGGCCATATCCTTGACGGGCCTCAAAATCTTAATCCCAGTTTTACAGATGAGTTGAGGCCCAGAGAAATGACTTGCCCAAGGTCTCACAGCAGACAAGTGGTGGAGCCACGATTAAAAGTCAAATTGTTTCTCAGTTGATGGTGGTGATGATGGAGACTCATGGACTGGGACAAGATGGTTTCATTTGCAATGGGGGCAGTGTGGCGTAGTGGTGAAATCACTGGTCTGAGAGTCAGAGGAACTGGGTTCTAATCCCGGCTCAGCCAACTGCCTGCTGTGTGACCATGGGCAAGTCACTTAAATTGTCAGTACCTCAGCTGCCTCATCTGTAAAATGAGGATTGAATTCCTGTTCTCCCATCTACTTAGACTGAGTCTCATGAGGGACAGGGACCATATCCCACCTGATTGACTTGTATCTGCCCCGGTACTTAGAACAGTACTTGACACATAGCAAGTGCTTAACAAATGTCGTTAAAACCCCCCCCCCCCCCCGAAAGTCAGTGTGATCATGCAAATTGACCCTACCTTTCGGCCTTTCCTTCCCCAAATTGCGTGGGATTGGTGGGAGATAAAGGTCGGGGGCTTCGAGCCCTTCTTTCCTCAAGAGGCCCCCTCCATAATGCCACCCGCTTCACTCTTGCTCGGCTCCCACGCCGTCCCTCTGTTCCCAGCAGAAGCAGCGTGGTCCTGTAGCTACAGAACTGGCCTGAGAGTCTGAAGGCCCTGGGTTCTAATCCCAGCCCGGTCACTTATCTGCTCTGGGACCTCAGGCAAATCATTTCACTTCTCTGTCCCTTGGCTAGCTTCATCTGTAAAATGGGGAGGGTGAGCCCCATGTGGGACATGGATTGTGTCCAACCTGATTAGCTTGTTTCCATAATTTATTTATATAAATGTCTGCCTCCTCCTCCAGACTGCAAGCTCCATGTGGGCAGGGAATGTGTCTGCTATTATATTGTTATAGGGACTCTCCCAAGTGCTCAGAACGGTGCTTTGCACACACTAAGTGCTCAATAAACATGACCGATTGATCGATCTATCCCAATGCTTAATACAGTGCCTGGCACATAGTGAACGCTTAAATACCACACAAAAAGTCCGCTTCCCTTGTGGGCAGGTTTCGTGCCTATCAACTGTTATACTGTACTCTTCCAAGTGCTTAGTCCAGAGCTCTGCACACAGTAAACGTTCATTCATTCAATTATATCTATTGAGCACTTACTCTGTGCAAAGCACTGTACTAAGTGCTTGGGAGAGTACAATTAACAAACATATTCCCTGCCCACAATGAGCTCACAGTCTAGAGGGGGGAACAGACATTAATATAAATAAATTTCAGACATATACAGAAATGTGTCCCCAACCCAGTTTGTTTGTATCCACCCCAGTGCTTGGTACAGTGTCTGGCACACAGTGCTTGAACACCATAATTATTATAAATACAACTATGATTGATCGATCGATTGATTCCCTAGATACTCACAAGGACAGGGCCAAGTTTTCTTCTTCTACAGTGTCCATCACCCCGGGCCCTGGGGCATTACAGCCACCTGGAAGGGAGGGAAGGAGACGCGGTCAGCGAAGGGAGGAGTGCGTTGACCTGAACCGAAGGCCACTCTCAGCTCCCCATGCCCCCCCATCCCAGAGGTTGTGGATGGCGCGCTCTGGGGCTGTCAAATGCTGTGCGACCTTGGCCGAGTCACTCCATTTCTAAACTCTAAGACTCCCTTCTAGACTGCCTGCTTGTCATAGGCAGGGATTGTGTCTGTTTACTGTTGCGCTGCACTCTCCCAAGCGCTTATAACAGTGCTCTGCACGTGGCAAGCATTCAATACGTAAAACTGGATGAATGAATCAATGAACTTCTGTGTGCCTCATTTCCCTCATCTGGAAGACTGGGAGCCCCAACGTGGGACGGGGACTGGGTCCAACCCAATTACGGAAGCAGCATGGCCTACTGGCAAGAGCTTGGACTTAGGAGCCAGAAGGTCACGGGTTCTAATTTCGCCTCTGCTACTGGTCTGCTCTGTGGTCTTCGGCAAGTTACTTCACTTCTCTGGGCCCCGGTGACCTCATCTGTAAAATGGGAATTAAGATTGTGAGCCCCATGTGGGACAGGGACTGTGTCCAGGATTACCTTGTACCTACCCTAGTGCTTAAAACAGTGCTTGGCACATAGTAAGTGCTTAATAAATACCATTAGTATTCTTCATTCAATTGTATTTATTGAGTGCTTACTGTGTGCCAAGCACTGTACTAAGTGCTTGGGAGTGTATAACATAACAACAGACACATTCCTACTCACATTCCAGAGGGAGAGACAGATATTAATATAAATTAAGTATTTAAATAGATAGATTACATATGTGTGTGTGTGTGTGTGTGCATGGGTTGGAGGGAAGGGAGGGACGATGAATGAAGGAGGGGAAAAGAGGAGAGGAGGTCTCAGTCAGGGAAGGTCTGAATCTTCCCCAGCGCTTAGTACAGTGTCTGACACAAAGTAAGCACTGAACAAATACCACTATTATTATTATTCATTCAATCGTATATATTGAGCACTTACTCTATGCAAAGCACTGTACTAAGTGATTGGAAGAGTACAATATAGCAATAAGCAGACACAATCCCTGCCCGCAAGAAGCTCACAATCTAGAGCGAGAGACAGACATTATTATAAATATATCGTAATATAAATATATATAATATAAATATATATCAATATAAATACATAAACAAATTACAGATATATACATATGTGCTGTGGGGAATGAATGAATGAGCAAATAAGGAGTGCTCAGTACAGTGCCTGGCACAAAGTAATGGCTGAACAAATACCACTATTATTAATATTCATTTAATTGCCTATATTGAGCACTTACTGTATGCAAAGCACTGTACTAAGCGCTTGGGAGAGTACAATATAGCAACAAGCAGACACATTCTCTGACCACAAGGAGTTCACAATCTAGAGGGAGAGACAGACATTAATATAAATAAATGAATTACAGATATATACATATGTGCTGTGGGGAATGAATGAAGGAGCAAATAAGGGGAAAAGACGAGGGGGGAGGCTCAGTCAGGGAAGGCTTGCCTCTCTCCCAGGGCTTAGTGCCTGGCACATAGTAGTCATTCAATTCATCAATAGTATTGACTGAGCACTTACTGTGTGCAGAGCACTGCACTAAGCGCTTGGAAAGTACAATTCAATACAAATAGAGACCATACCTGCCCACTACAGGCTCAGCGCTTAACAAAAACCCTTATTATTATTCATTCAATGGCATATCTCGAGCGCTTACTATGTGCAAACCAAATACCCTATTATTATCATTCAATGCTATGTATCGAGCACTTACTGTGTGCAAATCAAATACCCTTATTATTATCATTCATTCAATGGTATATATCGAGCACTTACTGTGTGCAAATCAAATACCCTTATCATCATTCATTCAATGGCATATATCGAGCGCTTACTGTGTGCAAATCAAATACCCTTATAATTATCATTCATTCAATGGTATATCTCCAGCGCTTACTGTGTGCAAATCAAATACCCTTATTATTATCATTCATTCAGTAGTACATATCAAGCGCTTACTGTGTGCAAATCAAATACCCTTATTATTATTCAGCGGTATATATCGAGCACTTACTGTGTGCAAATCAAATACCCTTATTATTATCATTCATTCAGTGGTATATATCGAGCGCTTACTGTGTGCAAATCAAATACCCTTACTATGCATTCAATGTTATATATCAAGTGCTTACTGTGTGCAAATCAAGTATCATTATCATTATTCATTCAGTGATGTATATTCATTCATTCAATAGTATTTATTGAGCGCTTACTATGTGCAGAGCACTGTACTAAGCGCTTGGGATGAACAAGTCGGCAACAGATAGAGACAGTCCCTGCCGTTTGACGGGCTTACAGTCTAATCGGGGGAGACGGACAGACGAGAACAATGGCACTAAACAGCGTCAAGGGGAAGAACGTCTCATAAAAACAATGGCAACTAAATAGAATCAAGGCGATGTACAATTCATTAACAAAATAAATAGGGTAACGAAAATATATACAGTTGAGCGGACGAGTACAGTGCTGTGGGGATGGGAAGGGAGAGGTGGAGGAGCAGAGGGAAAAGGGGAAAATGAGGCTTTAGCTGCGGAGAGGTAAAGGGGGGATGGCAGAGGGAGTAGAGGGGGAAGAGGAGCTCAGTCTGGGAAGGCCTCTTGGAGGAGGTGATTTTTAAGTAAGGTTTTGAAGAGGGAAAGAGAATCAGTTTGGCGGAGGTGAGGAGGGAGGGCGTTCCAGGACCGCGGGAGGACGTGACCCAGGGGTCGACGGCGGGATAGGCGAGACCGAGGGACGGCGAGGAGGTGGGCGGCGGAGGAGCGGAGCGTGCGGGGTGGGCGGTAGAAAGAGAGAAGGGAGGAGAGGTAGGAAGGGGCAAGGTGATGGAGAGCCTCGAAGCCTAGAGTGAGGAGTTTTTGTTTGGAGCGGAGGTCGATAGGCAACCACTGGAGTTGTTTAAGAAGGGGAGTGACATGCCCAGATCGTTTCTGCGGGAAGATGAGCCGGGCAGCGGAGTGAAGAATAGACCGGAGCGGGGCGAGAGAGGAGGAAGGGAGGTCAGAGAGAAGGCTGACACAGTAGTCTAGCCGGGATATAACGAGAGCCCGTAATAGTAAGGTAGCCGTTTGGGTGGAGAGGAAAGGGCGGATCTTGGCGATATTGTAGAGGTGAAACCGGCAGGTCTCGGTAACGGATAGGATGCGTGGGGTGAACGAGAGGGACGAGTCAAGGATGACACCGAGATTGCGGGCCTGCGGGACGGGAAGGATGGTCGTGCCATCCACGGTGACGGAGAAGTCTGGGAGTGGACCGGGCTTGGGAGGGAAGATGAGGAGCTCAGTCTCGCTCATGTTGAGTTTTAGGTGGCGGGCCGACATCCAGGTGGAGACGTCCCGGAGGCGGGAGGAGATGCGAGCCCGAAGGGAGGGGGAGAGGACAGGGGCGGAGATGTAGATCTGCGTGTCATCTGCGTAGAGATGGTAGTCAAAGCCGTGAGAGCGGATGAGTTCACCGAGGGAGTGAGTGTAAATGGAGAACAGAAGAGGGCCGAGAACTGACCCTTGAGGAACTCCAACAGTTAAAGGATGGGAGGGGGAGGAGGCTCCAGCGTAGGAGACCGAGAATGATCGGCCAGAGAGGTAAGAGGAGAACCAGGAGAGGACAGAGTCCGTGAAGCCAAGGTGAGATAAGGTATGGAGGAGGAGGGGATGGTCGACAGTGTCAAAGGCAGCAGAGAGGTCAAGGAGGATCAGAATGGAGTAGGAGCCATTGGATTCGAGGGCTTACTGTGTGCAAATCAAATACCCTTATTATTATCATTCATTCAATGGTATATCTCGAGGGCTTACTGTGTGCAAATCAAATACCCTTATTATTATCATTCATTCAATGATATATCTCGAGGGCTTACTGTGTGCAAATCATATACCCTTATTATTATGCATTCAGTGGTATATCTCGAGCGCTTCCTGTGTGCAAAGCACTGTACTAAGCGCTTGGGAGAATACACTGCAACAGGCACATTCCCTGCCCACAAGGAGCTCACCATCTAAGGGGGGAGACAGGCATTAATATAAATAAATGGACAAATAAGCCAGATATATACCTGTGTGCTGGGCTGGAGAATGAATGAAGGTGCAAATTAAGGGGAAAAGGCTCAGTCAGAGAAGGCTTGCATCTCCCCCCCGGCGCTTAGCACATAGTAAGCGCTTAATAAATACTACAATTGGGCTCTGCTTGGCCCAGGGGATGGCGCATGCGCCGTCCCGGGGTGTGTGGGGGGGGAAGGGGGAGGTTTCAAGCTGGCGGCGCATGCGCCGACTCGTCCCCGGGTGTGTGGGAGAGTTGTCAGGCTGACGGCGCATGCGCCGTCCCGTCCCCGGGTATGGGGGGGAGTTGTCAGCCTGGCGGCGCATGCGCCGTCCCGTCCCCGGGAGTAGGGGGCAGTGTTCAGGCTGGCGGCGCATGCGCCGCCCCGTCCCCGGGTCGGGTGGTCCAGGCTGGTGGCGCACGCGCCGCTCCGTCCCCGGGTGGGGGGGAGCGTCCGGGCCGGTGGCGCATGCGCCGTCCCCGGGGTCTAGGGCGGAATGGGGAAGGGCTATGGGGTGGGGGATCCCTGTTCCTTTGGCGCTAGGGCTCCTTTCCCCGCCACCGCCACGCGGGGACCCTTAGTCCTTACCGTCCGAGCAGCCGCCGCCGCCTCCGCCCGCTCCGCGGCCCCATTGGGCCGCCCAGCAGCCCCCTCAGGCCCGAGCCCGGCAGGCGTCGCCGTTGGCCGAGTCCCGCCCCCCGTCACCCTGGCAACGGCCCCTTCCGCCCAGCGCCGGGCCAATGGGGACGCGGGGCCGCTCCGCCGGGGAGCCAATCAGCGCCTCGCGCGCGGCCTCGGGGCCTGGGCGGGGGGGAGGGGAGGGAGCTCGCGGGCCTGGAGGCCGCCGACCTCAATGGGAAGAGGGGCGGGGGGCAGTGGGAATGAGATAATAACAATAAAAATAAAGATAATCATCATAAAGATAATAAAAATAGCATCTTTCAAAACTGTGAACCCGTTATGGGCAGGGATTGTCCCTCTTTGTTGCTGAATTCTACTTCCCAGGCGCTCAGTAATAATAATAATAATAATAATAACAATGTTGGCATTTGTTAAGCGCTTACTCCGTGCAGAACAATGTTCTAGGCGCTGGGGAAGATCCAAGGTCATCGGGTTGTCCCACGTGAGGCTCACAGTTTGCATCCCCATTCTGCAGATGAGGTCACTTGAGGCCCAGAGAAGTGACTTGCCCACAGTCACACAGCTGACAAGTGGCAGAGCCGGGATTCGAACCCATAATAATGATGCTGGTATTTGTTAAGCGCTTACTATGTGCAGAGCACTGTTCTAAGCGCTGAGGTAGATACAGGGGAATCAAGTTGTCCCACGTGAGGCTCACAGTTAATCCCCATTTGACAGATGAGGGAATTTAGGCCCAGAGAAGTGACTTGCCCACAGTCACACAACTGGCAAGTGGCGGAGCCGGAATTCGAACCCATGACCTCTGACTCCCAAGCCCAGGATCTTTCCACTGAGCCACGCTGTTTCTCTGTACAGTGCACTGTACAGTACAATGTACAAGTACAGTGCCCTGCACACAGCGCTCAGCAAATATGATCGAATGAATCCATTTGTTAAGCGGTTGTGATGTGCCAGTCACTGTACTAAGCGCTGGGGTGGAGACCAGCAAATCAGGTTGGATACAGTCCCTGTCCCATGTGGGACTCACCGTCAGCTGTGTGACTGTGGGCAAGTCACTTCACTTCTCTGGGCCTCAGTTCCCTCCTCTGTGAAATGGGGATTAATAATAATGTTGGTATTTGTTAAGCGCTTACTATGTGCAGAGCACTGTTCTAAGCGTTGAGGAAGATACAGGGTCATCAGGTTGTCCCACGTGAGACTCACAGTTAATCCCCATTTTACAGATGAGGTCACTGAGGCACAGAGAAGTTAAGTGACTTGCCCAAGGTCACACAGCTAACAAGCGGCAGAGTGGGGATTAGAACCCATGACCTGTGACTCCCAAGCCCGGGCTCCTTCCACTAAGCCACGCTGCTTCTCTTCTCTAATAATAATAATGCTGGTATTTGTTAAGCGCTTACTATGTGCAGAGCACTGTTCTAAGCGCTGGGGTAGTTACAAGATAATCAGGTTGTCCCACGTGAGGCTCATAGTTAACCCCCATTTTACATATGAGGTTACTGAGGCACAGAGAAGTGAAGTGACTTGCCCACAGCCACACAGCTGACAAGTGGCAAGAGTCGGAATTCAAACCCATGACCTCTGACTCCCAAGCCCGTGCTCTTTCCACGGACTGTAAGCTCGTTGTGGGCAGGAAATGTCTGTTTATTGTTATATTGTACTCTCCCAAATGCTTAGTACAGTGCTCTGAACACAGTAAGTGCTCCATAAATATGATTAAATGAATTTTCTCCAACCCCAGACATAATGCTCACTTACTACTGCCCCCCAACATAAACAGCGTGGGAAACAGGCTGACTATTTGGAAAGAGCATGGCCCTGAGAGTCAAGGGCCTGGCCCTTAACAGTGATTCTCCCACTTGCCCCTTGTGTGACTTTGGACAAGTCACTTTACTGTTCTATTTTTTTTTTAATGGCATTTGTTAAGGGCTTACTATATGCCAGGCACTATGATAAGCCCTGCGGCAGACACATGCTAATCAGGTAGGACACAGTCCATATCCCACATGGGGCTCACAATCTTCACTCCCATTTTACAGATGCGGTAACTAAGGCACCACGATTGCAGATGGAGAGTGGGGCGTTTGAGAGCTGTGTCCGGCGTGTCGCTATGGGTCAGAGACAACTCGACGGCATAAGACAACTAAGACACAGAGAAGAGAAATGACTTACCCAAGACCACACAGCAGACAATGGATCCAGGATTAGAACCCAGGTCCTCTGACTCCCAGGTCCGTGCTCTTTGCACTAGCCATGCTGCTTCTGCCTCGGTTTCCTTATCTGTAAAATACCTGGATTTAATACCTGTTCTCCCCTCTACTTAGACTGTGAGCCTCATGTGGGACAGGGACTGTGATGTGATTATAGCTTCCTCAGTGCTTGGCACATAATAAACACTTAATACCACAATTATTATTATTCACATCTGACTGGCCACTACTCCCTTCCTCAAAGCCCTTTTCAAATCTCACCTCCTTCAGACCACCTTACCTCATTAATTTCTAATCTCCCCACCTATTCCACACTTGCCCCATTAAACATTTGGGCACTCTCCCCGACCCCCTGCCCCCAACCTCCAGAGCAGTTACGTACATATCTTTCTACTCCTTTCTGTGATTTCCTTCTCTCCATAATTATTTTATTGTCTGTTCCCACCCCATTAGACTGTAGACTCCTTGGCAGGGACCATGTCTACTTGTTCTATTGCACTCTTCCAAATGCTTAGTCCCATGCTCTGCACACAAGGTGCTCAAATATTTTTGATTGACTAATTGATTCATAGGGAGGAGTGAGGGGCAGGAGGGCATTAGAGAGAGGGGAAGAAGAACAGGGATAAGAGGATGGGGAAAGGTTCTACATAGGAAGTTGGGGAGAAGGTGGATGAAGAATTAGAGGGGAGAAAGGGAAGAAGTTTAGGTGTTTTAGCTTTTTCAATCCTGACCTCATTGTCAGGGACAAGCTACTACCTTGGGAAAACAGCTAAATTTAGAGGCCCAAGACATTTCATTTAATCATTCATTAATTCAATAGTATTTATTGAGCCCTTATTATGTGCAGAGCACTGGACTAAGCACTTGGAATGTACAATTCAGCAACAGAGACAGTCCCTGCCCAATGACGGGCTCACAGTCTAAACGGTCAATCCACAGATCCAACGACAGATCCATTGATCTAATCAATTAATCCATAGTATTTATGGAACACTTAATGTGTGCGGAGCTCTGTACTGAGCACATGGGAGAGTACAGAACAGCAGAGATACAATTTCTGCCCTCGGTACGTTGCGGTAGGAGTTGAACTCGTGATCAAATGCAGTACTACGGGGTAATAGCTATCACTTCTGCTAGACAGCAGAGTGGGAGGATTCCACTGGAGATGTTCGAGCCCTTGATCAATTTTCATTCATTCAATAGCATTTATTGAGCACTTACTATGTGCAGAGCACCGTACTAAGCGCTTGGAATGTACAATTTGGCAACAGATAGAGACAATCCCTGCCCAATGACGGGCTCACAGTCTAATCGGGGAGACAGATGGATAAAAACAAGACAACATAATCACGATTAATAGAATCAAGATTTTGCATTTATGGTTTGGAAGGCACTTACTCCCTCTTCTGGATGAGGATCCCCATTACAGAGACACTTGAAATTTGAATGAATCCTCCTCCCCATTCGTTGAAATTGATTAATTTTTCAGTTTTGCAAAACATATGTCAATCAATAGTACTTATCGAGCAGAGAGTTAAAGGTAGCTATTGGAGATGTATGAGAAGTGGGAACAACTATGCAGAATTTCATGGCAGCAGAGTGAAATATGGACTGGAGAGGGGCGAGACTGGAGACAAAGTAGATTCATTCAATAATATTTGAGCGCTTACTATGTGCAGAGCACTGTACTAAGCACTTGGAATGTACAAATCGGTAACAGATAGAGACAGTCTCTGCCCTTTGACGGGCTTAAAGAGGAGGCTAATCAAGCTGGGATATAACCTAGACTAGCATGGCGTTATTTGGGATGGAGAAGAATAGGCAGTTCCTGGAAGAATGGAGGAAGATTTAGTGACAGAGTGAAAATGGAGATTGAAAGAGAAGGATGAGTCAAGGATCGAATCACAGTTATGGCCTTGAGGGATAGGGACAATGGTGTCGTCAATTGTAGTTGGATGGAGGAGAGGATTTGGGAAGAGTTGGATTTGGGGCATATTGAGTTTCAAGTGCCGGTGGACATCCAAGTAGAGATAGCCTAGAGGTGGGAGGAAATGTGATGGTGGAGAAGAGAGGGGACGGGACTAGCGAGGCGAAGTTGGCAGTCATCCCCATTGAGGTCTAAGCAGATGAGCACCCCAAGAATGTGTAAACTGATTAGAGAAAGGCTTGGGGACGCCAACCATTATAGATAAGAGGGGGCTGAGAGGAAGAGACGACAAAAGAGACCGAAAAAGGGTCGGGTGGAGAGGTATAAGGAGAACCTGTGGGCAGGGAATGTGTCAGTTTATTATTGTATTGTACCACCAAGCGCTAAGTACAGTGCTTTTCACACAGTAAGCGCTCAATAAAAACAACTGAATGAAAAACTACGGCTAGGGGTTTCTAGCAGATAGTCCTTAGCAGTACTGCTGCAAATGAGCAAGGTTTAATCAACTCATAAAGTCACCTACCAATGGTGAAACAATTTGCCGTCAGGAACATGAGAAATCTGAAGTGGAAACAGCTGAGAGGTCTTCCCTCCACGGATGTTCTCAGGAAAAGGGATTTCCAGAACTGTGGATCCCAGGAGGATATCTAAACTTCATTTCACCTGTACAGAAAACATTCAAAGCTCGGTAGAAGCTGATTCTCATTAAAAATGTGACAGCAATTTACACAATTTTCATTTAGATGTTACTGGTGCTATGTGTACCTTAATTTTACAGAACTCACTCCTTGAGTACTTCACAGTTTTACCTAGCCACCTTTATTTTCCAAACAGAAGAAAGAATCACCATGGCCTAGTGGATAGAGCACGGGTCTGGGAGTCAGAGGACCTGGGTTCCAATCCCAGCCCTGCCACTTGCCAGCTGTATGACCTTGGGTAAGTCACTTCCCTTCTCTGTGCCTCAGCTGCCTCATCTGTAAAATGGGGATTAAGGCCATGATCCCCATGTGGGACCTGGACTAAGTCCAATCTGATTAGTTTACCACAGTGGTTAGTACAGTTCTTGGCACACTGTAAGCACTTAAATATCAGAGTTATTATTCTTATTATCATTAGTGCTCTGGGTGTCTCAGAGAATCCCAAATCAGGAAAGGACTCAAGCTTCCTGAGGGTGGTAGCTGTTTTCTTTAGAAAAATCTACACAATCATTGGTATTTATTGAGCACTTAAAGAGCACTGTACTACATGCATGGGCGAGTAAAATAAGTTGGTATTCACGTTCCCTACCCACAATAAGCTTATTCATTATTGGTTAGGGAGATGATATTGGGCTCTTCAGTGAGTTCCAGTCTTTCAGTTGAGGTGAACACCAGGATAGCACAAGGAAAGTGTCTGCTAATTCTGTTGCACTGTATTCTCCCAAGCACATAGTATAGTGCTCTGCACATAAGAGCTCAATAAACACCGTTGATTAATAGCTGGTAGGTGCCGAACATGAGCTGATATTTTCTGGAATTACCACCAGCAGTGACATGGTCAGTCACCTTAACACATTTTATTTTTTTGAACTCAACCTAAAGGAGCTTTTCCTATAAACAGATTTGCATCCTTGTCCATTAGAGCTTTTTTCCTCCCTCCTCCTGTTCCTCCACTCACTAAGACTTAAGAAGAAAATTTGGTGATTGTGACACCATGACTACAAGGCTTCAAGTTTATTCTCTCCAAAAATCTCTGATCATTATTATTATTGTACTTATTAAGCACTTCCTATGTGTCAAGTGCTGTTCTAAACATTGGGAATAGATACAAGTTAATCACCTTGGACAATGTCCCTGTCCCACATGCGGCTCAGAGTAAGTAGGAGGGAGAAGTATGGAATCCCCATTTTACATCTGAGGAAACTGAGGTCCAGAGAATTTAAGGGACTTGCTTAAGGTCACTTTCTCCACCCCTTGCTCCCAGGCCAGTGTTCTTTCCACTAGGCCACTAGCTTCTCAGTGGTATTTACTGAGTGCTTATTTTATGCAGAGCAGTGTACCTAAGCACTTGAAAAAGTATAAAACAACAGTTTCCTGCCCACAGTAAGCTTCTATTTATTCCCAGTATTCATTTCCTTTCCTTGTCTTTTTTTTTTTTTAGGTCTTCTGGCCCAAGGTTGCCTTGAGAATAAATATATAAATAGGTTTCATGGGATTACAGAAATCAAAGGTGGGGTTCTGAAAATTGAAGGAGCAACTGGGGGGCAAAATTCCAGGGTCACTTTGCCAGCCTAGCTATCGTAAACACTTTCATTCTGGCATAATTATGGAAGTAAGGGCTAACTATGGGCTACATGCTGGAGTTGCTAACCAGAGCATTGCCTCTCCACTCTGAGGATTTGCAAATCCTTGGAAAACCACCATTTTACCAAGGTGAAAAACCAACACATTTCTTAATGCTCACAGCATGCGCCAAAGTAGGCTTGTCAGACCTTTTGTGAACAAAAATGCCAACAAGTTGTTTATTCAATGAAAATTACTGTATTCAGCACAAACTAAGACCTGAAAGGAAGAGCATTAATCCTTAGAATTTATGGAAGCCTGAAGACATCAAACCAACAGCTTACAGTACAGTCAGGAACGAAATCAACTCTCTCATGACAGAGGTTTCAGTTGTTACTATAACTTTACAGAGGGGAAGTGGTAGGAAAGGGGAAAAAATGACGTTTTCTTTTGAAATGAAGTTAAACTCGTTGGAATCTTTTTTTTTTTTTTAAATCAGTGGGAAGAAAAAAATGTGCAGAAAATTTAAGACATTGTAAAACTCAAAAGACTCTGTTTAAGCATAATTTCAGTAAGTAGTTGCTGTAAAATAAAAGTCAACTGATGAGATAAAACCTTGTAAAAAGTAAGGGCTCTCAATTTACACTTCTACTTTTCACTGTTCTGATTTTAACTGAAGAAACTCTGGGGGATATACTTTCTCATGAAGACAGTCAACAATTCATGATTGAATTTACTATTCAAATAACATGAATTTATTTAAAACAATATCAATACTTTCTCAAAATCCTTTTCCAGGCCTTGAGTATTCAAAAGTTTCAAAGGTACATTGCTTGCAAAAACAATAGATTAAAAAAAAACTGATTGATGGTATCTTTAAAAAATACCCTAAATATGAAATTTTCTTCAGTCCAGCATTGCTATTATTGTAGAATTCCACCTGCATCAGTAAAACATTATTTCTTTCACAAAATGTGGGTACCGAAATTGGCTAAAAACACTATGAATGTGAAAATACCACCAATCTTCCGTAGTTAAAAAAAAATTAGGATGTTCTTTGGAATCACTGAGTTATCAAAAAGTTGGGATTTTTCCTCTATAGTCTGTGCACTTTCTTCCAGGTCCTTCATGTAACTTGCAGGTAAGACGTGTTTACATTTTACAGATTCAAATCTTGCAGTCAACATACAGTCTCTGACCAGCAGGAAGCTATACTTAAACCAAGAAACACCGGCAAATCACTTCTCCTTATTAACGTCTGCCAAAAATAAAGAATTCAGAGTTAGGGACAGCTCATCTGGATTTAGGACAATCGAATGTGTTCCACATGTAATTCCAGTGCAAAAATTCCATTTCAGCCCTTTTTGAAGGCTGTCTCCTTTTGTCTTCTTGGAGACAAGATTTAGTCTTTAGTCAGCCAGAGCATATGGCTCTCCCTTAATTTGAAAGAAAAAAAAAAGTAATTTCCCGGACCGAGTTGAGTTAAAGGATTCTAGAATTTTGCCTGAAATCAGACAAACTGCTGCTTAGCTTTCGATCTGGCCATGGTTAGAGTTTGGATGTCCGTACGACTGGTGAGAGGTCCTTGTTCCTTATGCCGTCAGCTGGAATTGATAAGAAATTAAGTCCATGAAGCTTCTCCACGTGTGTCATGAAATATGAGAGATCTGTCTGACCCTAGTCACTATTTCTTGTCGACATAATGGGCAGTTCTCCAGTTGCAAGGCACAGTCCATGCACAGGTCACTGGGAAAAGAAAGAAATTCCAGGTTTCGTTACACGATGCGATCAGAAAGAGGCCTGACTTTTAGGACCGAACCATGGTTGAAACATCAAGGTGCGTGCATGAGCTCACAAGGGCAAGAACCCAAAATGGACAGCAGCAAAGACCAACTCCTGATCAGCAAGATTTCCTCCACACCCTGAGCTGCAAGAGGCAGAAAGATGCAGAGCACGGAACCTGTGAGGTTCCATTCCAGGCCTTAATCCACACCACTAGACAAGAAAATCCAACTCTCAGAGTGGCTGGGAAAAAAGGGAAATCAGATTTCTCTGTCCTTTGCATTGTGGATCTGCGGCTGTTGGCGGGAATGGTGTCTTGCATTTGCCTTCCTCCCTCATTTTGCTCATCCCTCCCAACCTGGGGGCCTTTCGGTGCTCTGTCACCCTGGTGGGAGACTGTTTATTTAGTGGAGGTGGGAATTTTCACTCTTGAGAAGGACTGGGGAAATGAATGGCTCAGGACTGGGTCTCAACAGCCAAACTTTCATCAGCTCTTGAACATAAATGTGGAGAGGAGTCATGGCATGAAGCCATGTTCTATGAGAGCTGAATACCCACCGCTGAATGCTGGTTCAGGAATTGGGACAGGAGTTCAAGGCTCCTGCTCAAGTCTCACAACCATTCTCTCAACCCTCTGCCTGATACCATCATTAACTGAGTAAAGAAAGGAGCAATAAGGATTTCTAGTTTAACCATTGTGTGCAAGATTCTTCCAGGGTGAGGTGCCAAGATAGCACCCTGCAAGAATTTCAATCTCTATTTTCTAGGAAGACTATACAACACCTTTGATTTATGGGAATTACCACCCCATGATCAAAGATTATTACCTGGGATTGCCCTCCCCCAAAGTCATCAATGACCTCCTCAGAGCCAAGACCTAATCCTCCTTGGTCTCCCGGACCCTTTCACCCCCAGTTGAGGATTCCCTACTCAAAGAGAGGCTACTGGACTTGGGTTTCCCTGAATAACATTCCCACCTGGTTCCCGCTTCCTAAATTTGTGACCACTCCTTCTTCCAGGGAGTGCTCCCAATGCCCCGTTCTGGGTCCCTTACTTTTCTTGCTCAATACACACTCTCCTGGGGAGCTCACCAGGCTCCCGAGCTTTAGCTGCTACCTCTAGGCAGACGACTCCCAAATCAATCCCCCTCCTGCTAGGCGATCCCTCACTTCCTCTTGCCTTCAGGACATCTCAATCTATTACTAAATCCTGTCGGCAGCTCCTCTCTATCCAAACTGCTCCCGCGTTTATCCAATCGCTTGTCCTATCCTGCCTTTATTACTGTATTACTCCTTGCTGACCTCCCTGCCTCCCGTCTCACCCCCCTCCCAACCATACTACACTCTGCTGCCCGGGTCATTTTTCTTCAAAAACGTTCAGTCCATGTTTCCCCTCTCCTCAAGAACCCTTTTTCCCCTCCGCAAACAGAAACTCCTTACCACTGGCTTTCAAGCACTCAATCACCTTGCCCCTCCCACCTCACCTTATCACTCTCCTACTAAATTCCAGCCCGTGCACTTCTCTCTTCTAATGCCAACCCACTCACTGTACCTCGATCTCATCCTGCCACTACCAATTGTATCCTTGTCCTTCCTCCTGATCCCACTATTTACATATAAGCAGTGTGGATTAGTGGAAAGAGCAGGGGCCTGGGAGTCAGAGGACCTGGGTCCTAATCTTGGCTCTGCTAACTGCTTGCTGTGTGACCTCGGGCAAGTCACTTCTCTGTGCCTCAGTTTCTTCAACTGTAGAACGGGGATTAAATACCCCCCTTCCTACTTAGACCGTGTTCCATTCAATTAACTTGTACCTACCCCAGTGCTTAGAACAGTGTTTGACACACAATAAGCACTTAACGAATACCATAAAAAGCTGTGTCTCCTTCCTTCCCCATTGGATTGTAAACTCCTTGATAGTAGGGAATATGACTTTTGTTTCTACTGCACTCACTCAAGGGGTTAGTACATAGTTTGGCAAACAGCAAGCACACAATAAATATCATTTGATTAAGTGATCTCAGCCTAACAGGCTCCTAAAAAGCAATCCTACCTATGTCCACAAGGTTTGAGTTCAGTATCTGCTACTTCATCACAACAAAGTGAGCAGCAG
The DNA here is from genome assembly GCF_004115215.2 of Ornithorhynchus anatinus. Lineage (NCBI taxonomy): Eukaryota > Metazoa > Chordata > Mammalia > Monotremata > Ornithorhynchidae > Ornithorhynchus > Ornithorhynchus anatinus. The sequence goes on along the minus strand of NC_041738.1, from coordinate 34,061,815 downwards.
TTTTCTCGAATACTAACTTGCTTCAATAGAGCCAGGCGCCGGTGTCTGAAACAGAAGTGGGGAAAAAAAAACAAATCAAAAAAACAAAAAAAAAATTTGACATTAAATTTGGATACCAAGTGTACTCAAAAAAAAAAAGCTTCCATGAAATGTTCTGTTCTTAAGTAATGTTTGAGAAAACCAAAAGAAAGGTAAATGGGCTCTAGTGAAATATTTATGTCCTATGTGAAACGTGTGACCCTCCTGTGATTTACTTCATTTTCAAACTTTGGAGGTGCAATCCTACGTCCTCCTACTTAAACGGTGATCTTTACGAGGGACAAGGACTGTATCCAACCTGATTATTTTGTAACTACTCCAGTGCTTAGGACAGTGCTTGGCACATAGTAACCGTTTAAGCACCAAAACAAAGAACAAAAAAAGCTATTGCAAAGTTATTACTAGCAACAATTTCACAACACCCCAAGATGTCTAAACACATCCAAGGCAAGCAAGAGGACTACATATTTCTCTTGCATTACATTTTTGGGTCACAGAGGCCTCCTAGATTTCATGTATGTTTAAAAATCTATGCATATTGTAGGATAGTAGTTTTTGTATGTGATACAATGAATTCTATGGAATTCTATGAGAGAGACTTTTCAGAACTGGATGTCAACTGCTGATGTACCTGTCTTCAAACATAAGTCGAACTAAAACTGGAATTAGATGGAAGAATCTACTACATGATTTTGGGGGTTTTGCTTTGTTGTTGAGAGGGAAAAAGGTATGTAGAAATCTGCCCCAAACTGGGCTAAATAAAGACAATTTCAGGGAGGTGAAGAGGAGGAGAGGAAAACAAGAGACTAAAAAGCACTGAAGGGTTCCCGCATCTGGAACACCCTCCCCTTTCAAGTTTTCTGGATCCCAACTCTAAAACCTTCCTGAAATCTCACCTCCTCCAAAAAACCTTCACAAATTATTGCTCGTTTTGAAGTCCTGGACATTTTTGGATATAAGACTCAATGCAAACTTAAATTAGCAGGGAGTGCCTCTGGAAATGAGCAGACCTTTCAACAGGTGTAAGTTAAGCGGAGAAACAGTGGGCTTTTCCCTGGAGAAGAAACTAGGGAACTTCTTTTTGGATGCTGCCCAGTGCATAAGGAGATGTAAAGGGCATCAAGGCTGAAAGGTGAAGCATTTTTATTCGCCAAGCGGCAGCTGAATTGGGACCTTTCTCTTGGCAAGGACACTGTCCGAGAACTGATGCCGCTGCTGTTCCCAAGGCACCCTTCCCTCCACCAATAATCCACCCCAAATAATAACCAACTATGATAACAAGAAGTAGTGTGGCCTAGCGGAGAGAGTCCAGGCCTGGGAGTCAGTAGGACCTGGGTCCTAATCCCGGCTCTGCCACCTGTCTGTGGGCATATCACTTCACTGTGCCTCTGTTAACCTCATCTGTAAAATGGAATTAAGGCCATGAGTCTCATGTGAGACATGAACTCTTTCCAACCTGATTAGCTTGTATCTACCCCAATTTGTAGTACAGTGCCTGGCATACAGTAAGCACTTACACACACACACACACACAAAAAAAGAGAGCATGGCCAAGTGGAAAGAGCATGGGCCCAGAGGACATGGGTTTTAATCCCAGATCTGCCAATTGCTTGCTGTGTAACTTTGGGCAATTCAGTTAACTTTTCTGTGCCTCAGTTATCTCATCTGAAAAATGGGGATTAAGCCTGTGAGCGAGGACTGTGTCCAGCCTACTTAACTTGCACCTACCCCAGCACTTAGAATAGTGTTTGACTCAGAGTAAGTGCTTAACAAATACCATATAAAAATATCATTGATTAATACTGCATTATCACTAGGTCTGTATTTTTGAAAGACTGAGGAAGACTGTCCCTTTCAAAAAGAAAGATTATTTTTACAATCATCTAGGGATAGTCATAACTTGCAATAAGTACTCACAAGTTGGAGACTTTCAGATGTTTGGGTAAGTCACATTCAATCCTCATGGGAAGAAAAGTGCTTAGTACAGAGCTCTGCACACAGTAAGCGCTTAATAAATGCAAGTAAATAAATGAAATGGAAGCACTCAGCAGTTGAGGGACATCTGTTGCCAGTCTGTCACATCTGGGAGGAAAAATTAAGTGAACTGACATTCACTGTCCTGACAGCTGTAGAACATTCCTGGCATCTTATATCACCAAACGTAGTTAAGAAGATTGGTAAGACTTTATGGCTGAGGGTAAAGACAGTGAAGAGCAAACCAAATGTTTGGGAATTGGTCTTACCTTGGCAGAATTATTTTTTCTTCTGGCGATAAGAAAGCGTAGTCATTAAAAGTGCTAAATTTAATAGGTGGTGGGAATTTGAATGGTTTTGCTCCAAAATTGAACTCACACTGTTGATATGACATGAAGCTAGCTGCGGCAAAAAAGCCAGATCTGCAGATAAGAGGACAAAGAATGGTGTCAAATAAACTGCAACTTATGAACTGGTTTAGTGGATCGGGATGATACGACCTTGAACTCGAATGGCATGGGTTTTTGTCAATAACTAAGAGCACTTTCAGTGAATTCTTCTCCTACACAGTTCTGCTACCACTCATGTCTTTACCGGGGCATTTAAGCTAGAGCACAGTTAGGGAATTAGGAAATATCATTCCAACAGTGTAAACTTGTTTTGATTCGGAGTGCTGCAATGTTGGAAGAAAGTCGTGCAAATGTGCATGGCTCTAAACCGGGTGAGTACTTTAGCACAGTTTTGCAAAAATGCAATCTTGGCATTGTAGGATATATTATAAATTATTTACATTGCTGTGCTATACTCTCCCAAGCGCTTAATATGGTGCTCTGCATACAGTAAGCACTCAATAAATATGATTGATATTAATGTGTGTCACCTGCTCGAGACTGTAAGCTTCTTGTGGGCACGGTATCCTCTCAAGCACTTACAACGGAGCTCTGTACATAGTAACTGATCAATAAATATGACTGATTGATTTGGATTACTATCTACCTCCTGCTCGAGACTGTAAACTTGCTGTGGGCAGGGAATGTATCTGCTAACTCTTACATTTTACTCTCCCAAGTGCTTAAGCAGTGCTCTGCACACAGCAAGCACTCAATAAATACAACTGATTGATTTATAGTAACGTCTGCCTTCGCCTTGAGACTGTAAGCTCACTGTGGGTAGGAAACACACCTGCCAATTCTGTTGCAATGTATCCCCCGGGCACTTAGTATGGTGTTCTGCACAAGGTAAGCACTCAGTAACTACCACTGATGGTAGAACAGGTGTAACAAACCTTGTGATTTTGGTCCGTGCATTATCTACATGAAATACCTCCAACTTGCAGTAAACTAGAATTCAGAGCCTTGCTTTTGGTCCACTGAGGCTACAGCAATGGTCTGGGGAAATCAGGACACCTGGGTCCTGGTCTTGGCACTCCCCATAGCTTGGCTAACTGGGTCTGTGCTGGCTCATTTGAGTCCCTGCTCCAGCAGGCCCGTGACCAGGAGGGAGAGTGGAAGATGCAGTCTGTGCAAAGCCGCTGTCACTATAAATCAATTCCTCTGTGCAGCTTGCAGTGTGAGCCTCTTTGGGTCTCCCCGCCTGTCACCCGGAAGACAGGGTTTGACTCCTCAGTGGGGAGAAAAATTTTATATAAGCAGCACGGCATTGTGGATAAGGCACGGGCCTGAGAGTCAGAAGGTAATGGGTTCTAACCCCGGCTCTGCCGCTTGTCTGCTATGTGACCTTAATAATGTTGGTATTTGTTAAGCGCTTACTATGTGCCAAGTGCTGTTCTAAGCGCTGGGGTAGACACAGGGGAATCAGGTTGTCCCAAGTGGGGCTCACAGTCTTAATCCCCATTTTACAGATGAGGTAACTGAGACACCGAGAAGTTAAGTGACTTGCCCAAAGTCACACAACTGACAGGTGGCTGAGCCAGGATTCGAACCCATGACCTCTGACTCCAAAGCCTGTGCTCTTTCCATTAAGCCACGCTGCTTCTCTAGGCCTTGGGCAAGTCGCTCTGCTTCTCTGGGCCTGAGTTACCTCATCTGGAAAATGAGGGTTGAGACTGTGAGCCCCATGTGGGACAGGGCCTGTGTCCAACCCAATTTGCTTGGATCCACCCCAGGGGTTAGAACAGAGCCTGGCACAGAGTAAGCACTTAAATACCATAAACATTATTATTATTCAGGACTGAGGCTCTTCCAGCATTCCCGATAAGAGACTCCCAACAAACTACAATTCAGCCCCTCCAGAGATGGGGGTAGTGTCTAATTCTCTGTGTATTCTCTCCTAGCGTTTAGCACAGTGTTCATCCCACAGTAAATGCTTAATAAATACCATCCCCACTACTATGACCCAATCTGGTAACAAACCACAGCTTGGGGGACGAGCACAGATTCATTTTTGTTTGAAACGTGGAGAAGGACTTACACAGCCGACGAAAAGACTTGCTTTTCAGAAGGAAGTTGGTTACCATTTAAGCAGAAGACCATTTGCTTTTCTTGCAAGTCTAATAAAAATCCTATTGTGTCTCCTGGAAGGTAAAGTGAAAATGCGTTCAGAATTATATCAAATGACAGAGGGGCCCGGTTCCTACCGCGAGTCCTAGTTTGAGACTACGGGTCTTTCCGCCTTACTCTGTCCTTTAATGACCTACAAACTCTTGAAACAAGTTTTGAATTTTCAGGTTTTCCTTTCTAAGGACATACATTTAGCCAGCAAACCTACTCATGTCTTTAAGCGACCGGAAGCCCGGGATCTAGGAGCCTGGGGTGTGAAGGGTCATTTAGACCTAGGAATGACGAAGGCAGGTCAGTCGGAAAGGGAAGTGGCCAGTCCGTTTGTTGCCTTACAGTGATTAAGCATTTTAGAGAAACAGTGTGCTTAGTAGATAAAGCACGGGCCTGGGAGACAGAAAGACTTGGGATCTAATCCCAATTTCACCACATGCCCGAGGTCACACAGCAGACAAGTCACTTAAATCCTCTGGGCCTCTCTTACCTCATCTGTAAAAAAACGTGCATTAAGAACCTGAGCCCAATGTGGGATAGGGATTGAGTCCAATCTGATTAACTTGTATCTATTCCAGTGCTTACAGCAGTGCTGGGCAAATAGTAACCGCTTAACAAGTACCATAATAATAACTATTATTACTACTCCTAAATGCCTCCGAAACCTTCGTGGGAAAAGCTCCAAACTAGCTGACTTCAGTCACGGTCGTGACAGCTGCAAAATACTCAAGACCGAAGAGATACTTTCATTTACAAATACGCTTGCTAAGGAATCTGGATTCTACTAAAATACAGAGGTGTAAATGAAATTCAGTGAAGTCACTTTATCTACCCAAAGAAGCATGTAATGTATTCAGAGAAGATTACTTTGATACTAGAGTTAACTGTATGACCGCTGAAATGACTAAGGATACGGTAGATAATACCAACCATGAGAGCAATTTGCACTATGAGTACAGTCTACTACTAACCCTTTCCTTTATTTTCTTGCAGAAAATTAAGAGGAAAAGGTCAGATTACATAGACTACTAATCTTTGTGAATTCCCCCAGTATGTTTCATCCACCGTGATGCAGGAAGTGAGTACCTTCTTTCCAGCAGGGGTGGGAATGTGGTTTACTTCGGGCATTATACCAGATCAGCTGCCGGCAGCCATCATACGCGCAGGAGTATTCATCATCCCCTATTCCGTAACCTTCCTGAATGAAACAAAGCAGAGCAGGAAATAAAGACCGAGACGCTTAGAGAACACTGGGATGTTGGCTCTTCTTGATATCCAGTCTCACGATTAGCCACTTACCATCTAGCAACCCTAGCAAACCCACTGTAATAATAATAATAATGGTATTTGTTCAGCGCTTACTATGTGCCAGGCACTGTGCTAAGTCCTGGGATAGATGCAAGCAAACTGGGTTGGACACACTCCCTGTCCCATGTTGGGCTCACAGTCTTAATCCCATTTTACAGATGAGGTCACTGGGCCACAGAGAAGGGAAGCGACCTGCCCAACCAAGAGAAGCAGTGTGGCTCAGTGGAAAGAGCACGGGCTGGGGAGTCAGAGGTCATGGGTTCGAATCCCAGCTCTGCGGCTGTGGGCAAGTCACAACTTCTCTGTGCCTCAGTTACCTCATCTGGAAAATGGGGATTAAGACTGTGAGCCTCATGTGGGACAACCTGATTGCCTTGTATCTACCTCAGTGCTTAGAACAGTGCTCTGCACATAGTAAGCGCTTAACAAATACCAAGTTCACACAGCAAATAATTGGTGGAGCCAGGATTAGAACTCAGGTCCTTCTGACTCTAGGCCCGTGCTCTATCCACTAAGCCACGTGGCCACTAATGCTAGGCTCCCTTGGTGCCTTCTGCCTAGGAGCCCCTTCCGCAATGGCTCCCTGGCCTGCTCACCCCGGGTCTTGGAAGAACTCATATGCAAGCTGTCAATCAGGACCAAGAGGACCCAAAATGGTGGCTTTCTAGCTAGTTAGAGGAAAGCAGCATTGCCTAATGGATAGAACACAGACCTGGGAGTCAGAAGGACTTGGGTTCTAATCCCAGCTCTGCCATTTGCTGTGTGACCTTGGGCAAGTCACTTCACTTCCTCAGTGTCTCGATTCCCTCATCTGTAAAATGGGGATGAAGACTGTGAGTTCTATAGGGGACATGGACTGTAACCAACCTGATTAGCTTGTATCTACCCCAGCACTTAGAACAGTGCCTGGCACATAGTAAACAAATACCACAATTATTATTATTATTAGTTGAAAGAGCACGGGCCTGGGAGTCAAAGACCTGGGTTCTAAGGCCGGCTCTGCCACTTGTCTGCTGTGTGATCTTGGGCAAGTCATTTCACTTCTCTGTGCCTCAGTTCCCTCAACTGTAAAATGGGATTAAGATTGTGAGCCCAACATGGGACAGGGACTGTATCCAACCCAGTTTGCTTGCATCTATCCCAAGACTTAGCACAGTGCCTGGCACATATTAAGTGCTGAATACACTTAGCACTTAGTAAGCACTTAAATATCCTTAAAAAAAAAATAGTTCTTTGACACCTGTCCCCTCCTGGGCTCCCCCACACTCCAAATGAAAAGTGGCCTTAAGCTCATTCAAGTTTAAATGAATACCAACTGGTCATGGCATTGTGAAATTTCACAAACAACAATTTTGTGATGTCCCAACTAATACCCTTCGTGATGTGGCAAGCCTCAAAAATCACAGCCTCAGCTTCCATTGCTCCACCAGAAGTCTCCTTTTTTCAGACTACTTTTGTATGCAAACTGCACCATTCACTGATCCTTTTGGCTACCCTTGCTTGGGCTTTTTTCAGCTCTGTTCTTCCTCACGGCACACGGTAATAACGTACTCCAACAGAAGCACCACACTATTTTAAAGGGGAGATCGTGAACGTATACTTTCCCTAGCCAACCAGAATGGATTCTGAAGGTTATTCAGAGAGATAAAGATTCACAGGGTTTGTTTTGGGTTAGCAAATTATGACTGGGGCAAGTAACAACTTCCTCAGTCAATCGACTTTAGTAAATGCTTACTGTGTGCAGAGCACTGTACTTAGACCTTGGGAGAGTACAGTGTAACAGAGTTGGCAGACACATTGCCTGCCTCGTGTTTATCTCGACTGACGAAAGAGCAACTTGTATCTAGATGAAGTTTTTGAAGTCCTTAAGCAGTTCTTTCAACCTCATTAAACCGATACAAGGAGGCAGGTAATCAATATACTCAAATATTCAGGGACTAATGATCCAATTTATGGATCACCCGGTTTCTCTGCATCTCCTTTCTCCAACAGTCTCTGAAGCCACTTTTCTACAGCTCTAGCAGAGGCTAGGTAAGGGAAATGAAAAAAGATGTAACTGCCAATTGTGAACACTAGAACTGATAAATATATTTTGATATGCAAGACATCTACTTCTGCATGGAAGTCAAAAAACAAGTAGTAATGCAGAACCGCAGTTCTATGTAGTCTTTGTCAGAGAGTTTAAAAGATGGTCAGCGAAACAAAATAGAAATCTTATGGTGATGTAGTCTGATATCTTGAATTAGTCTAAGAATCTGACAAAAGGTGACCAAAAAAACCAAAAAACTCTCTAGGTCTTCAAGCCCCCATACACCAGGGAAAAATGACAGACTAAAATCCCAGGAAATAAATTTTACCATGATTTATACCAAGAATTTTACGGCGATATTTTATAGCCTCTTTTCTCCCTTTATACATGTAAGATCAAAAAACCAAGAGTCATTTATAATAGGAGATTGCTGCCGAATTCTAAGCTGTATTTCTAAACCGTACGTCTAAATCCTGGTTAAGAACAGTTTCAGAGTCTGGGTCATCCTAACCAAACTGAACAACACAATTCTGGAAACTTACATCAAAAAGAGAATGTAAATGGTTAGTACTTGGGTGAATCCAGAAGTTATCTGCCTTTTATAAGTGAATACTATCTCCAGTCTAATAACTATATTAACCACCCAAACACCACCCTCATTTGAAGTGAAATTGTAATATGAGTAATATAAGCAATGAAGTCTGCTAACATCAAAGAATAGGTGGGTGGGTATGTGATGAAACAGAATGCCCTTTGCCTCAGAGGCCGATAAAGGCATGAGTGACAAGAAATTTCACCTGTCTGAGATAAACTTTGAAATTCCGATCTCTTGGGACCAGTTGAAATGGCCAACCCAGAGTTCTGGGAAAGTGCCTGGAGCCATCAGAAGTCTATTCAAGCAAGATCTGGGGCCAACAGGAAGCTTAGGAGCTAGCAATTCTCTGGAGATGCTGCCGGACCAAGAGGCAGCATGGCCTATTGGAAAGAGCACCCTCCTGGGAGTCAGAACACCTGGGTTCTAATACCAGCTCTGACAACTGCTTGCTGTGTGACCTTGGGCCAGTAACTTAACTTCTCTGTGCTTCAGTTCTCCTGTTCTCCCTCCTACTTAGACTATGAGCCTCATGCATAACATGGACTGTTTTCAACCTAATTAACTTGACTTCTTTCCCAGTGCTTAGAACAGTGTTTGGTGCGTAGTAAAGTACTTAAATACCACAAATGTGTCTGCCAACTCTGTTACACTGTACTCTCCCAAGATCTAAGTACAGTGCTCTGCACACAGTAAGCATTTAATAAAGTCGATTGACTGAGGAAGTTGTTACTTGCCCCGGTCATAATTTGCTAACCCGAAACAAACCCTGTGAATCTTTACCTCTCTGAATAACCTTCAGAATCCATTCTGGTTGGCTGGGGAAAGTACCATTCACAATCTCCCTTTTAAAATAGCGGGGTGCTTCTATTGGAGTACGTTACTAGCCCTGAGGAGAGGGGGCCAGGAAGTCCTTCCTGCATAAAGATAACAGGAGTTGGAAGCCAGGAGTGCCTGTAGTGTTCAGACCCCATTCAGCCAGCAAGGAGCCTTCGTCAAATCAGAAGCATCCCTGTCTAGGACAGGAACATGATCACAGGCATAAGAAGAAAATTAAAAAAAAAATAAAAAAGGAAGAAAAAGGGAAGGAGGCTGTCTTTCAAAGGCCTAGCTGTCTTTCAAGGGCCGGGGGACTACAAGGCCTACAGCTCCCTGAAATATGTGGTTTCTTTCTTGGATGGGAAATTGACTTTACAGAATTTCATCTGTGACAAACTGTTTGCTGAATGAGTGTTGGAGATCACCGTCGGGTTGGGGAGGCCCATCTCAAACCACTTCCCCTTTGTATCGCCAAAAAAGAACAAAAAAAACCCAAAGACAAAACAGTTTCCTTTGTCAAGTTAGAGAAGCAGGCAAGGCATAGTGGAAAGAACACAGGCCTGGGAGTCAGAAGGACCTGGGTACTAAGCCCAGCTCTGCCACTCATCTGCCATGTGATCTTGGGCAAGTAATTTCACTTCTTCGTGCCTCAGTTACCTCCTCTGTAAAATGGGTATTAAGACAGTGAACCCAGTGGGACAGGGATTGTGTCCAACTTGATTATCCTGAATCTACTCAAGTGCTTAGTACAGTGCCTGGCACATAGTAAGCACTTAAACACCATTTAAAAAAATTTCCATATAAGTGCTAGAAAGACAGTTTGAAAAGGAAGCAATAGTTTGTCAAATGAAGGGAATAAAATTAATCTCTTAATTATAGGAGCCAAAAGTTTATTTTATTTCATAAGCTAAAGCTGTGGTACTCAGCTTACTTAAATCTGGTGCTCATTCCCCCACCCAGCTCCACAGCACTTATGTACATATCTTCAATTTATTATTTATATTAATGTCTGTCTCACTGCTAGACTGCAAACTCATTGTGCTCAGGGAATATGTCTGTTTATTGTTATACTGTACTTTCCCAAGTGCTTAGTACAGTGCTCTGCACACAGAAAGTGCTCAATACAACTGAATGAATGAATAGCTATTAAAAAGAAAAAGCTAAGCACCAGGCATATTTATCCAGCTCTTTGGCTCTTCTTGGAGTTAGTTTTACTTCTGATAAGCTTTCAGAGCGTTTTTTCTTTGGAATTCATCCCTGTTCTTTGAGGGAAAAGAATAACCACCCCAATCGATCCACTTTGGAAATCATTTCTTTCGGACTGACTGGGCAGTTGAGATTTCCTGCACGGCAGGATTTATTTTGCCTGAAAAACAAGAGCATTTCGGATTTACGGCTAGATGACTTTTACTGGCTCTCAGTCTAGACCCACCACTAAATATGGAGAGCTTTCTTGGCTTTGCTTAAACCCTCATTTCTTAAGATGGTCTTGGACAGAAAGGAAAAGAAAAAATAGGGTGGGGTTTGATCTCTATCTTTAAAAGTCTACTGACCCCCCCTTCTAGGCAGGTACAACAAGAAGAACTGTGTTTTTTTAAATGATATTCATTAAGCACTTACTATGACTGTTGTGTGTCAAGCTCCGCAGTTCTCCCCCTCTTTAAGGTCCTCCAGGGAACCTTTTCCAGTAATTCCCAACTGCCCCGAGTCGGGGCAGCCCAACATTTCTCCACACCAATTGGGAACTTCCATCCAGTCCTCAGCACTATATGTTCAATTACCTGTTTTGCTTCCTTTAATACTTCTTCCTCTGGCTTTTGAAATCCGTGAATGATTTTTGTCCATCTACCTCAGACTAGATTGTGAGGCCCTCGAGGGACAAGGATTATAATTTATTCCCCCTTGTGTATTCTTTCCCAGTGCTTAATACAGTGTTCTGCACATAAGAAGTACTTAGAAAATACTATTATTACTTGAGGGAAGGGAATGGGTGCCTTGTGTGTGCTATTGTTGTACTCTCCCAAATGCTCAGACAGTGCCTAGCTTTTAGTGGGTGCCCAATGCCACTGATTGGTTGGGATGCTGCCAAGAGGGACAAAGAATCTTTCACAACTACGGAAAATTACGAATCAGGTAAGATAATGAAGGGGCAATTCGTCCGGCATTCCCTTCTCATAAATCAGTGAGAACCTTTTGGAGACAGCTAAATGCATCAATGGAAATAAGAAGTCATATTTATTGAGTGCTGTGTGCAGTGCCCCGTACTAAGCGCTCGGGAGAGTACAATATAACAGAGTTGGCAGACACGTTTCCTGCCATAATTATTGCTTTGTCCTTTAGCATTCAAATGCATTTTTTTTTGGCCTCACATTAATGACGATCAGATCCCCCGCCGCTCTGTGAGTGCTACTTACATGATTAAGAAATTTGCTGTCCTTGGTGGCCCAGCCGATCTGCATTACTCCTGAAGTGATCACTGTGACTTCATAATACCAAACCCCAGAATCAACACAGAAAGTGCAGCGCACACTTTCAAAAGAAGAGGCATCACAGCGAGCCTTACAAAACAAATGGCATAATTAAGAACCATTAGCATTTAAGAGCCAGGAATCAACTAGACACAACACAGAACATAACAGTCTCTGCTTGGTGGAAAATAACAATAATACTAATGATAATAGCATTTGTTAAGTGTTTACTATGTGTCAAGAACTGTACTGAGCTCTAGGATAGATACAAGATAATCAGGTCTTACATGGGGCTCACAGTCTAAATAGAGAGGACAGGTACTGAATCCCCATTTTGCAGCTGAGGGAACTTTCCTGATTTTCCCACACTTTATGTTTGATAAATGTCAAGTGGAAATACCCTCCCTCAGTTTTGCAAAGAAATCATGCAATGAAAAAAAAAAAATCGAGTGGGCTGGCTATCACTGCTAAGGGGTTCAGTTTCAAATCCTCAGAACGACAACTCATTTTGTTCTGCAGAATCCAAGATTTGTGTGCTTTGTAATTGGCTAGTCTAAAAGTTAGCACAAGCCATTACTTTAGTAAGAAAGTAAGTATGGGACTTAGGTTGTTTAGATGATAATGCTGCCAACTATGGGTTCTAATCTCAGCTCCGCCACATGTCTGCTGTGTGACCTTGGGTAAGTCACTTTGCTGTGTCTCAGTTACCTCAACTGTAAAATGGAGATTAAGATTGTGAGCTCCACTTGAGACAGGGACCATGTCCAACCCGATTTGCTTGTATCCACCGCAGCACTCGGAACAGTGCCTGGCACATAGTAAGTGCTTAACAAATACCATCATCATCATTATTATTGTACTAGTAACTCGCCCTGCCTTCTACTCCATAGGACAGATACATATTTATAAATTACATCTTATAAATGATTTGTTTATATTAATGTCTGTCTCCCCATCTAGTCTGTGAGCTCTTTGTGGGCAAGGAACAGGTCTGCCGACTCTGTTGTATTCTCCTCTCCCAAGTGCTTAATAAAGTGCTCTGCAAATAGTTAGTGCTCAGTAAATACAATTGATGATGATACAATAATATCTTCTAGGAATTATGGTAATGAAAGGTATATCAGAGGGATGTCCAGAATGGGAATCAAGGGTTGAAAATGGCACTGGGACACAATAAAACTAACAGAGACTCAAAGAAGTACCTGAAGCTCCTCCTCTCGATTGTAAGCTTGTTAAGGGCATGAAATGTGACAGCTAATTTGGTTATATTGATTCTATGATCCCCTAGATTCTATTTATTGCTATTGTTCTTGTCTGTCTGTCCCCCAATTAGACTGTAAGCCCGTCAAAGGGCAGGGACTGTCTCTGTTACCGATTTGTACATTCCAAGTGCTTAGTACAGTGCTCTGCACATAGTAAGTGCTCAATAAATACTATTGAATGAATATTGTACTCTCCCAAGCGCTTAGTACAGTGCTTTGCACATAAAGTGCTCAAAAAATACTATTAATTGATTGACTGAAGCTATTCTTTAAACAGCTCTGCATCCACATGACACGTATTTCGTGATCTAGATCTACCATCGCCAAATGGCTCAGTCACTTCCTCCAGAGCCCCAGATACGTCTGGGAAGGGGTTGAGGGCCAGAGAGGGGAAGTATTGGCTTACTTAGAGTGCTGAATCTAAAAATGCCAGTCAAATGAGGAAACTAACCAGCAGGTTGACAAGGATAAATTGACATTTTTTCCCCTGAAATTTCTGGTTTGGAGTTTAAATCGGGAAACATTTTGAACCCAGAAAAATTAAAAAAAAAATACAAAAACACAGCTTTTCCAAAAGAGAAAATATACTGCTTCTGTACCTCCAGTCCATGTGGTGAGATCTTCAGGTATTCACTAACATCATTGCTATTTAACATGGCCTTTATTGTAATCAAATCAACCTTTTCATATGTGAATCGCCTGCCTTCTTTTAAAACTGTGGGAAAAATTGAGTAAAAAATGTCACTTTTAATCAGCCCAATTCTGAAACACACATCTTTCAATAGCTCCAGTTCTGATATATAGTAGTTGTACATTGCAGTGGAATTCAAATGTGGGAATTCATAACCTTGGCTGGGATCCTACATTTTGACAGTTAAAGAGCCACAAGCGAGTCAGGGAAGGAAAGAGGACACGCAATCATTGCTAAATTTTCAACTTCCAATTTGCACCGCCCCACTTTCCAATTCTTGTACTTCATCATCTTCAAGACTGGCCCTTTACAAGGACTTTTTTTTATTATTTTATGAAAAACCACACCCCCACTTCTTAAAAGGGATATGACTGTACAAATGGCAACAGCCAGGCAATGAACCACCCATCATCGTCCAACAGGTAATTCAGCTTTCCAATCTTTCCCACCATCCTCCAGAATCTCCGCCCTCTATACTCTTTCCTTCCATCCCCCAGATCCTCTACCTTTATGCCTCATCTCCATGGTGGTGGTATTAATCCTCCCACCCTCTTAGTGGCAATCAAATGGAAACGGCTTTTGAAAAAGAAGTAAACATTTTGACTACAAAGAATCCACACACTTACAGAGATTGTCTAAACTCCACTGAGCACAGAAACCAACTTGGCGTTTCAGGTAGTCAGGGTTATCTGCCCAAGTCTCCAACATGACAAGCCGGTCACTGATACAGGATTCAGAAACAGTCATTTTATTTTCACCTGTTTGAAGAAAAGCAATTCAGTCTTGAAAAAGTCACTGAACGTATAAATAAATAAAAAAGGGCAGTGCCACTCTAAATTAACACAAATCTAGAGTCAAAGATCAACTTGCTTTTTTGGTAGTTTGTATAAACAATAATGCCCAAAATAAAATCAGGCCTCTTGGACACTCTCTGGAGAAAGGCAGGTTTTTGAACAAGTGTTTGTTCTAGAGAAGAGAGATCCACTGAGATCCAGAAAGGCCCTATTCCTAGCACATATGCTCCCTCTCCACTTCAAAAAAAAAAAAAATCCCAGCATCACAGTGGTAACATTCCCCCTGGAGAAATGACCCAAATAGATCTCCTTCTTGGAGATCATCAAAGAAACATCATAGGAGATTCGTCTCCCCACAATAACCACGCTACACATATGGCTCTATAGGACTGTTGCCCATGACAGATCTTCATGCCACACTATAATGAAAGTTCCCTCTAGACTGTAAACTCACAGTGGGCAGGGATCATATCTACAAATTCTGATATACTGTATTCTCCCGAGCACTTAGTACAAGTGCTATGCATCCAGTAAGCGTTCAATAAATATGACTGAAATTTACTTCGGCATGAGCAATACTAGAATTCCTGTGATATCAAAGTGAGCACGGGAACCTATGCAAAAAATGGAAATAACCAATGAAATGAGTGCCCCCTCCGCTGTGTTCGGCCCATGTCATTGCCAGAGACACCACGCCAAATGCTTACTTGTTTGTGCAAACTTTTCCAATGCGATTAGTGCAAAAAGCATTACTGTAGGATGGGACTGGAAATTCTGAAAGAGAAGTCAAAGATTAATAATAAAACTCAGACATTTCCCTGGTAGAGTGGCAAACGATAAACTTTGCCTTCTTGCTCAACATATTCATACTCTTGAGCAGTCAACAGTTTTAGATAGCTGGGTGTCTGGAACACCTCTTAGTTAGCTGTATAAAATTCAAGGCCAAGATAACTCAGGAATGAGAAACTTTTTCCTCATTTGGAGAATGTGCTGACTTCAGTCGAGAGCTAAACTTGGAACATCTACGTATAATAAAAAAACCCATACACAGACCCATTACACATAGGCGATTTCTGTACCTTTACAAACATTGTAGCAAGTCCTCTGCTATGGAATACAAATTCCTGCCATTCCTACCAAGTGGAATGACCCTTGCCAAGTTGCTATTAGTTTTGCCTGTGGCCTGATATTAACTCAGAGAGGGAAAAGAACAGCTTAGCAGTCCAAAACTCATCTCCCCCTCTAGACTGTAAGCTCATTGTGGCAGGGAACGTGACTGCTAACTCCGCTGTACCATACTCTCCCAAGCACTTATGTTCTATACATAGTAAGCGGTCAATAAATATCATTAAGTGATTTGCTTATTTCATCTTTTTGTCTCTTCCTAATTACACTACAGTAGCAGAGAGGGCATGAACTGAGATATTCGCCCCCAGCAGAAAAATTACAAATCTCAGGAGTTGGAGAGAGGTGTGTGCTTTTCCTGCACTACCAAATTATAAAGGGATTTGGATTGCAGGGCCACTGAAGCACTTAGTAGATTTCTGGTTCCATTTAAAAGAAAATGTACATTAGAGGTTAAGGTTTAAGCATGCACCCCTAAAGCATTACCACTGAAAAGGGAAGAGACCATGGAAACTAATTTCCTAAGTAAGCAAGCGAGAACAAGTGCTTTTTGTCAGTAATAATAGTGGTATTTGTTAAGTGCTTTCTACGTGCCAAGCACTGTTCTAAACTCTGGGGTAGGTACAAAGGTAATCAAATCAGGTTGGACACAGTCCCTATCCCACGTGGGGCTCACTGTCTTAATCGCCATTTTACAGATGCAGGAACTAAGGCATGGGGAAGTTATGTGACCTGCTCAAGGTCACACAGCAGACAAGTGGCAGAGCGGTGACTAGAACATATCTTTTTGCCTTCCAGGCCTGTGCTCTTCCCACTAGGTCATGCTGCTTCTCAATTGTCCTTGTAGGCAATGTTTTGATTGTAACTCATATTTCTGCCACAAATCACAGTCTATGTGCCTAGCTTATAACGTTTCTTTAACATATTCCTTGACTTTTACCCTTTTCTTCTAAGCTGTGGTCAAACTTTCCAGCCCTTGGTTCTTTTAAAAGGACTTTTCTATAAGGGGTAATCCTTGTGTTTCAAAATGGCAAAATTATTTCTACGACTGAACACCTCTCTATTCACATTTCCCATTCACCTCTAGTGAAGCTGTTGAGCTGCAAATCCTGGATATTCTAGCTGTGGAAATTCATCCCTCCAAAACTGCCCCTCTAAGACCGTAAACTCCCCTGTAGACTGTATGCTCCTAGTAGGCAGTGGTTGTATCTGTCACCTCTATCATACTGTACTTTCCCAAGTGTTTAACACAGTGCTCTGCACATAGTAAGCACTCAAATTCCACTGACTGTAGGACTGAGTTCGAAAGTCATGAATCTCTCCACAGTTCAGTTTCCTCAAATCTATATAATCACTTAGCAGAACTTGTGGATAGCCTGTCATGATTACTTCGCAAAGTTCACAGCTAGATTATATATTTTACTTTAAATTTCAATGATTTCTACCATTCAAAGGCAGTTGGAAAAAATATGGCTTCATTTAAAATGCTGAGTTCATTCTATGTGGCTCTGACACTTCAAAGCAACTATCAACAATTCAATAGGGAAAATGGACCATTTAATGTTCTTTTACAAGAGAGGAGTTCAGTGACTTGAACTCCTGGTTTTGATTCAATACTTACCAGACTCTGAAGCAAATATTCCAAAATTCCTGGGCTAAGTAAGCTTATACTTGCAGGACCTGTCCAAAAACACAATGAATATGCTGCATGTTATGTGCATCTCTTCACATTAGAGACAGAGTTTAAGGAGGGTTATTTTTGTGCAGATCCAAAATATCCAACTGAATTTTAACACTA
This sequence comes from Ornithorhynchus anatinus, assembly GCF_004115215.2. Taxonomy (NCBI): domain Eukaryota; kingdom Metazoa; phylum Chordata; class Mammalia; order Monotremata; family Ornithorhynchidae; genus Ornithorhynchus; species Ornithorhynchus anatinus. The sequence goes on along the minus strand of NC_041738.1, from coordinate 34,044,406 downwards.
AACTTAGAATTCCCTATTAAATGTGTTTCTAGGCCCAAGTTTTCAGATTTCTATAAACGTTCAGTCAAGGTTTCAAAAGATGAAACTACCCTGTCACTGGCCTCCGAAATGGACCCTACTTTTCCTGTACTTTAAAATCAGAAAGACTTTTGACAAAGGGTCCTCTTTCACGGCCAAAGCGATATCATTGCCATTTGATGGTCTGCCATTTAGGGAAAGCAAGTAATATCCACATTAAAATGAACATCTGGGAGGTACTTGCCTTTACTTTCAGTATGACTAGCAGGAACACCCTACTGAAACAATGTCAACAAGGGTCAAAGAAGCATGAACCCCGAGTTTCTGAAGAGGACCTCGAGTTTCAGCTGAAGTCCAGGAGGGCCTAGGTCTCATTTCTAGGGTTAAGCTGCTGCTGCATCAACACAGTAGCTTCCAGAATGTTCCTGGACTGCTGGAACGTAGTCCAACGGACAGCCATATAGGTACAAAATCATTGCTCTTACATGAAAGCATCAGGGACACTCGAAAGCTCTACTATTGCATGTAGTATGTGTCTACCAACTCTGTTATTTCACACTCTCCCAAGCACTTCATATAGCACTCTGCACAGAGTTAGCATTCAAAAAATACTACCGACTGATTGTAACGGCACGCAACGAGGGGGCTGGAGAGCTTATTGAGAAGCGTGGACTGGGTTTGAGTTTGGCTGGCATGATTCGACCCAAATGCAGGATTGCTATTGATACATGCTATGCTATCAACACATGCTGCAATTTTCCAGTCGTTCACTACACTAAGAACATTGGTGTATAATAAAAGGACATTTTAAAGTTTTTTATTATCGAAAACTAGACTGTAAGCTCATTTTGGGCAGGGAACATATCTATTAACTCTGTTGTACTTTTCCAAGTGCTTAGTACAGTGCTCTGATCAGAACCAATAATTATTTATTTGTTAAAAGGACTAGAAAAAAACTGTTAGGCACTGAATTTTCTTTCAGTGAAAGTGCTAGTGCAACGGTCTCCAAAGTGTGATTTCTGATGGCCCTCTATTCAGTCCACATATATTTGTCAAACTATAATAAAAACGGGGAGAAAAATGCTTCCAAGTGCTCTACCTATTAGCTAAAATGATGTATGTTGGATAAATATATGGTATATGTAAGGAATGTGTTATGCTGGCCTTAAATTGCTAAATTTGATCTTCTGCCAGCCAATGCCCCACCTCGGGTGAAATTTTTAGCAACCTCGACATACGGGGTTGGGTCAAAGCTACCAAAGAACAGAGTTCCCCCTGAGAGTCAAACACCATTTGAGAATTGCTTTCTGAATGCGCCTCATAGTTACCTGCCAGTTTCTCAGCTAAGCATCCTAGAACTGCAGTTGTGTTACGGTGTTTGGCAGGGTGACTTGCATCCTGGCAGGCAACATTTCCATTTAAATTTAGAATTTCGGTCAACTTCTGCAGAGCATCCTAGAAAGCAAAGGAGTTCAAGATAGCTTGAAAAAAGTGTGTACACACACACACACACACACACACACTTTCTACCAATTCAATGCCGTGCAAGCACTAAATCGGCTCCAACAAAATCAGGACCTACATTCTGCAGGAGGGATGGAAATAGTAATCTAAATTTGTTGCACCATCTATAAGACCAACCTCAAAGTGATATTACTTTATTACTTTACTGTGGCATGGAACACCCTCCCTTCTCATATCCAACAATTAGTCTCCACTCCTTCAAAGCCTTATTGAGGGCTCATCTCCTCCAAGAGGCCTTCCCTGACTCAGCCCTCCTTTCCTCTTCTTCCACTCCCTTCTACACTGCCCTGACTTACTCGCTCCCTGTATTCATACCTACTCCCAGCCCCACAGTAATTATGTACATATCTGTAAATTTATATTAATGTTTGTCTCTTCCTCTAGGATGTAAGCTCATTGTGGGCAAGAAATATGCCAGTTTATTGTTGTATTGTACCCTCCCAAGAGCTTAATACAGTGCTCTGCACCCAGCAAGCGCTCAATAAATATGACTGAATGAAGTGCTGCCTGATAAACCCAGTGTCATTCCGACATCTCTGCTGGGAACTAAGTACAGCTTTGTATTCTGTTCATTTTAAGGGAATCCTGAACTTGGCAGGAGGCATCTAGAACCAACAATTTAAGAGCTAAAAGTTTTTACTCTTTTCTGGCCAAGGCAGCTTCTTTCTTCAAAATAATTATAATGTCAATTAGAGTTTTCAAAACCAGAGTTAAAAATAGACACCAGCCCCGTGTCTAACCCCTGCCCACGAAAAAAACCAAAAACGGCATTTAAGCGCTCACTAGCTGCAATGCACTGGGGTCGATACAATACAATCACATCAGACACAGATCCCATTCCACATGGGGATCACAGTCTACGGGGGACGGAGAACAGCTATGTAATCTCCATTTGATGAGAAAACCAAAGAGAAGTTAAATGACTCTCCCAAGGTCACACAATAGAAGCCACCTGACTCCCAGCCTGTGCTCCATGCCAACGCTTCAAGTGCAAAGTAGAGGAAGTTTCCCATTTTGCCATTGTTTATGATCATTTCCTTTGCTAGGCACACCTACTTCAAGTCCAATCCCAATGCCTGGCATAGTGCTCTGCTCCTAATAGTAAACATTCAGTAGAAAACGTGTGGGTTAGAATTGAGTCAATCAGCCTAAACAGGAGTGACTGTGGACAGCAGTAGCAGTAATATTCAATCTGTCCCCAGATCCAGTCGGTTCTATCTTCGCAACACCTCTAGATTCCACTCTTTCCTTTCCATCCAAACTACCGCCATGCTGATTCAGGCATTTATCACATCCCGCCTTGACTACTGCATCAGCCTTCTCGCTGAGCTCTCCGCCTCCTGTCCCTCCCCACTCCTGACTATACTTCATTCTGCTGCCCGGATCATTTAATCTACAAAGTTCAGCCCATATGTCCCCTCTCCCCAAGAACCTCCAATAGTTGCCCATCCACCATTGCCTTCAAGACACTCAAACAGCTCACCCTTTCCAACCGATTTTCTACTACAACCTAGTCCATACACTCTGCTCCTATACCGCCAACCGACTCGCTGTACCTCGATCTCGTCTATCTCACTGCCAACCCACTCGCCCATGCCCTCCCACTGGCCTGGAACTCCCTCTCCCTTCTTACATAATAGATGACCTTATTAAAGCCTTATTAAAATCACTTCTCCTCTAAGAAGTCTTTCCAGACTAATCCCTCATCTCTCCAACTGTCTCCCTTAAGCACTTGATATTCACCCTACTCTCAGCCCCACAGCACTTATGAACATAGTTTTAAATTATTTTAATGTCTGTCTCCCCATCTAGACTGTAAGCTCCTTGTGGGCAGGGACTGTGCCTACTGAATCTCCCATGTGCTCTGCACCCAGTAAGCATTCAATAAATACCACTGAACGGTCCATTAAATTAACTGACTAAGCCCAAGGATCTGACAATTTCTGTCCCACTCGGGGGTCACAGCTTAAGGGGGAAGGAGAATGGGTATTTAATCCTCATTTTACAGACGATGAAATTGAGGCACAGAGAAGTGAAGTGTCTTCCTTAGATCACCCCTCAGGCAAGTGGTGAGACCAGAATTAGACCTTTATAAGTCTTGATTCCCAGACTTATGCTCTTTACAATGGATGAGGCTGTTACCGCCAGAACACTAGAAGGTTTTTGATAGGGTTTTTAAAATAGCAAGTTGAAAAACCCGAGTATTTGTAGCTATAAATGTTGCATTAATGTAACAAGGTATAAGCAAGTGCTTTTGGAAAATGTATGGCAAAGAGTCATCAAACCTATAATCACACTGCTTCCTGAATCTAAATTCCTAATAGTCACAATAGCGAGATCTATATTGTGTTCTTGGTGTGCAAAGTACTTGGTGTGCAAAATGATAGGGAACTAGAAGAAATGGAAGCACAATTTAGGATGACTAAGCAAAGATCACTTATGACTGAAGACATTACAGTGAAATAGAATGACCAATTTCTTCCACGAACTCCACCCTCTTCGTTAAGTAAACACTAGCAGAACTCAAACCCAGAATCGAGGGCAAGCGACTTTCTAACCAAAAGGTTTCATTTCACCTTTCACAGTCATAAATCAGCGCTCAAAGAGGATCCTGCCAAACAACAAGACTTCCAAAAGTGCTTCATCCATTAGTGTTCTTAACGTTTCTTTAGCAACCTCAAGTCTCATTATTTAAAACAAAGCAGTAACAACAGATACCCTCTATCTCCCACTGCACTTAACAGCTAATCATCTCATTTCCTTACTTTCCTTCTTGACCAAACTCCTCAAATGGATTGTATATACCCACTGATTCGACTTCCACTCCACTAACTCTTCTTAGTCCACTGCAATCTGGTTCTCACTTCCCCACTCCACTGAGATCACACTCTCCGAAGTCCCCAAGGACCTCAAACAGACCAAACAGTCTCTGTTTTAGCCTACTCCTTAACCTCTCAGGTGCCTATGATGGAGACCATACCTTTCTCCTGGAAATACCCCCAAGCTTGGTTTTACTAATACAGTTCTCCTCTATGGCTGTTACATTGAAAGCTCCTTGAGGGGAGGCATTACGTCCACCTATTGTATTCTTTCAAGTCCTTAATATACTGTACTCTTCATATCTGACAGGACACTACTCTCTCCACCTTCAAAGCTTTAATCAAAAGCACATCTCCTCCAGGAGGCTTTCCCCGACTAAGCCCTCATGCGTTCTCTGCTCCCTCTCCCTTCTACGTTACCTTTCCACTTGGATTTGCACCCTTAAATCACCCCATTCTCAGCCCCACGGCGCTTATGTACATATCTATAATTTATTTATGCTAACGTCTGCCTCCCCTTCTAGATTGTAAGCTTCCTGTTGACAGGGAACATGTCCACAAACTCTGTTACATTGTTCTCTGCCAAGTGTTTAGTACAGTGCTCTGCGCTCACATACTATTGATTGATTGCATCCAGTTGGCACTCAATTAAAACCTCAGAATGACTGATTACTTTCCCAATCTCATGTATCATTTCTTCTTCTGCCTCTTAACTGTGGGTGACTCTCAAGGCTCTACTCAGAGTCCCCTTCTTCTCACAGGAAGTTCATCCCGCTCCCCAAATTTCAACTATCATGTTTATGTCACTCACAAATTTACCTCAAAAGCCCCCACCTCACACCTGCTCTACCATCATACACTATTTCCTTGTGCCTTCAAGACAGCTCTACAAGCATATCTTACTGGCATCTCAAGCTCAATATGCCCAAAACCCACTTTCAAATCCACTCCTCCTCATCAGTTTCCTATGAAACTTCATTCAATAGTATTTATTGAGCGCTTACTATGTGCAGAGCACTGTACTAAGCGCTTGGGATGAACAAGTCGGCAACAGATAGAGAGAGTCCCTGCCGTTTGACGGGCTTACAGTCTAATCGGGGGAGACGGACGGACGAGAACAATGGCACTAAACAGCGTCGAGGGGAAGAACATCTCGTAAAAACAATGGCAACTAAATAGAATCAAGGCGATGTACAATTCATTAACAAAATAAATAGGGTAACGAAAATATATACAGTTGAGCGGACGGGTACAGTGCTGTGGGGATGGGAAGGGAGAGGTGGAGGAGCAGAGGGAAAAGGGGAAAATGAGGCTTTAGCTGCAGAGAGGTAAAGGGGGGATGGCAGAGGGAGTAGAGGGGGAAGAGGAGCTCAGTCTGGGAAGGCCTCTTGGAGGAGGTGATTTTTAAGTAAGGTTTTGAAGAGGGAAAGAGAATCAGTTTGGCGGAGGTGAGGAGGGAGGGCGTTCCAGGACCGCGGGAGGACGTGACCCAGGGGTCGACGGCGGGATAGGCGAGACCGAGGGACGGCGAGGAGGTGGGCGGCGGAGGAGCGGAGCGTGCGGGGTGGGCGGTAGAAAGAGAGAAGGGAGGAGAGGTAGGAAGGGGCAAGGTGATGGAGAGCCTTGAAGCCTAGAGTGAGGAGTTTTTGTTTGGAGCGGAGGTCGATAGGCAACCACTGGAGTTGTTTAAGAAGGGGAGTGACATGCCCAGATCGTTTCTGCAGGAAGATGAGCCGGGCAGCGGAGTGAAGAATAGACCGGAGCGGGGCGAGAGAGGAGGAAGGGAGGTCAGAGAGAAGGCTGACACGGTAGTCTAGCCGGGATATAACGAGAGCCCGTAATAGTAAGGTAGCCGTTTGGGTGGAGAGGAAAGGGCGGATCTTGGCGATATTGTAGAAACCTCCTAGGCGCTACAGCACTAGCACTTGCCCTGTCCCAGAAGCCCCCAACTTTGGTCATACTCACCATAATAAGACTGATAAGACTTGTGGCTGTCTTTCATTCAGTGTTTCGCTAGATCCTGCCTGTTTTTATTTTTCCTAATGATATTTTTTAAATGTTTACTAAGTGTCAAACTTTATTCTAATCATTAGAGTAGGTCCAAGTTAATTAGGTTGGACACAGACCCTGTCCTCCATGGGGCTTAGAGTTTAAAGAGGATAGAGAACAGATATTGAAGCCCCATTTTACAGCTGAGGAAACTGAGGCAGAGAGAAGTGACTTGCCCAAGGTCACACAGCAAGCAATTACAGTTAATATCCAGGTCTTTCTGACTTACAGGCTTGTGCAGTCTCCATTGGGCCACGCTTCTTTTTCTTCCGATTTCTTGACTCTATTTATTGCCCTTGACTCTATTTATTGTCATTGTTCATGTCTGCCTGTCTCCCCCGATTAGACTGTAAGCCCATCCAAGGGCAGGGACTGTCTCTATCTGTTGCCGATTTGTACATTCCAAGCGCTTAGTACAGTGCTCTGCACATAGTAAGCGCTCAATAAATACTGTTGAATGAATGAATTTCCCAGACCCGCCCCCTTCCTCTCTATCTAAACCACCACCACGGTGTAGACATGCACCCTCTGCATAGTAGGCTACTGGGATCAGTCTGCTCACTGGTCTCCCTTTCTCCAACCTGTAGGACACTTCATTGTGCAGATGATCCTCCCAAAATGTCTTTCAACACCCATCTCTCTACGCCTTAAAAACCTTCAACAGCCACTTATTTCCCTCCACGTCAAGCAGGATCTCTTTACATTTGGCTTTAGGTATTCCATCAGTTCTTTCCCTCTAACACAGCAACCGTCTTCTCCCACTTTGCTCCAGCTGGCACTCTTCTCGTCTTCGAAAGTTACTCTCTCACTGTGCCTCGTACTCACCACTACCATCTTCGAGCCCTTGTTCGCACCCTTCCTTCAGCCTAGAACTCCCTCCCTTCTGCAAATCCACAAGACCGCAGCTTCAGGCTATCTTCAAGTCCTCCTGAAAGCATTTGCCAAATGAACTCCATCTTCCCACACTGCATCACACCTAAATGTATTCACCTACTCTTAACACTTAACTCAGGGTTGACCTAAATTCTATTTATCAATTTATCCTTTCACACTCTGCTAATAGCAGCTGCTGTTTCCTTATCCTCCTCCAAGCCTGAATGGCTTGGGTGTCAGTTTCCTCTTTAGAAAGCCAGCTCTTCAAGGGCTGTGATCATCTCTCTCACTCAATTGTACTCTTCAAAGTGCAAAGCAGGCACTCAAATACTAATGACATTTAATTTTTTAAGAAGAAAAGGATGTGCAAGATTGCTGTGGAAAAAGAAAGATGCCGGCAAATTTGAGCAGCCTAAAGTTCTGCTTCCAGAAGGAAGAATCCTGCTAAGACCAGAAGAGACTTCTTTTGCTTTCACCTTTAGTTTTCTGATTTGAAAGCTCCAAAGTTTATTGACAATGAACTGCTTTGTAATAATAACGATAATAATAATAATGACGGCATTTGTTAAGCGCTTGCTATGTGACAAGCACTGTTCTACGCACTGCAGTAGAAACAAGGTAATCAGGTTGTCCCACGTGGGCCTCACAGTCTTAATCCCCATTTTACAGATGAGGTAACTGAGGCACAGAGAAGTTAAGTGGCTTGCCCAAAGTCACACAGCTGATAAGTGGAGGAGCCAGGATTAGAATCCATGACCTCTGACTCCTAAACCATGCTCTTTCCACTAAGCCACTCTGCTTCCCAAGAGAAGGGGATTTAGTCTGATATGTCTAGTAGCTAAATTAGAGAGGTTAGCCAGAGCAGATACAAACTAATCAGGTTGGACACAGTCCACATCCCACTTGGGTTCACACTCTTAATCCCTGCTTTACAGATGAGGTAACTGAGGCACAGACAAGTTAAGTGACTTGCCCAAGGTCACACAGCAGGCAAACGCAGAGCCAGCATTAAGACCTAGGAACTTCTGAATCCTGGGCCCATGTTCTATCCATTAGACCACACTGCTTCTCATTGGCCACTCTTCCTCTAATCATATTTAGGCATGTATGTGGACCCTATAGAGATTACATTTGCATTTACTCACTTTAGTAGGCAAAGGACACTCATCCAGTAGTAACGTTATAACAGCTGGTCCCAGTGGATCTTCTAACGGTATAACTCTAATTAAAGACTGGACAACTTCCAACCATCCTTCATCTGGAAACATGAAGATTCAGAACACATTAAAAAATATGAAGATAAATCATAAACGTTTATAAACTCACTCCATTCCAAAATCAAAAATCCTGTTTGGATTTGACTTCAGCTTTTTTGGGAGCCAACACTCATAATAGCTGCTTGAAAGCATACTTGGTTAAGTCATCTTAAATTTATAATATTCTGGGGCTTTGTCTTGGGAGAACAACAACTTTGTTCTTAGGATTAAAGACTGGAATCACCTCAAGTATTCGATTAGAGTTTTGCTCCAAAGATTTAAAATGTATCAAAAAAAAAAGTTGCATTCCCAAGAAACTCTATTATTACCTAAAGAATGCTTCCGGAAATCATATTCCTAATTCCACAACACCAAAGTTTAAAGACTGACTTTTCATCTTGGCCCACACAGTCAGTCAATGCCTGCCTGACAATTAAGAGGCTGAAAGACCATTTTCTGTTTTTAAGCAAGACAATACTCTTTGGAAGGTTCATTCAATGTGCACGCACAATGTCTGGCACATATACCCAAGGAGTTTCCACAGAGGCAGGTTTTTCACTCATTACATTGCATATTAGTATATTTAAGAATCTGTTACTTAATGGGAAGAAAAGACCTCATTGAAAACATTATGGAATTCAAAGCAAAATTGAAGATTATTTGCCAAAAACAAAACAGAGATATCTCCATTCTCCTTGAATCTGAGGCAGTGCTTTATGGGAAAAATGAAAGAAAAAGGGTATTCATCTTGCCTCCGTGACAGTTTGGGGAGGCATGTCTCAAGAGTCTCTGCCCCCAAAAAACCACTACTTACAACAACAACAACAAACAACAGCAAAAATAGCTCTGGAAGTGAGCTCATAAGGAGATGGCCAATTTAAGATCTGGCTAAATGACCACTGGAAATTCAGCCAACGTGGAAGGGAACAAAGTACTTAATTCTGCTCTTCTCAGGTAGATGTAGGAGGAAGAGAAATTTTAGTTGCAAAGTATTCATTCATTCAATAGTATTTATTGAGCGCTTACTATGTGCAGAGCACTGTACTAAGCGCTTGGAATGAACAAGTCGGTAACAGAGTAGAATGAATGCAGATTCTCAACAGAGTTCTGGTTATAGAGGAAGCTGATTTTTTTTTTTCCTAATTCACATACACACTGGGACCAAAGGTGACTATGGAAATGGTCCTAATTCTAACACTGCCAGATACTCAAGTCCAGAGGTTACAGGTCACAAGGTCCAGTACATCCCAGATCTTGTGTGTTGGGAGGCCTCTGAGGCAAGCTGGGAGTCAGGGAGGAAAAAAGTGAGTCTATTTAAATTATATATAAAAGATAGGCACACCAGAAAGGCTTAGAATAATTTCACATTTTCAAAAAAAAATTTAAATATGTTTGGAATACCCAAGCAACTTACTCAGCTTCAGTCATACTGTCATACTTGTTAGCATGATAAGAACCCTACATTTTGAGTGGTTGTGTGCATTCTGAATAAAATGGTTGTGGCATTTCTCTGAATAGTACACACAGAAGTACTGAATGAAAAAAGACCTTGAATACCTGTTTCTGCCATTTCGTGCAATGTGATCATTGAATAGGGAGGTTCCTGGTCACTGAAAAATAAATATTTATGAGTAGATTTGACAAAATCATAAATGACAGTTTTGAACCAAAATTCAAGGATCAGAGATAAGGTAGAGAGTGAGTCTATGTGAATTGAGGGAAGAAAGGGAGGAAGGAGAAAAAAGTACCCTTAAAATGTGAGCCTTAAAAGATTAAGAATAATCCAAAATTCATTCTGTGAAGCCAATCATAACCACAATGACAGCCACCCAAAACAAGAGACGCAGTAAAGACGGTCATTGTGGTTGGGTGGAAAGTGCTCTGGTCTAAGAGTTATGGGTCTGTGTTTCCATTCTCAGTTCCTCTTCCCGCCATATGTAAGGCCTTCAGGGAGATCCTTCGATTTTCTCATTTGTCTCGCAAGCCCACGACCTTGGCGTTGTCCTTGACTCTCTCACTCCACCTGCATATTCAGTCTGTCACCAAATTCTGTTGGTTCTACTGTCACACCATCTCTAGAGTCTGCCCCGTCCTCTCCACCCAAACTGCTGCCCCGCCGGTCCAAGCACTTGTCCTATCTGGCCTCGGCTACCTCATCAGCCTCCAAGCTGAACATCGGCCTCCAGCCTCTCCCCTCTCCAGTCCACACCTTAGTCTGCTGTTTGTATCATTTTTCTTACAAAGAGATAATGAAAATTCTTCGGCACATCTCCCCACTCCTCAATAACCTATAACCGTCAATGACTGTCCTGCCTTCTCCACATCAAAAACACAGGCTCCTCACCACTGGTTTTAAGGCTCACAATCAGCTCTCTCGCTCCAACCTATCCTTGGTCCTCTCCCACTCCACACCTAGCCTGCACACTTCACTCTAGCACCAACCTACTTAAAGTGGCTCATATCTCTTTTCTCGTTACCACCTTGCTCACTCCCTCTCTCTGGGCTGGAGCTCCTCACCCCATTCATATTTGACACACCACCATACTTCCCATCTTCAAAGCCCTACTAAAAATCACACCTCCTCCAAAAAACCTTCTCTGATTAGCTCCTCACCTCATTCTCCCTTCCATCTGAGCCACCTATGCACTTTGATACTCACTCCACTCTTGCTCCAACTTTTACTGTTACAATTATTATGGCCCTTTTTAAGTGCTTATTATAGTGCCAAGCACTATACAAAACGTGGGGGTAGATACAAGATAATCAGGGCAGATACAGTCGCTCTCCCACAGGGGGTTCATAGTTTAACTAGGAGGAAGGGAATGTTTTGCAAAAAATTGTAAAAGTTTGGTTGTTATAAAATGTAATTCATCTTACAGATTAGGAAAAGGCACAGAGAAGTGAATTTGCCCAAGGTCACACAGCTGACAAGTGGTGGAGCTAGGATTAGATCCCAGGTCCATGGTTGTTCCACTAGGCCACGCTGCATCCATATATATAATTATGGTATTTGTCAAGCGCTTAATATGTACCAAGCACTGCTCTAAGCACTGGGGTAGATCCAAGTTGATCAGGCTGGAGACAGTATCTATCCCACATGCGGCTCATATTCTTAATAATGAACTTATATACGTATTTTTGTACTCTGTTGCTTCCTCTTTAATGTCTGTCTCCCCCACTAGACTGTAAGCTTCTGAAGGGCAGGGATGGTGTCTACCAAACTGTACCATGTACTTAGTACAGTATACTTTACACAGTACACGCTTATTAAATAAGGTTGAATGACTAACAATAAGGATAACGTCATCTGCCCCATATCTATCTCCAGAGATGCTGGAACAATGGGAGAGATAAACAGATCAGTTCAGAGTTCCCTGAAAGGGAAGTCCTATAGAAATTTAAGGTGGTGGTAATTACTCATTGCTACATCTCAGTTCTACTCTGGTCCACTTTAAGGACTAGCGAATATGCATTCATGAAGGTTGGAATGAAACTTTCCCTTTGAAAAGATGTAGATTGATTAAAAGAAAAAAAAGAATGGGGGAAAACAATGCATATTGAATTGATTAGAATAATGCTTTTTGAGAAATCACAGGACAATCATTTGCACAGCAGGCCTCCAACTGGATGCCTACTACATTTAAACTGCTGCACTTAAAGCAACCCTGAGCTCCAGATGTAGCTATATTTAAGGCTGTTCAAGGAATATGCCAAGAACAGGAGAGTTTTTTTGGGTTTTTTTTACAAGCACTGGGAATAGTATGGCAAGTGTGATCACATTATATTTACAATCCTGAACACGTGAAAATTCATGTACTGCTAACAGAATCAAGCCCCAGTGTAGTATTACTAGGGAAGCAGTATGGCTCAGTGGAAAGAGCCCGGGCTTGGGAGTCAGAGGTCATGGGTTCTAATCCCGGCTCTGCCACTTGTCAGCTGTGTGACTTTGGGCAAGTCCCTTAACTTCTCTGGGCCTCAGTTACCTCATCTGAAAAATGGGAATTAAGATTGTGAGCCCCAAGTGGGACAACCTGGTTACCTTGTTTTCCCACCCCCCAACTTTCCAGGGCTTAGAACAGTGCTTGGCACATAGTAAGCACTTAAATGCCATCATTATTATGGTCATTATGACAATACTGTTAGCAAAAATAGGTAACGCTGTCTTAGGGAATTTTGGGGTTTGTTTTCCAACAACACACACCAAACACCTAAACTTATGGAAACTGAAAAGAATCTAAGAGAGAAAACACAGACCAATGGAAAAGTCATCTCTTAAGATTCTCAGGCTAGATTTCAAGGTGAATGAAATGACTGTGGAATGTACCTGATAATTTTCCTTAAGGCAAGGCTCTTGCTAATAGCCCAGAACCCTTTATTAGTTTGCTTTCCACCCAAGAAGACTGCAAAATAGGGAAATACATAGGCTAATAATAATCTTTAATACTCATCCACCAAAAATTGCCACTTTGCTTCATGGTAAACATTAATTTACTCTAGTATTTAAAGGAAAATGAGGGAAAATTGGCTTTTAAAAGTCCTTAGATACTAAAATATGTACATTGCATCAAAAAAAACCTAAAGCACAAACTTTTCACATGACACAAATATGTTTTATATGAAAAGAAATTTACAGAGTGGCATGCTCAAACTTGCAAGTGGACCAGGGTTCTAATTCTGCCTGGGCCTCTTACAAGCCGTGTGACCTTCGGCAAGTCACTTAACTTCTCAGTGTTTCAGTTTCTTCATCTGTATAATGCTTACAGATGTTTAGAATGTGAGCCCAGTGCTTCAATTTCCTCATCTGTAAAATGCTTACTGATGTTTTAGAATGTGAGCCCCATGTGGGACAGAGACTGTGTCTGACATGAATGACTTGCATCTAATCCACAGTAAACACTTAAATTCAACAATTACTAATTCTAGTTAGATTAAAAAAGTGGAAAGAGAGCAACGTGTTCTAACATACTAAGATATGTTCTTCCAGTTGAATAGTATCTTTCCAGAAAAACAGGAGGGAAGAAAAGATGATGGCGTGTGTCAATCATTTTAGAAACAATTCTCTCCTACAAGCTGTCGTCCTGTTGCCTTTTAAGTTTGCTTTGAGGGCCGTATAAACTTTAAGAGGCTTATAATTCCACTCCTTCCAATGACACGTCAAGAGTATCGTCTTTACCAATTACTATCTTCAAAAATTTCAACTGCTATTCTTTACCCTTTTAAAATAACCTGCATAGGGAAGAGTTGTTTACCTTGGCTTTCCTTTGTCATAGTAAATATTTCCTAAAAAGATGTTAAAAAGCTTTTTAAAAAACACGGCTCTTCTCATTTAAGCAACAGTGACATATTATTTATATGTTTCAGCAACAAAAAGACCACCCCCCGTTATGGGACACATCCTTCAAGCTTTCCCCCTAACTCCAGTCAATCCTTCACTCTTAAATTTGCCATAGGCTGTTCCACAACTCTTTTTTCAATGGGATTGTAATTAAACATAGAATGTTGCTTACTTCCCCAATTTGTGTATACAAACACACATTCATAATAACAACTGACCTGGGAACAGTTTTTTGAATTACTTGTTCCCTAGAAGACTCTGAAAGCACTAAATGTTTTTCTAAGCCCCCAGACAGAAGTTAAATGCATTCTCCATTTATGTCAGCCCCAAATTAGAGGTTTGTGATTCCATCGAACACAAGCTTTGGGTTTATACAATACTAGTACAAAGCATGAGGAAAAAAAGGAAATAAAATTCTGTGCCTAGAGGTGACTTAGTAGATAGAGCACACGCCTGGGTGTCAAAATAATGATAATGATGGCACTTGTTAAGCATTTACTATGTGCCCAGCACTGTTCTAAGCAATGGGGTGGATACAAGGTGAACAGGTTGTCCCACGTGGGGGTCACAGTCTTAATCCCCATTTTACCAATGAGCTAACTGAGGCACAGAGAAGTTAAGTGACTTGCCCGAGGTCACAACTGACAAGCGGCAGAGAGGGGATTAGAACCCATGACCGTTGACTCCCAAGCCCATGCTTTTTCCATTGAGCCACGCTGCTTCTCCCGGCTTTGCCATGTCTGCTGTGTGACCTTGGGGAAGTCACTTGGCATTTCTGTGCCTCAGTTACCTGATCTGTAAAATGGTGATTAAGAGTGTGAGCCCCATTGTGGGACAGGGACTGAGTCCAACCTGATCAACCTGTATCTACCCCAGTCCTTAGGACAGTGCTTGGCACATAGTAAGTGCTTAACAAGTACCATAATTATTATTAAATTGGATTAAGTGCAGAGTTGTTCCCTAGACAGATAGCAGGAAACATTTTGAACAACAGGAAGGCAGGTACCCTTTCCTGTGCTTTCTCTGAAGGAGAAATAAAATGTATTGCTTTCTGCAGGCTTACACAACAGAAACTGGGGCAGAGGATTTCCAACCGTCACCATCTTCTAATCTGTTAAAATTTCATGTCAGGACTGGCCACCTAGGGCAAAGGGCCCTTCGTCTTCTTTCGAGAATTCAAAGTCGCTTCTCAAGGAAATACCATCTTGAGGAACATCTGTAGGGGTAATCCCTGAAAAGCAGCTAGCTTTAAATGCATTTTTGAGAATCAATAGTACTTTATTGAGCATTCCGCTTAGTACAGTGCTCTGCACAAAATAAGCGCTCAATGCATACAATTCATTGATTGCAGAGTACAGTTCTGTGTGCCTGAAACTTCCAGAAGCCCTGGCTTCTTTGTTGGCTTCTTCTCCACCCAGGCCACAAGTACACATTGTAAACTCGCTGTGGGCAAGGAATGTGTCTGCTTACTGTTATACTGTTCCCTCCCAAATGTTTAGTACAATGCTCTGCACAAAGTAAGCGCTCAAATGCGACTGCATGAATGAATATGAGCTGACCTCTATTATGACAGTCTTTTCTTGGTGGAAGCAAACACAGCTTCAATCTCTGGCCTGGTTAAGTAGCCACTGCCGTCCATGATTTCTTAGAAACCATTTCCTTTAGCACTCACCACAAACCTACTCTATCTGTGCTAATGTAAGCTCGTTGTAGGCAGGGAACGTGTCTACCAACTCTGTTGCAGTGTACTCTCCCAAGTCCTTAGCACAGCGCTCTGCATACAGTGAATGCTCAATAAATTCCATTGTTGATAATAATAATGATGAAGATCACAGCTTTGTTACTGTTTTTGACCTATGACAAGGTTAGGCAACCCCAGACCAAAATAGTTGTTGCCCAAGAAATCAATCACATTTTATTGAGCATTTACTATGTGCAGAGCACTGTACTAAGCACTTGGCGGAGGACAATAGGCTAGAACAGACACATTCCCTGCCTAAAGTGAGCTTACAGGTCAGAGATGGGGAACAGACATTGATAGAAATAAATAAATTATGGATATGTACATAAGTGCTGTGGGGCTGGATGAATAGAGGGAATAAGTCAGGGTGACGCAGGAGGGAGTGGGAGAAGAGGAAAGAAGGGCTTAGTCAAGGACGGCTCCTTGGAAGAGATGTGTCTTAAATAAATGACGAGGTCTGAATGGACGCAGCCCTTGTCAACCTTAAAATTAAAGCTTCCAACAGAGGGAGAGGCCAAAACATACTTTTTTCCCCTCAAAGAGTAAAGCTCGCTATATACACCCTGACATCTGGCATACATCCAGGCACTTCCATCCAAAGATAATAATAATGACGGTATCTGTTAAGCGCTTACTGTGAGCCAAGTACTATATTAGGAGGAGGGGTGAATACAAGCAAATTGGGTGGGACACAATCCCTGTCCCACATGGGGCTCACAGTCTCAATCCCCATTTTACAGATGAGGCAACTGAGGCCCAGAGAAGAGAAGTGACTTGCCCAAAGTCACCTGGAAGATATTTGGCGGAGCTGGGATTAGAACCCATGACCTTCTGACTCCCAGGCCCGTTATCTATCCACTACTCCGTGTTGCTTCTCATAATCTTTTGGATAACTGTGGGGGTTTCCAGGCGAACGATTTTCAAATCCCGAGGTCACACGCAGGCGGACACTTACTTATCTACAAGCGTCCTGATTACTGCCAAAGTGTCCAGCACCAACCCATCCACGTTTTGCTTTTTCCTTCTGGGTTCATGAGGTCCCCTCCCCCTCCTGGGTGGCCTCACAGGGTCCCTCAGGTGGCTCCTGGTTTCGGCCGCCGGTAGGACGCTGTTCTCCGTCTGCTGATGGCGGGGGTCGGCGTTATCCTCGGCGCTATCGTCCCGGCAAATGCAAGAGTTGCCCATGTTTGGGGTCCCGGGGGTTCCCAGCAAGCTGGCCACGTGCTGCTCTAGCGACAGCAGGAAACCTGGGAGCAGGCTTCTGCTAGCATAGAACACAACCAGAGCAATGACGATCATTTAGAAAGTTTTCGGAGGACTGTTTCCGGGATCTTGAATTGAGGTTTTTGCATCGTTTTCACGCCGTGGAATGGAGATGAGATGGAAGAGTCGGGTGCCAACATTATTGGCTAAAATTGATCTGGGGCATTCGGAAGCAGGCCTGAAAAACAGAGGACAAGATGAATGAACGATTTTCCTTCTCCTCAAATCTTCGAAACAAAATCCCAGGCCTTCCTGGGAATTCGTGCTACCACCTTCCCTTGGCCACAGCCGAGGGACCCTGCTTCCCATATGCCTTTTGTATGAGGATCGTAGCGGCATTTTGGTTTTTCTTTTTACTGGACTGCCGAGCAAATGTGCCCCTTTTCCCCTAAGCCCCCCAAGGGCCCTACTGATCCCAATGACCCCCCGGACTAGTTCAACCTCAAACTTTGTCTTTTATCTCGAATGGTCTTTCTATTATGTCATCTTTCCCAATGAGTCTGTCATGCAGGAGAAGCAGCATGAGCATAGAGCAGGGGCCTGGGAGTCAGAAGGACCTGGGTTCTAATCCTGACTCCGCCACTTGTCTGCTGTGTGACCTTGGGAACATCACTTCACTGAGTCTGTTACCTCATCTGTTAAATAGGGATTAAGACTGGGAGCCCCATGTGGAACATGGACTGTGTCCAACCTGAGTAACCTGTATCCACTCCAGTGCTTATTACAGTGCCTGGCACATAATAGGTGCTTAACAAATTTCACTTTTAAAAAAAACAAACACAAAAAACAACAAACCTTTCCCCACCTTACTGTTAGTCAATAAGTCCTTGGAGGGACAGGGACAAAGTCAGCCGTGCATTTTTTTCCAGGGCCTTTGTACAGTCTTCTGCAGGAAGTAAGTGCTTGAAAAATACTATTACTAATACCACTATGAATGTCGAGGACACTTTCTAGGATTCCAGCACTAAAAACAAGTATTTTAGTGCATACAGTGATAATCGATTTTCCATACCTAAAAGAATTGTTCATTAAGCCAACCAACAAGCCCAGGAGGGTGTCTGATTATTGTTCCCTGCAATTTACTTGAATTTGGTCTTTGATATTTTCTTTCTGGGGTCTTCTATAAAAAACGTAAGTGAGCAGTTATTTTAAGTGTTAATAATAATAATAACTGTGGTACTTTTTAAGCACTTACTATATGCCAAGCAACTGTACTAAGTGCTGGAGTAGATACAAGGTAGTCAGGTCTCACATGGGGTTCAGGAGGGAAAACAGGTATTGAATCCCCATTTTACCGTTGAGGGAACTGAAGTACAAAGTAGTTTAGTGACTTACCCATGGTCACAGAGCAAGTAAGTCACGGAACTAGGATTAGAACCCAGGTCCTCTGACTCCCTGGCTCATGCTCTTTCCGCTAAGCCACGCTGCTTCTTAAGTTTCATATACAGGAAAACCAATTTAATCCCATCTGCTTTTTCTTTTTATTTATATGAATTTTATGTTCTCCCTCCTAGACTCTGAGCCCCATGTGAGACAGGGACCTAATTCGCATGTATCTACCGCATTGCTTAGAACGGTGTTTGATACATAGTAAGCGCTAAACAAATACCATGAAAACAAAAGAACCAAACAGATGCCAAGTGAGTGCTGAATCAGCTTATATTTGTCCACGTTGAGGTAAGGGGTAAACTGACATTCTAAGAAACTCAACTAATGTTGCTAATAAATTTGGCTAGAATTTTGTCCCTATCTAAAATTGTTTAGCCTTCCCAAAATGGCTACTCTACTGCTAACTGATGACAAAGCTGTGAAGGGGTTATGGCATTTTCCTGTTATGTAAGTAGGAATCTGTTTTCCTTTTCTCTGGGGGGAAGGATGTATTTTCATTCTATTCCAGCAAGTTGTACTTACATAATAGATAGTTATTTTTGTTGCTTGTGCATTTTCTGCTACAGATATGAGGGTGAGCCAATTCTACTTTGCTAGAATTTTAAGACACTCTGTTCTTTGTCCAAATAACTGCATTTCTGTAAAAAGAGAACTAATGCTAACCTGGGCGCCCACTCCTTTGGAATGATGGAACATCCACTTGGATTCTTCGCCTCACTCATCTCAGGTCAGTGACAAGACCTGAGAGTCTCCAAACCATGGTTTCCAAGGCCCAAAATGGTGGCTTTCTGGTATGTTGGCTCTTTGAAGTCTGCCCCTCCCATTTCCCCTAAGAAGCTTGCTTCCTTGACACCCAAACCCTCACTATGAAAATCTGGCCCCTCCGAAAGCTAGAACTACATTTTGAGGCTAAAAAATTCTGAATCTCAGGCAGGGGTGTTTGCTAGCAGAGGCCATAAAAGAATTATGCCCTCACACCACATCTATCTGGAGATACAGGTGAGGAATCAGATCGTGGAATTAATTCTATGGTTACATTTTTAGGGCATTTAACCTAAGGTGTAGGTTAAGAGTAGGATGGCCTAGTGGGTAGCGCATGGACTTGCAAGTCAGAGGGACCTGGGTTCTAATCCCGGCTCAGCCTCTTGTCTGCTCTGTGAGCTTGGGCAAATCACTTCTCTTCTCTGGGCCTGGAGTTCCCTTATCTGTAAAATAAGGATTAAAAGTGTGAACCCCACATGGGACAATCTGATTACCCTGTATCTACCCCAGCGCTCAGAACAGTGTTTGGCACATAGTAAGTTCTTAAGAAATACCATAATTATTACCCAGTACAGTGCCTGGCACATAGAAATTGCTTAACAAATACCCTTTAAAAAAAAAAAAGTAGTACCTGGATAGGGTAGAAGCACAGGCAGGGTGAAAGAACTCAGTTGGAAACCATATCTCCAAAGCTTGGATGGGAAAACTGGCCAAAATTCTGCTGCAGGTTATCCCCATTAGTGAGCGGTCAGGGCGCTTGCAAAGAACAGAGGAAATTGCAAAACTTTAAAATGATATTTTTCGGCTTAACCAGCCAGGGAGGGCACTACCGACCAATCCCCGTGTTGAGGTCCCCAGGGTGGTTTCTCTAAACTAACAATAGGCTGGGTGCAATCCTGGGGGCGGGGGGAGAGAGTAGAGAAGCAGAAGACAGAGAAACCTGTATTAACCATTCCTCTGGTATTTCGACTTTCGAGTTGAAGAAGGAGAGGAGGAACGCCAAACATTGCCATGCAGAGATGCAAAAAGCTGACAGGCTCTTTTACTGCAGTGTTTACTTAAAATGTCTCCCCTTCCCTTAGCAAGGAAGAGCAAATAATGCCAAGTAACTTGAGATGGGCAGGGAACATGCCCACTAATTCTGTTGCATGATACTCTCCCAAGCAGTTAGTACACTGATCTGCAAATAAGCACTCAGCCACTCTCATTGATTAAGATTTCTAGATTCACTAAATCCCAACTGAAATAGATGATACCTGTTACCTGAAAGAATGAGGTCGATGACACAGAAATTATTCAGCAAACATGTGTCCAGGGATGTGTTGGAAGAAAGCCGCGAGAAGCAGCATGGCCTAGTGGAAAGAGACTCAGCCTGGAAGGCCTAATCCCGGCTCTGCTGCTTGTCTGCTGTGTGACCTTGGGCAAGTAAGTCACTTCACTTCTCTGTGCCTCAGTTCCTCATCTGTAAAATGGGGATTAACACTATGAGCTCTATGTGGGGCAAGGACTGTGTCCAACCTGATTAGTTTGTATCTACCCCAGTCCAATGCCTGATACTTAGTAAATGCTTAACAAATGCCACTTAAAAACAAAAAGAAAAAAAAGAGAAAGCAGCACAAGGATCAAAATCTTGGCAGATTCTTAAACATTCAAAAAAGGTGAGATTTGGGCCTCTATTTTGGAAGATTTTAAGCAGGGACGACTAGAAGAACCTGTTATCTGTAATTTATTTATTTTGTCTGTCGCCCCATCTAGACTGTAAGCTCACTGTGGGCAGGGAATATATCTGCCAATTCTGTTGTACTGTACTCTCCCAAATGCTTAGTACAGTGCTCTGCATATAATAAGCACTCAATATAAACACAATTTATTGATTGGTAACAGCTTAATACCAATCCTTACATTTTCATAAAGAATCAAACTGCTAATCGCTAAACCACACTGGAAAATCTTTTTTTTTTAAATAGGATAAGGGTATATGCTTTTTAGAATAATCTTAAGAAAAAGCTAGAGTTTAAGCTTCTTAGTCAAAACAGGAAATGAGGTGGAATGAATTCACCCTGACTAATTTGTTGTGGTTATCCCCTGCATGAGATAGTAAAAGCCA
The DNA here is from genome assembly GCF_004115215.2 of Ornithorhynchus anatinus. Lineage (NCBI taxonomy): Eukaryota > Metazoa > Chordata > Mammalia > Monotremata > Ornithorhynchidae > Ornithorhynchus > Ornithorhynchus anatinus. The sequence continues at coordinate 34,023,270 of NC_041738.1, read as the reverse complement.
TATACAGTCCTTTGAGATGAGTTCCGGGTGATTTAACAATTCAGGGGTGGAGGGAGGTGGGGGTAGGGTGACTGTTTAGCGTCCAATTGAGCGGGAGGGTAACGAGGAGTTCTCTCAGGCACGGCCCTTTCTAGTACGCTGGCAAAGGTGGCACTTAATAGGAGGGCTCCACTCTCAGGAATTGAGTCCCAGGTTCTCAAATCCATCAAATTTATTGAGCATTTACTAAGTGCAAAACACTGTACTATGCACTTGGGATAATAATAATTAATTATAATTATGACATTTCTTAAACGCTTACTATGTTCTAAGAACTGGGGTAGATACAAATTAATCAGGTTGGACACGGTCCCTGTCCCTGTCACATGGGGCTCACAGTCTTAACCCCCATTTTACAGATGAGGTAACTGAGGCATTCATTCAATCGTATTTATTGAGCGCTTATTGTGTGCAGAGCACTGTACTAAGCACTTGGAATGTACAATTTGGCAACAGATAGAGACAATCGCTGCCCAACAACGGGCTCACAGAGGCACAGAGAAGTGAAGTGACTTGCCCAAGGTGACAGAGCAAAGAAGTGCCAGAGCTGGAATTAGAACCCATGACCTTCTGTTTCCCAGGCCTGTGCTTTATCCACTTTACCATGCTGCTTCCCTTGTATTATACTGCACTCTCCCTTGGGAGAATACGATATAACAGAGTTTGTAGACACAATCCATGCTCACAAGAAGCTTACAGTCTAGAGGGGGAGACAGATATTAATATAAACGAATTACAGACAGGTTCATAAGTGCCATGGGGTTGAGGGAGGGGTGAATAAAGGCAGCAAATCTAAGTGCAAGGGTGATGCAGAAGGGAGTGGGAGAAGAGGAAATGAGGGCTTAGTCAGGGACGGCCTCTTGGAGGAGATGGGCCTTCAATAAGGCTTTGAGGTGGGGAGAGTGATAGTCTGTCGGATATGAATCTTCTTGCTTGTAAGGAGGGTAAAAGAGAGGGGAGAAGAGTGCAGTGCTTTCCCCAGTCACCACCCCTCGACAACCGTGCTCCTGAAGACCTCCACAGAAAAATAATGTTGGTATTTGTTAAGCGCTTACTATGTGCAGAGCACTGTTCTAAGCACTGGGGTAGATACAGGGTAATTAGGTTGTCCCACGTGAGGCTCACAGTTAATCCCCATTTCCCAGATGAGGGAACTGAGGCCCAGAGAAGTGAAGTGACTTGCCCACAGTCACACAGATGACAAGTGGCAGAGCCGGGATTCGAACCCAGGTCCTCAGATGCCCAAGCCCGGGCTCTTTCCACTGAGCCACGCTGCTTCTCCCCACCTAGGAGGGGCCCATATGCTTGGGAACAGAATCAAGCCCTGGTATCTGCTGAAAATTTACTGTGTGCAGAACTTAGTGCTTAGGAGAGCCCAGGACAAGAGAGATGGCAGACACATTCCCTGCCCACAATGAGTTCACAGTCTACAGAAAGTGTTGGGACATATTAATGCCTGTTTACTTGTTTAGATGTGTATCTGTGTCTATAATTCTATTTATTTATATTGATGCTACTGATGCCTGTTTACTTATTTTGATGTCTGTCTCCCTTCTAGACTGTGAGCCCATTGTGGGCAGGGATTCTCTCTCTTTCGCTGAACTCTACTTTCCAAATGCTTAGAACAGTGCTCTGCACACAGTAAGCGCTCAATAAATATGACTGAATGAATGACATACCCTCGCCGAAAGATCTAGTCCAAGTGGAGTATTTCCTTGAGAAGCAGCGTGGCTCAGTGGAAGGAGCCCGGGTTTTGGAGTCAGAAGTCATGGGTTCAAATCCCAGCTTGGCCACTTGTCAGCTGTGTGACTTTGGGCAAGTCACTTAACTTCTCGGTGCCTCAGTTACCTCATCTGTAAAATGGGGATTAAGACTGTGAGCCCACGGGGGACAACCTGATTCCCCTGTGTCTACCCCAGCGCTTAGAAGAGTGCTCGGCACATAGTTAGCACTTAACAAATACCAACATTATTATTATTATTAAAGACTGGGAAAATGAGGTCACCAGTTAACTTCAACTGAAGAGGGAGGGAAATGGAGTTCTCAAATATTTTTAAGATCAAGAGGGTTGTTATTTTGATGGGGTTTTTTTAATGGTATTTGTTAAGCGCTGGGTTAGATCCAAGCTCATCAGTTTGGACACAAGTCCCTGTCTCACATGGGGCTCACAAATCTTAATCCCCATTTTACAGATGAGGCAAGTGAGGCCCAGAGAAGTTAGGTGATTTGCCCAAGGTCACACGGTAGACAAGCAGCAGAGCCAGAAGTAGAACCCAAGTCCTTCTGATTCCCAGGCCCGCGCTCTATCCTTTTAGGGGCACACTGCTTCTCACTTAAGGTAAAATGTTAAAAATAGTTAAAAGTTTTTAAAAAATGAAATTCAATTGAGGAAAAGAGTCAAGTGGTTCATAAAGGAAAACTGGGATGAGTTACACTGAAAGACATCTGAAATGAACGATGCTCTAAGTTAGCAATCACAGAAGTGGCACCAGACCTCATGTAAATGTATTATCACTTTCTTTTCTAAAATTCCATTTGGGGGATTGAATCTGCACAGCGCAAGGGTGGTGTTAAGCACCAATTTAAAATTAGTGGGGATTATTATTATTTTTAGCAATAATAATACCATCTTCGGTATGTAAGTGCTTACTATATGCACTGTCCTAAGCACTAGGGAAGATACAAGCCAATTGCACTGGCCACAGTCCCTGCCCCACATAGGGCTCGCAGTTTCAATCCCCATTTTCCAGATGAGGGAACTGAAGCCCAAAGAAGTGAAGTGACTTACCTAAGGTCACACAGCAGACAAGTGGTGGAGCTGGGATTAGAACCCAGGTCCTGACTCCCTGGCCTGTGATCTTTCCACTAGGCCAGGCTGCTTACTTTGTGCAGAGAGGATTAATGTTTGTGGAAGCAGAGAGAGGCACTAGAAACCCTTCAGGCTGCCCAAGGAATCCTCTTTTCAGCAGGTCAGAATAAATAGCAGGGAACATTTTGACTTTTCTACCTGCCAGTCTCTTAACCATGGCTTAGTTGATAGAGCAAGGGGCTGGGAGTCAGAAGGACCTGAGTTCTAATCCTGCCTCTGCTACATGTCTGCTGTGTGACCTTGGGCAAGTCACTTCACTTCTCTGTGCCTCAGTTACCTCATTTGTAAAATGGCGATTAAGACTGGGAGCCCAGTGTGGGACAGAGACTGTGCCCAACCTGATTAATTTGCATCAAGCAGCGTGGCGCAGTGGAAAGAGCACAGGCTTTGGAGTCAGGGCTCATGAGTTCGAATCCCAGCTCTGCCACTTGGCAGCTGTGTGACTGTGGGCAAGTCACTTAACTTCTCTGTGCCTCAGTTCCCTCATCTGTAAAATGGGGATTAAGACTGTGAGCCCCACGTGGGACAACCTGATTCCCCTGTGTCTACCCCAGCGCTTAGAACAGTGCTCTGCACATAGTAAGCGCTTAACAAATACCAACATTATTATTATTATTTTTACTAATAACCCTACTTCTTCTGTGAGAGCCTTAGGGCAGACACCCAGGACCAGGGAGTCTGGCAGAAGAGTGACAGCCAAAAAGAACACCAATCCTCCAGCAGCGGCTGTCAATATCAATCCCTATGAAATTAGGAGACACTCCAGGACCTGATTTCCTGGAAAAAAATTCCCTGATGACCTCACCCTATGACTTTTCAGTCCTTGGGGCTGAATTATGACAAAATATGCTACTGTTAAATTCCCCTAATGTTGTTAAATCCTCCTATCTGGGTAACAAATAAAAATTAATCATTAAAGCTTTCCCCTTTGTCACTGTTTGCCCCCTGCACACATTGCAAATGTCATTTTTTCCAGCTTTCCTCAGCACTAAAGAGTTGGACCTTTTCATTTGGAGATGAAATTCACCGTTGTACAAACCTATAAAATGACAGTAATAAAGGTCTGAATCAAGGAACCTTAAGGAATGGATTTTGGCCAGTTTCACCTTAATGAAAAATATGAACCATGGAAATTATTTCACTCATCCTCAGGTTTTTCTGGAGACTGATGATTCCCCATGCCAGTGTGGTAAAGCAGACATGCAAGGAAGGCCCAGTCTTGTTAATTTACTCCTAAAGAATGTTTAGGACTGACTAATGTTGCATGTTTCATGATTTCACTGTCTGCAACTGGCACCTCCATTACCAAACCTCTTGTGGCTGCCAATATTTTGTACATTAGAAGTGAGATTCTCACTCAGGAGTGGTACAAACCAGACTGAGGCAACAGGAGGACAATAAAAGCCGCCTATTTTGTTTCCTTTCACTGGTTCCCCTAAAAAAGGGAATTTCTAAGAAACCCAGATTCCCCTCTCTCTGGTTGCCTGAGTTGCGGTTTTTTGTTTTGGGGTGTTTTTTTTTTTTAAATGGTATTTGTTAAGCACTTACTATGGGTCGAACACTGCCCTAAGTGCTAGGGAAGGCACAAGTCAGCACATAGTTCCTGTCCCAACAGGGGATCAGAGTCTAAGCAGGAGGAGGGTGCAAGTGTGTTTTCTATACCTTTGACACCTGCAGATAAGGAAGGGTGGAAAAGTGCCAACTGTGACCTCTGTGACTTGGGGCTGCATCACCTAGACAATACGATGCCACTTTGTTGCACATGGACTACCTGGGTATGGATGTGATAGCACAGAAGCGCCGGGTGTGACTGTATCTATGGCACAGTAAAGGATTCATTCTTTCATTCAGTCATATTTGAGCATTTACTGTGTGCAAAGCACTGTACTAAGTGCTTAAGGATGGGTCATTAAGGTGGGCTCTGAGGGGACTTAATAATTGTAGTTATTTCTTAAGTGTTTACTAAGCGCTGGGGTAGATGCAAGGTGATCAAGCTTGCTGTGGGCAGGGAATGTGGCTGTTACTGTTATATTGTACTCCCTCAAACGATTAGTTCAGTGCTCTGCACACAGTAATTGCTCAATCAATATAATTGAATGAAGTCCCACATGGGCCTCACAAACTGTAGGCTTGTTATCGGCAGGAAGTTCCATTGTATTGTACTCTCCCAAATGCTTAGTACAGTGCACACAGTAAGAGCTCAATAAATACCACTGACTAAGGGAGAAGTGGTATTGAATCCCCCTTTTACAGATGAGGGAACTGAGGCCCAGAGAAGTTAAAGTGCCTTGCCCAAGGTCACATAGCAGGCAAGTGGCAGAGATGGAATTAGAACTCAGGTCCTCGGATGTCCAGGCCCATGTCTCTTGTTACGGAGATGTCTTTCCTGATCAAACTGGGAACTAAATGGGGGATATTTCTCACCATCAAGCACTCGCTGGGGCCAGGCCTTCAAATCTGGCAAGATTGCTCTGACCCCCAAATTGGCCACCCTCACCTGCTCACACCCACTCTGAAGCTCTCGCTGTTTTCTAGCTTTAGACTGCCCAGTTGTACAACAGACAACCATGAAGCTGTGCTGTTGTTCTTCAGAGAGTTTTTGTCTGCCCCTGGTTTTTGCAATAGCCTGGAAAAGATCCTCCCAACCCTTACGAAGCCATGTGGATTTTTTTTTTGTATTATGGCATTTGTTAAGTGCTTACTATGCACTTAAGTCAGACATTAAGTATTGGTGTAGATTCAAGCTGATTGGGTTGGACAGAATCCATGTCTTATATGGGACTTCCAGTCTTAATCCCCATTTTACAGATGAGGTAACTGAGGTACAGAAAAGTGAAGTGACTTGCCCAAAGTCACACAGCAGGCAAGTGGAGGAGCAGGGATGAGAACCCAGGTCCTTCTGACTCCCTAAAAGCATGAGGACACAGGGTTTTCCACTGCTGCTGAGGTCTCTGAGAGAATCTCTTCTATGACCACATACCCCAGTTCATGCTGCCAGGCACAGGGGTAGTTGGTGACCGAGATGGTGAGTGCCTTAGTGCAAAGCATTACCACCATAATTACAAATACAAATTACAATTCTAATGCAAAAATAAACTACAAATCCAGCACTTAGTACAGTGTCTGGCACAGAGTAAGTGCTTAGCAAATACCAGAATTATTATTATTAAATATGCATTGTAATTAATGTATGTTAAGCTCTTCCTATGTGCCCCCTGGGGTAGATACATGACCAGTCAGGCTGATCAGAGTCCTGCTGGCAACAAAACATACCTTTTGTGTCAAATGGCAAGAAGCAAGAAAAGGTGGTTCTCAAGAAATACTCTTCCAAGTGCTTAGTACAGTGCTCTGCGTGCAGTAAGTGCTCAAAAACCCCCCACTGATTGATACACTCATGGATGCAGCTTCATCATTGACACCTTGGAACTAAAGGACAGTATTAAGTTTCACCAACTCCCAATATTCCACTTAGAAAAAACTGGATGAAGCAGCATATTAAAGCTCAGGATCTGTTGAAAATAGTGTTGTACAATAGGTAACGAAGGCATCCACAAAAATGATTGGGGTTTAGACAAAATTTCAGTCTGCACAGGAAACGACAACTAAACCCCACATACCCCGGTTCTTTTCTTCAGAGGGGTATGAATTTCTGGGTCATGACTAAGGCCCTACTGAATGAAGAATTCTGCAGAGACCAAGAATTCCAAATTGTATTTTTCTATTTCCTCAGAGTTCTGGGACACAAATTCTAGAAGGCAGATGTTTTTACTTAGTCATCTTGTTTTATACATAGAACTTAATTTCATTTCTTTGAGATCTCTCCCTCTTTAAAGGATTAGACTCTGAAAAATCTTTTTTCCAGCATAAAAACACTTTGGAATAAGAAAGCCAAAATATCTATCTGTATGCTGTCCACATCTATTACAAATACCTGTCTTTATATTTTCAGTATGGCATAGTGGATATAGCGTGGCCTTGGGAGTCAGAAGGTCATGGGTTCTAATCCTGGCTCTGACACTTGTCGGCTGTGATCTTGGGCAAGTCACTATACTTCTCTTTGCCTCAGTTTTCTCATCTGAAAAATGGGGATTGAGGCTCTGAGGCTCATGTGGGAGAGGAACTATGTCCAATCCGATTTGCCTGTATCCACCCCAGTGCTTAGTACAGAGCCCAGCACATAGTAATCACTTAACAAATACTATAATTATTAAACATTAGTCTCCACTAGGATCCTACTTGGATCCACCTCACATGCCACCAATTTAAGCAGACTGATAACCTGAACGGTAATCCTAATGTTGAAGCAAGATTGAATTAGACTAGGAAAATGAGTGCTCTTGGGGGAACTCTCTCTCCTAGACAGTAAAATCTTTCTGATCAGGTGCCCATGCAGTCTCAGGTTTGTGCTGCATAAGGTTTAAGACAAACAAAGGAAAGGACTGAATACTGACATCAAATTGGACCCATCTACCAGCTGTTTTGCCAGTCGGGGGGGGAAAGAAAAGAGGGTTGGGGGCTCATCATGTAGATGCAGTACTAAAAGGTCTTAGTTTGGGGTATGCTTTAATAATTATTTTGCCAATGAAGTGGTTAAGACAAAATCTGTTTTAAGAAAAGACTTTACTATCCAATTGGTGTCCGTGCTGTTTATCATGCTGTCGATAATAGGTGAGAGAAGCAGCACAAATACAGAAAACTGCCCTCTCAGAACGCCGTTCCCTAAACTGTGTTATTGATTGATGTTTTTGCAAAGGTAAATGCTAGTCTCTTTCTATGTTTTATTATTCACTGAAAATACAACTTTATCCTCATCGTGTTGAGCCAAAAGAGTAAAGCCATGGCATTCTACCATCAATATAAAACATAGACCTCACTATCAGAAATTGATTTGTCACTGAGAAAAAAAACTTGGCTGAGTATTCATCTAGCTTTCTAACAAATCAATCCAGACTTCAGTGATTCATCTCAAATATTTGCTTATAGCCAACCATAATACTGCTGGAGGAGGGAAAGCAAAGCTCTTCTCTGAAACAGAGAGGACAGGTCCAAGTAAAGGAGATATTCATATTCACACATGTGAAGTAGCGTGGCCTAGTGGAGAAAACCCAGGACTGGGAATCAGAGGGCCTGGGTTCTAATTCGGGCTCCACCACTTTACCTATCATGGGACCTTGGGCAAGTCACTTTTCTCTGCACCTCAGCTCCCTTGTCTGCAAGATGGGGATTCAATACCTGTTCTCCTTCATGCTTAGACAATGAGCCCTGTATGGGACCTGATTAGCTTGTATCTACTCCAGCGCTTGACAAATACCACAAGTTCTATTCTAATCCCTGATCTGCCACTCATCTGCTGTGTGACAAGGGGCAAACCCCTACACTTCTCTATGCCTCAGTTACTTCATCTGTAAAATGGAAGTTGAATTCCCCTCCCTCTGATTTAGACTGTGAGACCCATGTGGGACAGGGACTAACCCGGTTATCTCATCTACTCTAGGGCTCAGTGCAGACACTAAGCATTTAAATACCACACACACAAAAAAAAGAATTGGCCGCAGAGATGAAAAAGTCTTCAGTAACCAAACTACTCATTCCTTAAAAATAGTACTGTATGATGTGAACATTTCTTAGTCCCTCCTCAGGGTAAAAAAACGAGCATGAACCTCAGAAATGAATAATTGTGCCAGGGTGGGATTTGAAAGCATTTTATCTTCTGCTCACAAAAAATGATCCCTATTTGTGCAATACTACTCTCAAACCAGCATTTTAAATAAACTTTCATATCTGCTTCAGAAAGCAGTGCTTGGGAACATTTAATAGAAATAAAAAGCATTTCCCTGCTCTCAAGGCATTTACAATCCAAGGGAGGAAACAAGTACAAAAGAGCATAACTACAAATGCTAAAACCATAGATAAACAACCAGATGAATGCTTAGGAGACTGATGGAGAGGCATAACCAGGCATCTGGACATGTTTATCTGGCCACTCTTCCTTACTGGGTAAGAGGGGCTGTAATCTTTGTGTGCAAGTGTTTATTTACACTAATGCCTGCCATCATTTCAGATTCTTGCTACTTTTCCTTTGATAGAGGAATTCCACTGGGGGAAGGCGGTAATAAGGTAACACAGGTTGCCTCCTCTTCAAGCATGCTTGAAGAAACCCCAGGGAAATAGGTTTGAGAAATGGAACCAACTCCTTTTCAAATAAAAATTGTCGGGAAAGTATTCGTATGACATTTTACCCACAAAGAAAGGTTTCTTAGTAGTTGCAGGACTGATGACAGCTAAGAAGTTTGGCAGAAGAATGGCAAAATGCTTCCGGCTATCTTTGGCCTAGGAAAACCACTCTTATAAATGAAGCAAGAAATCAGAGACCTACTAACCCAGACTGAGATCTAGAAAGTCCAGAAAAATCCGCTGCCACAATAAGGATGACCACCACCACCAAGAAAAAAAAATCGCTTAACTTTTTAAATTTAAATTTCTAAAGGAATTGCTTGAGGGTACAAAGGAATGTCAAAGGAAGTAGAGAGAAAAACCTGAATGATGGCAAGTACCAGTGTAATAATTCCATACAATATTTCCCTCAGGATATTAAATAACAGCTTGTGGAGCTGAGAATGACAATTCTCATCCTGAAAACCTGCATGTACTATAAACCTACAGGAAAGGGACTTCTCTGCTACAGGAAAGTTTTCTGATAATTAGAAAAATGAAATGGATGTGAAACATTAATCTCTTAATATGATAAAATTCAATAAAATGAAATCTGAAACTATTTCCTAACATATACCAATGCAGGCCAGCACTCAAAGTTTCTGTCCTAAGTGTTAATATAAAAAGTTCTTATTTGTCTTTGAAATATTTGACCAGAGAGGTAATTAGGGTCAGTTTTGAAGTTGGAAATGCTAACCTGGGAAGCAACTGAATCAAAGTGAACTAGTACAAATAGTCCTAAAACTTCTATTTTGAGGAACACAGGGCCCAAGAAATTACAAAGGGGAAGACAAACTAATGACCATATCCAACTGTACTTTCGGGCAACTAGCAAACTGCTAGTTTGCAAAAGGAAGGGGCATTCCTAACAGTTAATTCTAGAAAAGAAGCTTAACCCTTTGTTGGTTTGTGTTCTCAGACATTCTACCAATCAAAGGCATTGAAAGCCTGCCAAAAGCAATTAAATGTAGCATTACTTGATGTGGTCTTTTAAGTACAACTAAATTACCACCTCACATTATGTTTGAACAGGGTTTCCTTTTCAGAGATATCTTAGAAATAAAGAAACGGCTATTGCCGTTTCTTTAATACTTGCTCTGGAAAAACAGGTAACTTCCAAGCCTGAATAAAATAGTTGTTTTTCCCTTAAAATTTTGTGAGTAAAAATTCTTTGCTGTTAATAGTTTCTCTACTAGTGTGTAGCAAAAGATTTCTACGGCTCAGAACTCCATGTCACTAACTTCTGTGTTCCAATTTTCCAATCTGTAGTCCAGAAATAATTTTCCTGACTCATTTTTTTCAAATACATGAATTCCTGGTAAATACTTAAACGCTGTATTAGTAACTCAGATGATCTTTTCTGTATTGATTGTGAGCTCCTTGTGGGCAGGGAACTTGCTGAGTGACTTCGGGCAAAGTCACTTAACTTCTCTGTAACTCAGTTACCTCATCTGTAAAATGGAGATTAAATCTTCCTCCCTCCAGTCTAGACTGTGAGCCCCATGCAGGGACAAGGACTGTGTCCAACCTGAAAAAAACTTGTATCTACACCAGCATTTAGAACAGTGCTTGACACATGGTAGCATTTAAGAAATACCACTTAAAAAAAAGACAAAAAACTGATATATTGCACTTTCCCAAACACTCAGTATAGTGTTCTGCACACAGTAAGTGCTCAGTTAAGACCACTGATTGATAGATTACAAATTCCGTTTCTTTCCGAAATACACAGCATGGCTTTAAACTCACAGAAAATAGAAATTCAAAATGAGGTGGTTTGTCAGCTCCCTGAAAGTGCTCAAAATTCAACAAGGTTCCAGATGATTTTGTTACACTAAACCTAAGGAAATGACAGAAAAAACACATAAGATTAAATACGCTGTCACTTTTTAATAATTTGGTTTTGATTCCCCATCAGCAGCAATACCTATATGGGCATTTGGTGACATACCAAAAGAAGGCATGACTTCTGCACAGTTGCACTGGTGAGGCTATATATATCTATCAATCGGGGCATGACATCATTTTTGATAAATTTCTCCTTCCAACACACAACTCTCCACTTCCTTTCCCAGTCAAACAAAAATTTTAACATCTACATGCAAAGCAAAAATCTAAAATGGAATTTTGCTATTTGGAGGACAGAAGTCAGTCTGTCAATAGAGGGAAGTGAAATTGATAGAAATGTTTAAACACTAATAATGCTGTCATAATATTATAATATGAAATACAGAGATAATGAGTGGCTTGTAAAAAAAATACTAAGGAAAGGAAACACAAAAACACATAAACCAGAGGGATTAATTTATATGAATCCTGGATAAACTCAGAAAGTATGAGTAATTTATTTATTTTTTTTAGAGATTCACATAACAGGGGACTTTAGGGAATCCCAAGAGCCTCAAACACCTTATTCTGAGACCTATAAGAGACTATGATTATTATGGCACTTGTTAAGCACTTATGATGAGCCAAGCACTGCTCTAAGCACTGGGGTAGACAACTTAATCAGGCGGGGCAGAGTCCCTGATCCACATGGGTCTTCACAATCTAGGAAGGGGTTGGATCTAATCCCCATTTTACAGATAATAATAATAATAATAATAATAATGTTGGTATTTGTTAAGCGCTTACTATGTGCCGAGCACTGTTCTAAGCGCTGGGGTAGACACAGGGGAATCAGGTTGTCCCACGTGGGGTTCACAGTCTTAATCCCCATTTTACAGATGAGGGAACTGAGGCACAGAGAAGTTAAGTGACTTGCCCACAGTCACACAGCCGACAAGTGACAGAGCTGGGATTCGAACTCATGAGCCCTGACTCCAAAGCCCGTGCTCTTTCCTGGGGTAACAGGCATAGAGAAGTGACTTGCTCAAGGTCACACAGCAGACACGTGGCAGAGCCGGGATTAGAACCCAGGTCCTCGGACTACTACTACACTAAGGAAAACTACCTGTATATCTTTTATACTTCAGGGCAGGGTGGAGGAGGAGGAATGTAGAGGGAAGAATAATCCTACAGGAGATTTACAAGGGCAGGGGGAAATTCTGTGAGTTATTCATGAGCGATTTAGGGTGATAGCAAAACCCAGTGGAGCATAATCCCATATTTTGGACTGCACACCACTATACATCCTGTCACCAAACCAGAAGGTGGAATCATTTCATTAAACCTAACATCAAAAGGGGGCAGCATTATATAAATCTGAAGAAAAAAGGAGGATTGAAATAATGAGATCAAATTACTAGGAGAAAAATATAGGCTGAGTGTCAGGAAAAACTTCCTGTGGGAAAGACCTATTATATTATGGAATCACCTCCCAGAACCCGGGCATCACCCTTTCACATATCGAAGACTAGACGGAACAAAGGAGTGTGAAGCGGCGTGGCCAACTGGATCGAGCACAGGCCTGAGAACCACAAGGACTTGGGTTCTAATTCCAGCTCCTCCACTTGTCTGCTGTGTGACCTCGGGCTAGTCACTTCCCTTCTCTGCCACTTGGCAGCTGTGTGACTGTGGGCAAGTCACTTTACTTCTCCGTGCCTCAGTTACCTCATCTGTAAAATGGGGATTAACTGTGAGCCTCACGTGGGACGACCTGAATGCCCTGCATCTACCCCAGTGCTTAGAACGGTGCTTGGCACATAGTAAGCGCTTAACAAATTCCAAACATTATTATTATTATTATTATTATTCTCTGAGCCTCAGTTCCCTCATCCGTCAAATGGGGATTGAGACGGTGAGCCCTTCGTGGGACAGGGACTGGGCCCAACCTGAATAGCTTGTATCTACCATGTTGCTCAGACCAGTGCTTGGCACATACTAAGTGCTTAATAAATAGCTTAAAAAAACCCCGCAGGGATACAGAAAATCTACCCAGCTCTCAAGCACTCTCTCCTCTAACCCATCACAAGAAACATTACAATTTACAATTCCTGGCTCCAAAGCAAAGCCCATGTCAGCTTCTGAGTCTGCATTGAGCCGTTCCTCCTCGCTACTGCCGGTGCCCAACAAGCGCTGAACATCCAAAGATGAAAACAATGCTCTCCTATGCCGCAAGAGCTCAAAACACTTCCTAGGGAAGAGCTCCTTCATTCACACTATTCGCTGGGGAGGGGAGAAAAAGAAGAGTGCTTATTTAAGAGAAGCAGCACGGCCTAGCGGATGGAGTACAGGCCTGGGAGTCAAAAAGGTCCGAGTTCTAATCACCGCTCTGCCACTCGTCCGCTGGGTGACCTTGGGCAGGGAGCATAACTTCCCCATGGTACCCCAGCGATAAAAGAGGAATTAAGTCTGTGAGCCCCACGAGGGACAGGGACTGTGTCCATCCTGATTATCTCGCATCTACCCCAGCGCTTAGCACAGTGCCTGGCACAGAGTCGGCCCTTAACAAGAACCGTTCCTATCATTCCCTTATCCATGTGGGAAGCAGTATGGCCTAGTGGAAAGAGCACGGGCTTGGGAGTCAGAGGTCCTGGGTTCTAATCCCTGCTCCGCCACTTGTCAGCAATGTGACTGTGGGCAGGTCACAACTTCTCGGTGCCTCAGTTACCTCATCTGGAAAATGGGGATGAAGACTGTGAGCCTCATGTGGGACAACCTGATGACCCTGTATCTCCCCCAGCGCTTAGAACAGTGCTCTGCACATAGGAAGCGCTTAACAAATACCAACATTATTATTATTAATCCTCACTCGGCCACCTGTCCGCTGTGCGATCTTAGGCAAGCCACTTCACTTCTCTGGGCCTCAATTCCCTCGTCTGTAAAATGGGGATTAAGAATTTGCGCCTCAGGTGGGACAGGGATTGTGTCCAACCTGATTGCCTTGTACCTGTCCCAGCGTTTAGAAGAATAATTAATAATGACGGTATTTGTTAAGCACTGTTCTAAGCGCTGGGGTAGATACAAGCTAATCAGGTCTTCCCACGTGGGGCTCACAGTCTTAATTCTTAAGGCTTAATTAGAAGAGCACCCATAGTAAGCGCTTCACACCATAATTATGAAAGAACACAGGCTTGGGAGCCAGAGGCCGTGGGTTCCAATCTCGTCCCCGACACCTGTCTGCTGGGTGACCTTGGGCGAGCTCCTTCCCTTCTCGGTGCCTCAGTTCCCTCATCTGTAAAATGGCTCAGTGGAAAGAGCCCGGGCTTGGAAGTCAGAGGTCATGGGTTCGATTCCCGGCTCTGCCACTTGTCAGCTGTGTGACTGTGGGCAAGTCATTTCACTTCTATGGGCCTCAGTTCCCTCATCTGTAAATGGTTCAGAGGAAAGAGCCCGGGCTTGGAAGTCAGAGGTCATGGGTTCGATTCCCAGCTCTGCCACTTGTCAGCTGTGTGACTGTGGGCAAGTCATTTCACTTCTATGGGCCTCAGTTCCCTCATCTGTAAAATGGCTCAGAGCAAAGAGCCCGGGCTTGGAAGTCAGAGGTCATGGGTTCGATTCCCGGCTCTGCCACTTGTCAGCTGTGTGACTGTGGGCAAGTCACTTCACTTCTCTGGGCCTCGTTCCCTCATCTGTAAAATGGGGATTAAGACTGGGAGCCTCACGTAGGACAACCTGGTGACCCTGTATCTAACCCAGCACTTAGAACAGTGTTCTGCACATAGTAGTGCTTAACAATCGATTCGACTGTAAACCCATCAATGGGCAGGGACTGTATCCGTTGCCCATTTGTCCATTCCAAGCGCTTAGTACAGTGCTCTGCACATAGTAAGCGCTCAATACTCTTGAATGAATAAAAGGGGGATGAAGCCTTGTGAGCCCCACCTGGGACCACCTCATTACCTGGGCTTGGGAGTCAGAGGTCATGAGTTCGAATCCCAGCTCTGCCACTTGTCAGCTGTGTGACGGTGGGCAAGTCACTTAACTTCCCTGGGCCTCAGTTCCCTCATCTGTAAAATGGGGATTAACTGTGAGCCTCACGTGGGACAACTGATGACCCTGTATCTCCCCCAGCGCTTGGAACAGTGCTCGGCACATAGTAAGCGCTTAACAAATACCAACATTATTATTACCTTGTATCTGGTTGCCGATTTGTCCATTCCAAGCGCTTAGTACAGTGCTCGGCACATAGTAAGCGCTTAACAAATACCAACATTATTATTACCTTGTATCTGCTGCCGATTTGTCCATTCCAAGCGCTTAGTACAGTGCTCTGCACATAGTAAGCGCTCAATAAATACTGTTGCATGAAGACCTTACCCCGGCGCTTAGGACAGTGCTTGGCACATAGTAAGCACTTAACAGCGTGGCTCAGTGGAAAGAGCACGGGCTTTGGAGTCAGAGGTCATGAGTTCGAATCCCAGCTCTGCCCCTTGTCAGCTGGGTGACTGTGGGCGACTCACTTCACTTCTCTGGGCCTCAGTTACCTCATCTGTAAAATGGGGGTGAGGATTGTGAGCCCCATGTGGGACAACCTGATTACCCTGTATCTACCCCAGCGCTTAGAACAGTGCTCTGCACGTAGTAAGCGCTTAACAAATACCAACATTATTATTATTACCGTAAATAACAACAGTATTATCTGGTGTGTGTGGAAGGGGGGAGCTGAGCCACTGGGGAGGGGAAATGACTTACCCAAGGTCACCCAGCTTTTCTGGTTTCCCTTCTTTTGGGAGGGGAAGGGCCCCCTCCTACTTCCCCAGCATCTTCCCCCAGGCAGGCTGCCCTGCTTTCCTCCCGGCTTGGCTCCCTGGGCCAGGCCCTCCCTTCCCTCTCTGGGGGTCCCCTCCCTCGGGAGGCCTGGATGGGGGTGGGGAGGTCCCCCTTTCTCTCGGGGAAGCCCGGCCGGGATTGCCCCACCTCCAACAGCCGCCGCAGCAGTTGCAACAGCCGCCGCAGCAGTTGCAACAGCCGCCGCAGCAGCTGCTCCGGGAGCTGCAGCCGTTGCAACAGCCGCTCCGGGAGCTGCAGCCGTTGCAACAGCAGGTCCGGGAGCTGCAGCGGCTGCAGCCGTTGCAGCGGGCTCCAGCCCCTCCCCACGAAGGGCTGCAAGCTCCAGACTCACCGGATCGGGTCCCCGGGTGGCGGGCGCTGCGGCGACCCCTTTGTGACAGCTCGGTGCGCGCTATAAAGATGGACGCGCCGGCCCGGCCCTGCCATTCCGCGCTCGGCCCTTCCCCCCTCCCCCTCCCCCACCCCGCTCGCGCCGCCCCTCCCCGTTTCCCCGGCAACCCCCCCCGCCCCTCCAGCCCCGCCGCCCCCCGACCAATGGGAAGCGAGATCCCGGTCAGCTGACGCGGTCGCACGGGCGCCGGCCAATCGCGGCGCCGCTCGGGGCGGGTCGGTCCCATCGCGGGGGGAGGGGGGGGCGGAAGGTCCGACTCCTTCAGGGGGCGGGGGGACGCCGCCGGTCGGCCGAGCCGGGAGGGACGGCGCCGCTGATTGGCTGGCGGGGCTCGGGCTTGGGGAGGAGGAAGCCGCGGAGGGTCAAAAGAGGGGAGAGGGCGAAGCGGCCTCCCGCTTGGCGGCTGCAGCGGAGCTGAGCGTGCAGGTGGGTGCGGGGTCGCGGGGGAGCTGCAGACGGGCTTGCAGACCTAAGCCCGGGGCTCCGGAGCCGCTCCCATGGCGGCCCAGAGCCCTGCAGCCGTTGCAGCTCAGCCTGCAGCAGCTGCAGCTCGGCCCTGCAGGGCCTGCAGCTCGGCCCTGCAGGGCCTGCAGCTGGGGGGAGGGGAGACCTGCATGCAACCCCTCCCCCAATCCTCTCTCTTGAGCGCCCTACTCTCTGCAGAGCGCTCTAACCCTGGCCACGACGGGCTCTGGAGCGTTTGCACGGCTCTAAGCGCTGGGGGAGGGGGGGGAAATCCAAACCAATCCGGTTGGACCCAGTCCTTGCCCCTCCCCCCCTCCCCCCCCCCCGCTTAATCCCCATCTGAGAAGTGAAGGGGCTTGCCCAGGGTCACGCGGCAGGCAGATGGTCCCTCTCTGTTGCCGAATTGCACGTTCCAAGCGCTTAGTCCAGTGCTCTGCACATAGTAAGCGCCCAAGAAATACTCCTGAATGCAGTGGTCGAGGCGGGATTAGAACCCAGGCCCTGCTGACTCCCAGGCCCGTGCTGTAGCCACTACCCCGTGCTAAATCCTTGGAAATAATAATAATGAGGGTGTTTCTTAAGCGCTTACCATGTAATAATAATAATGTTGGTGTTTGTTAAGCGCTTCCTGATTTAAGTAACAGTGCTGAGCACTGTTCTAAACGATGGGGTAATAATAATAATAATGATGATGGCATTTAAGTGCTTACTATGTGCAAAGCACTGTTCTAAGCGCTCTGGAGGATACAAGGTGATCAAGTTGTCCCACGGGGGCCTCACAGTCATAATCCCCATTTTCCAGATGAGGTCACTGAGGCCCAGAGAGGTGAAGTGACTTGCCCAAAGTCACACAGCTGACAAACGGCGGAGCTAGGATTTGAACCCATGACCTCTGACTCTCCGGCCCGTGCTCTTTTTACTGAGCCACGCTGCTTCTCTCAGATACATAATAATAATATTGGTATTTGTTAAGCGCTTACTATGTGCAGAGCACTGTTCTAAGCGCTGGGGGAGATACAGGATCATCAGGTCGTCCCACGTGAGGCTCACAGTTAATCCCCATTTTTCAGATGAGGTCACTGAGGCAGAGAGAAGTTAAGTGACTTGCCCACAATCACACAACTGACAAGTGGCAGAGCTGGGAGTCGAACCCATGACCTCCGACTCCGAAGCCCAGGCTCTTTCCATTGCGCCACGCTGCTTCCCGGGGGGCTCACAGTCTTAATCCCCATTTTCCAGATGAGGTCACTGAGGCCCAGAGAAGTCAAGTGACTTGCCTAAAGTCACACAGCTGATCAGTGACAGAACCAGGATTAGAACTCACAACCTCTGACTTTCCACCAAGCCACACTGCTTCTCTGGTTCAGCCATAAAGAGAGACAATCCCTGTGTGTAGCGGACTCACAGCCTAACAGGGGGGAGGCAGACCTCAAAACAAGTTGTTCTTGTCTGTCCGTCTCCCCCGATTAGACCGTAAGCCCGTCAAACGGCCGGGACCGTCGCTATCTGTTGCCGACTTGTTCCTTCCAAGCGCTTAGTACAGTGCTCTGCACATAGTAAGCGCTCAATAAATACAATTGAATGAATGAATGAAAGTAAAGAGGCATCAAGATAAATACATGGAATTACAGATAAAATACATTTATACATAGTGCTCTGGGGCGGCGGGGGGTTAGAGCAAAGGGAGCGAATGGGGGCAATGGGGAGGGGAGGCAGAGGAAAAGTGGGGCTTAATCTGGGAAGGCCTCCTGGAGGAGGTGAGCCTTCAGTAGGGCTTTGAAGGGGAGAAGTATAATTGTTTGGCAGATGGGAGGAGAGAGGGCGTTCCAGACCAGAGGTGGGACGTGGGCCAGGGGTCGACAGCAGGACAGGTGACAGTGAAACATGCTAGCTTAGAGGGACGCCCTAATCATAATAATAACTACGGTATTGCTTAAGCTCTTACTATGTGCCAGGCACTGGTCTAAGCGCTGGGGTAGGTACAAGCTGCTAATATTTATGGTATTTGTTAAGCGCTTGGTATGTGCCAAGAACTGTTTTAAGCACTGGGTTAGATGCAAGCTAATAATAATAATAACTATGGTATTTATTCAGTGCTTACTATGTGCCAGGCGCTCTTCTAAGCACTGTGGTAGATACAAGGTAATCAGGTTGTCCCGGGGGGAGTCACACTGTTGATCCCCATTTGAAAGATGAGGTAACTGAGGCACAGAGAAGTTGTGATTTGACCAAGGTCCCACAGACAAGTGGCAAAGGTGGGATTAGAATCCAGGTCCTTCGGACTCCCAAGCCGTGTCCCGGAAATCAGCCGGGCCCCAGGAAGAGGTCAGGAATGATAGTAATAATTATGGTGCTTGTTAAATGCTGATTATGTGCCAGGAACTGTACTAAGCACTGGGGTGGATACAAGCAAATCATGGTGGAAACAGTCTCTGTCCCACACAGGACTCACAGTCTCTATCCCCATTTTACAGATGAGGTAACTGAGGCACAGAGAAGTGAAGTGGTTTGCCTACGGCCTCACAGCAGACAAGTGGCGGAGTCAGGATTAGAACCCATGACCTTCTGGCTCCCAGGCCCGTGCTCTAGCCACTACGCCATGCTGCTCAGGTTGCTATCTGATATTGGGCCCCAATTGCCCACTCCATCAGTCAGTCGATCGTATTTATTTCAAGTGTTTTTATTCAGCGCTGACTAGTTGCCAAGCACTGAGATAAACGCCGTGGTTGAGGCAAGAGAATGAGATCAGACCCAGTCATATTTGTGGAACGCTTACTGTGTGCAGAGCACTGTACTAAGCACTTGGGAGAGTACAACACAACAAACACATTCCCTGCTTACAACAAGCTTAAAGTCTAGAGGACCCAAGCTCTGTACTCTGTCTGAGGAAGGACAGGTATTTAATCCCGATCGTACAGATGGGGAAACTGAGGTCAAGGAAGTGACTTGCCCAGCGACCTTTAGCAGGCAAGTGGCAGAGCTGGGATTGGGATCCAGGTTTCCCGGCCCCCAGTCCGGTGCCCTTTCCACTAATAATAATAATAATGATGGTATTTGTTAAGCGCTTACTATGTGCCAAGCACTGTTCTAAACACTGGGTTAGATAGAAGTAATCAGGTTGTCCCACGTGGAGCTGACAATCTTAATCCCCATTTTTACAGATGAGGGAACTGAGGCACAGGGAAGTTGTGACTTGCCCAAAGTCACACAGCTGACAAGTGGCGGAGCCGGGATTAGAACCCACGACTTCTGACTCCCAGGCTTGTGCTCTTTGCACCTCTAGGCCACACTGCTTATGGAGTGCTTACTCTGGGTAAAAGTACTCTTCCAAGCACTTGGGAGAGGAGAGGCCATCGATGTTTGCCCATAACGTGGAAGAGGATCCCCTCTCCCTCACTGCGGTCTTCGACCTTTCACTTTCAAATGGCTGCTGATCTCCTGTCCTACAAAACCCCTCCCTTGACCTCTCTGCAGTTATCGCCTCATCTCCCTCCTACCCTTCGTCTCCAGACTCTTTGAACAAGTCGTCTAGGCCACTTCCTCTCCTCCAGTTCTCTCCTTGATCCCTGCATTCTGCCTTTCACCCTCTTCGCTCCACCGAAACAGTTCTCTCTAAGGTGACCGATGACCGCCTTCTTGCCAAATCCAGCGGCCTTTGCTCCGTCCTAATCCTCCTCGACCTCTCTGCTGTCTTCAACACTGAACCATCATGGCCTAATGGATAGAACACGGGCCTGGGAGTCGGAAAGACCTGGGTTCTAATCCCAGCTCTACCCCTTGTCTCCTGGGTGACTTGAGGCAAGTCGCTTCACATCTCTGTGCCTTGTTATGTCATCTGTAAAATGGGGATTAAGACTCCATGAGCTCCATGTAGGCCATGGATTGTGTCCAACCTGATTAGCTTATATCTGGCATACAGTAAGTGCTTAACAAATACCCCCAAAAAACCCAGTCAAACTAAGAAAAAAAAAAACAAAACACCACCCCCTTCTTGAAACATTATCTAACCTTGGCTTCACTGATACTATCCTCTTTTGGTTCTGTTCTTATCTCTCTGGCCGCTCCTCAGTTTCTTTTGCAGGCTTCTCCTCTGCCTCCCACCCTCTCACTGTGGAAGTTCCTCAAGGCTCAGTTCTGAGTGTCCTCCTGCCATCCATACCCACTCCGTGGGTGATTCCCAAGTCCACATCTCCATTCCTGTCCTATCCCCTTCTCTGCAGCCTTGCATTTTCTCCTGCCTTCAGGACATCTCTGCTTGGATGTCCAACTGACACCTCAAACTTCAGGTGTCCAAAACAGAACTCACCTTCCCACCCAAACCTTGTCCTCCCCATGACTTTCTCATCACTGTAGGCAATGCCACCATGCTCCCTGTCCAGCTTATCACCTCCGCACGTGTCTGTCAACTCACCTCTTTGGTCTGTCACCAAGTCCAGTCGGTTCTATGTTCACGACATATCTAAAATCTGCCCTTTCCTCTCCATCCAAACTGCTACTATGCTGATCCAAGCACTTACCATATCCCGCTTATCTAGTGCATCAGCCCTCTCATGGACTTCCCTGCCTTTCATCTCTCCTCTCTCCACTGCATTCGTCACTCTCCTGCCCAGGTCTCTTCTAAAAAAAGAGTTCAGTCCATATCTCTCCGCTCTTCAAAAACCTTCCATATTTGCCCATCCACCTCCACAAGAAACAGAAACTCCTTACCGTCGACTTTAAGGCAGTCAGTCAGCTCACCGCCACTTACCTTACCTCGCCGATCTCCTAAAACCCAGCCCACACACTTCCCTCCTGTAACGTCAACCCACTCCCTGTATCTCCAACTCATCCATCTCGCCACCGACCCCTTGCCCATGTCCTCCCTCTGGAATGGAACAGCCAACAGACCACCACTCTCCCTCTGTTCATAACCAACAGACCACCACTCTCCCCACTTTCAAAGCCTGACTAAAATTACATCTCCTCAAGAAGCCTTCCACGATTAATCCCTCATTTCCTGTAAATGCTCCCCCTTCTCTGTCGCCTATGCGCTTGAATCTGTCCACTTTAAACACTTCTTATTCGTGCCACCCTCAGCCCCACAGCACTTATCTACATATCCGTAATATATTTATATCCATGTCTGTCTGCCCCTTTAGCCTGTAAGCTCCTTGTGGGCAGGGATTGTGGCTACCAAATCTATTTCATTTTACTTTCCCAAGCGCCTAGTACAGTGCTCAGCACAGTAAGCGCTCAGATACCACTGATCGATTGAGTATAGGCTCATTGATCCTACGAACCTGTTTAGAGTAAACAACTGAGATGGTCAGCTCCTCACATCCTTAGAGTAATAAAATCCTTTCCTGAAAAAGAATTATTTAATTTTAAATGTTATTAGTAATTTAATAATTATATTTATGTATGTCCTTATTTATATTAATGTTTGTCTCCCCCTGTAAACTGTAAGCTCATTATGGGCAGGGAATGTGTCTGTTATATTTTTATATTTTATTCTCCCAAGCCCTTAGTACAGTTCTCTGCATAAAACAAGTCCTCAATAAATACAATTGATGGACAGTTTTGTCTACTAGGAAGAAGCCTGACTGTCAGAATTCCCAAATTCTGTTTCAGACTCTGTGATTGGGGGGTGAGAGGGGAGGGTTGCTGACCCCTTTGGCTTTTAATTTACAGGCCCGGGAATATCTTGGGTGAGGTAAAATCCACTCATGGGAGTGTCACTTAATGTTTGAAAAGCCCTCTGAAATCCTTGGGTGAAAGGTACATTCTACTGTATTTGCAAAGTATATCATTTTGGCCCAAGGGATTCCCTGTGGTGCAGGCAGTTTGTGGTATTTACTGAGTGCCTACTGTGTGCAGAGCGTTGGGAGAGTGCAGTACAGCAGAGTTGGTGGAGGCAATTCCCGACCACAGCGAGTTTACAGGCTAGAAAACCTTGCCAGTCTGGATTCCTATAAGCAGGGGCCCAAAACAAGTTTTCAGGCCTGGAATCTTGATGTGTCAAGCATCTAAAGTATAAGCTTTTTAGGAAAAGCAAGAACTGTAAAATCAGTCAGTGCTTATTGTGTACAGACGGGTTAGAAGGCGTAAGTCCTGCCCTCAAGGAGCCCCCAGTTTAATGAGGGAGTCAGAATAATACATGGTAGTAAAGGAGAAAAATGGATACCTAGAGGAAAAAGGCTTAACAAGGGGGGCCATAGGTCATTACGCACCAAAATGCAGACGTCATGGGAGTGCTTAAGAGCCTAGTGTGTACAGAGTTCTGAGGAGGGAGAGATGAGAAAGAGGCACAGTTAGCTCGAGTGAAATTTGTTGGAGAGGGGCAAAGAGTGTGAGTTGGAGTGTAGTGAGAGGAAAGTGGGTAGGGAGGAGGGAGCTGGAAGACCTCAATGCCAAATGAATATTTTTAAATGGAAATTACCTTACAGATGCAGTTCTCAGATTAATGTGCCTGGAACTGTGTACCACACCAAGTGAATGTTCAGTAAACACTGCTAATACTCCGATGTGCTTAATTTGGAAGGAAACAGCTACAAAAATCTAATTGAAACCACGCCAAACTGATTAAGTGTTGGTACTGTGTCTTCTTTAAGATGTGGTCTTCTTCCATTCCCTTCTGTGCCACCCTGGCACTTAGATTTGCACCCTTTGTTCACCCCTCCCTCGACCCTTGTGTACATATCTGTAATTTCTTGATATTAATGTTTTTCTCCCTCTCTAGACTGTAAGCTCACTGTGTCTATCAACTCTGCTCCACCGTGCTCTCCCATGCATTTAGTCTAGTGCTCTGCACACAGTAAGCGCTCAATAAATACAATTGATTGATAGGTCTCTGCAACAACTCATTCGTGCCTTGGGTGGCACCGTCATTGAGCGATTGCTCTGTACTTTGCAGGTGTACCCCAGGTTACAGCTTCCCCACAATCCATGCCACCCGGAGACCCGTCCTGCAGTATTTGCTGACTTGCTCCAGCACAGATAAGCCCCATCCTCAGCCTTCCATCCCGTCACTGCAGGTAAGTTAATCTCTTCCCCACTTTCTCCTGTTCTCAGCCTCCTCCATACCCCGACTGTGGCCTCCCCCTTCTTCAGGCCCTTTTTTCTTTAGGCTAATCCTAGCGAGGTGTGCAGGGCTGTCCCCACTTCCGTTGGGGTCCCCGCCTTTCCTTTCTGGCCGCAGCTGTGGAATTGGGGAAGCAGCATGGCCTAGTGGACAGAGCACAGACCCGGGAGTCAGAAGGACCTGGGTTCTAATCCTGACTCTGCCACTTGTCTGCTGTGTGACCTTATCACTTCCTCCGGGCGGCGTTAGTTATCTCATCTGTAAGGGCAGAAGAGGAGAGGTGAGAGGAGTGATAAGGAACCAGATGAGGGAGACCTGTGATTCCCTCTTCCTGCCCTCCTCCCCAGAAGGGTACATGTTCATTGGTAGAGGTTTCCCATAACCAACATCCTTGCGGTCTTAATGTAATAAATGATAGTACGCTCAGTTCTGCGGTGAAAGCAAGGGTTGGGTTCTTGGAAAACTCACATTCCAATACCGGGGTCTTGATTGTTACCTCGTGCAAAGCACATCACGTTCTGTTCCATCAAGAGAGATGCGGCGTTGAGGGAACAATGTTCCCCAGCGTGGAGTGAAAACATGTAATATGGAAGAACTTAGCCTGTTCTCCTCTTGGAATAGAAGAGTTCAGGCCTTTGCCCTAAGTCACTGGACTCTGTCTTCCAGTCAGTATTGATGTCAGTCAGAGAAGCAGCGTGGCCTAGTGGAAAGAGCACGGGCCTGGGAGTCAGGACCTGGGTTCTATTCCTGGCTTCACCGCTTGCCTGCTGTGTGACCTTGGGCAAGTCTCTTAACTTCTATGCCTCAGTTCCTTCACTTGCAAAATGGAGATTCAATACCATTTTCCCTCCTACTTAGACTGAGAGCCTATGACTTGCCCAAGGTCACACGGCAGGTATATTCATTCAATAGTATTTATTGAGCACTTACTATATGCAGAGCACTGTACTAAGCACTTGGAAGGTATATGGCAGAGAGGGATTAGAACTCAGGTTCTCTCAGGCCCAGGCTCTTTCTACTAGACGATGCTGTTTTCCAGTGTACTCTGCTTTTGGAAGAGTACAATAGATCAGCACTGGTAGCCACATCCCCTGTCCACAGTGAGCTTACAGTCAAAAGAAGGAGCTTACAGTCTGGAGGTGAAATTCATTAAGCTTTAACTCCGTGCCGAACCCTATGCTCACGCTGGAGTAAACTTGAGAAAAATCAGATGGGACTGTCTCCCCGTTCCTCGTGGGGAACATATTCTTGGAGGAAGAACAGATATTTTATCCCTGTTTTACAGTCGAAGAAACCGAGGCACAGAGAAGTGAAGCAGCCTTGCCCAAGGTCACACAGCAGGCAAGAGACAGGGCCAGCATTAGAATCTCCCTGGCCTTGCTCTTTCCATTAGGCCCCTGCACCTTCCTAAACAAATCAACAGTGTAACCACAGTGGCTGATGGGGTGACACCTAGGATCATGTGGATTGGTCAGAGAGGAGGAGGCTTTTGAAGAGAACTTGGTTGAGGGGAGAGATGTGGTTTGGCAGTTTGTTGCAGAGGGGAGGGGATAAGCATGCCAAGACTGGAGAATTGCAAGGAAAGTGTAGTTTAGAAGTAGAGTGTGATCTTAGGGTCTCAGCAGCTAACTAAGGTAGAGATAGCTGGCAGAGTGCTTTAAAGCCCATGCTCGTTCCCTGTTCTAAAACTCTTAAAATCTAAAGAGGGAGACTGACAAAAATTAGATACCAGTAGTGGGAGAAGGAAGAACCACAAAAGAAGTACAAGTAAATACACATCTGATGAGAAGCAGCATGGCCTAGTGGCAAGAGCACAGGCTTGGGGGTCAGAGGAAGTGGGTTTCTAATCCCGGCACCGCCACTTGTCTGTTGTGAGACCTTGGGCAAGCCATTTAACTTCTCTGTGCCTCAATTACCTCATTTATTAAATGGGGATTAAGACTGTGAGCCCCACGTGGGTTAGGGACTGTTTCCAACCTGATTACCTTGTACCTACCCCAGCGCTTAGAACGGTGCTTGGCATATAGTAAGTGCTTAAGAAATACCATTATTATGATTATATCTGTCAGAGTGAAATAGCTGAATAAATAATTTACTGTAAAAATAAAGTACTGAGGGCAGAGTTGCTATGGTTAGTAATTTCGCTTAATTTGGAGGAAGACTTCCAGAAGTAGGTGAGGTTTGGGGAGAACTTTGAAAATGGGGAGAGCTGAGGCTTGCGGGGTTGGACGTTGGAGGGGTTTTCGATTTGGGGTTCCGGGGTTAGTTAGGGATCGGAGGTGGGATAAGAGGGTGAGGTACAGTTAGGATTTAGAGGGAGGAAATAATCAGCTAGTGGGTAGTGGATGAAAAGAGCCATCATTGAGCGTGGCCTTGTGGCTAGAGCACGGGCCTGGGAGGCAGAAGGACCTGGGTTCTAATCCTAGCTCCGCTACTTATCTTCTGTGGGACCTTGGGCAAGTCACTTCACTTCTCTGTGTCTCAGTTGCCTCATCTGGAAAATGGAGATGAAGACTGTGAACCCTGTGTGGGACAGGGACTGAGTCCCACCCAATTAACTTGTATCGACCTCAACCCTTAGAACACTGCCTGGCACATAGTAAGTGCTGAACAAGTATCACTGTCATCGTCATCATCCTCATCAAGTTGGAGAAAGTCAGAGGAACCCTGAAGCCAGCTCTAAGGAGTTTCTGCTGGATAACAGAGGGAGATTGGAGGTTTTCAGGGTGAGGAGAGATTTATGTCAAGTGATGTTTCAGGCCCTGCAAGCATATAGAGAAGAGACTGGAGAGGAGGAGACCAGTGGTGAGGCTGATGTGATAGTCTAACCGTAAGGTGGCAAGAGCTTGACCTAGAGTGGAAACCAGGTGGAGAGGAGGGGTGGATCGAGGAAATACTGAGGAAGAAGAACCAGCAGGATTTAGCGATTGGATTGAACGTGAGGGCCGAAAGATGGCGAAGAGTCAATGATGGTACTAAGGTTGGGTGTTTCTGGAAAAACCAAGATGGTGGGGGGATCGGGAGAGATGGGAAAGTCAGGAGGTAGAGGAGGGTGTGGAGAAGAGGTGAGACGTCCAGATTGGGACGGGTTGAGTTTGAGGTGCCGGCATGCCATCTAAGCAGAGGTTTCATGACGGCAAAGGGAATTTTTGAATGGGTTCAGCAGTTCGTATTGTCCTCTCCCAAACTCTCTCCACATACTAAGCACTCCATAAATTCCACTGATGATGATAATGATTTTTGTTAAAAAGGCACAAAAAAAAAATCCAAGTGGTTGGAAATGGTTACACTAATATTTAAAAAAAAACGCAGTCTTGAATTTCAGGGCACTTTGTATTAATTGGAGACGGTTTAGTAAACCGTGAAATTGAAATAACTGATTAACATCATCTTGCTGGGAAAATGAATATCATCACTGGTTTCTCATTTAGATAACAAAAATATCTAAACTGGGCTTAAATCCCAATTTATTTTGGTCTGTTGGAAGAATTTTCCAGAATATGCCATCATAAGTGTAGTTTTTAAACCTTCTTGTCTTACAGAGAGGATCAAGGAGATGCTTCTGAAAGTCTTCAAGTGAAGTTGTTCTTCTTAACTCAGGGCTAGCATATGGGTTCTTCTAAAAACCCAGATGTGGGATCTGTTTGTTTATTTTTTTTACACCAAATATGTAATTTTTCTTGGGCAGGAGGAGGAGGGAATTTCAGTGCCTTTCATAATGTTTTTTAGGCAATCAGTCAAACAGTTGTATTTATTGAACACTTACTGTGTGAAGAGCACTGTACTAAGCATTTGGGAGCATACAGTTAGCCGAAAAGTCATCTTAAATGATCTCAAAGGGAACAACAGAAGTGTTGCTGTGCAGAACGTTCCTCATTCCTGGCAGGGCTACAGATCTAGAGCAATTTTGTTTACAAACCAAGTTATTTAACCAGGGGAGAATGACGATGGGGAATGTAAAATATCAAATCAGTAATCTGAAGAAGAAGATTCTGTCAGTGGGGCTGAGTTCTCAATCTTTCCGCATTTTTATTATTAATGCATTTCCAGTTCAGAGTCCCCACCCCTGCTTCTGTATGTATGGAGGCCCAACTTGGAGTCTATTTCCTTATTTCCATTTAACAATGGCAACAATGAGGTAGGCTGGAATTCAGTTCTGTTTTAGAATTCCACGTAAACAGAACCGAAGTTGGTCCCTTCTTCCTTGGATAGAGATCTGGAGTTTTTCGAGCAGGGGGGAGTTTTCCCCACTTGGGTAAACAATTTACTTTGCAAATTTCACCGAGTTTGGGCTGCCTTTAGCTTGTATTCATACTTTTATTAAAAAAAAAAACCCCAAAGATAAAACCCCATAGTTCATGGAGGAATGGCTCCATGGAACAGTGGCTGAGCTGTTTGTAGAAGTCAAAAAAAAAAGGGGGGGGGGAAGCCAGTGGGAGAGAATATGTAGTGAATTTGGCCAAATGGGCAAGGATAAGAAACATTCTCCCTCACTCCACTCGGCCGGGGGACTGAAGTCTCCAGTGCTTCTGAAAAAGTTGTTTTTACTTATGAGCAAAGATGTCTGTGACTTGGTAGCTACGCTGACTGGGAAGTTGGGATCTGTTTTTGACTCTCTGGGCAGCTAATTCAGCGCTGTTGTTTCCAGCACAGACACCTAGAGTACGAATTGAGAGTAGAAATATTTGAAGTAACACTGAGCATGTTAGTAACCTCGTGAGACAGGGAGCGTCAGGTTTAAATAGTTGAGAGATGCAGTGTGGCCTAGTAGATAGAGCATGGGCCTGGGAATCAGAAAGACCTGGGTTCTAATGCCATGAAAAGGCCAATGGAAGGAGAGAGAAATGTTCAGTATTCTGCATGTCTCACAGATATTAGCTAGTTTTCTACATTTTTCTAAAATGCAAAGCCAACGTCCCCACTCACCGACTTTGATTTTTCACTTGTCGGAGAGAAGTAGGCCAGGGTATTTTTCACTCCCTGCTGTCTCAAACCTCAGTTTTCACTACAGAAGTGTCATCTTTGGTAGGCAATCCCATTATGGATGGACGAGATGAGGGTAACCTCATTATCAACAAAAGATTCGTATCGGAGACGGAACTAGATGAACGGCGTAAAAGGAGGCAAGAAGAATGGGAAAAAGTGCGAAAGCCAGAGGACCCAGAAGGTATGAAGGTGCAATTTGATAACCATAGAAGGAAAGGTTAGAAAACCCGAAACCAGAAACTGCTAAAGGTGCTCTTTTCAGTTCTCTGAAAGATATTTGTTTAGAGATAACAACAACTCACCACAAAATTATTTCTGATGTCACTCTTTTCCCCCATCCACCCATTTTTACTTCTCTCTACAATAAAGCTAAATGAACCCAGGGGTGTGCTGAAGCCAAATACGCTTGACAGTCATCCCCAGTGGTCAAGCCCATTGACTACCTCCTGAGCCCAGCCTGATTTCTTGTGGACTCTTGGCATTTGGTAGTTTATCAGCAGGAGAAGACTCTTTCAGAACACTATTCTATGACTAAACCTTAAATGTAAAAATGTGTTTTCCCTGTTTCAGAGTGCCCCGAAGAGGAATATGATCCTCGTTCCCTGTATGAAAGACTCCAGGAACAAAAAGATAAGAAGCAGCAGGAGTACGAAGAGCAGTTCAAATTCAGTAAGTCACAGCAAGTTATTATAGTGCATCGATTCTGGAACTTGTGGAACTTCTCACAGGGGGTCTCGGCTGTTTTCGATAGGGCCGGGGGTATTTATTGAGCACTTCACTAAGTGCTTGGGAAGGTACTATATAACAGTCACATTCCCTGCCCACAACAAGCTTTCGGTCTGCCTCCCAGTGATTGTACCCAAGAAAATTTGCCTTGTGCAAGTAAATCAATCAGTCTTATTTACTGAGGGCTTATAGTGTGTGGAACACTACTAAACACTTGAGAGAGTACAATATAGCAGAGTTGGTAGACACTTTCCCTGCCCACAAGAGGCTTAAAACACTAAATTTGGAACTCGAGAATGCCTGATTAATCCCAACATCCATAAATGGAGGGCGGTTGAACGTTCTCGATAGACGCCATGTTATTGTTTTGAAGAGGGGGTGAACGCTCGGTCCCCTGTAATATCTGCTTTTCTTTTCTTAGAATGACTCTCGGCATTTTCCCTTTAGCCTCCTAAATGTTCCTTGCTCTACTTTATTTGCTCAGAAAATATGGTAAGGGGCTTAGACGAAGATGAGACAAACTTCCTTGAAGAGGTTACACGGCAGCAAGAGTTAGTAGAAAAGCAACGAAGAGAAGAAGACTTGAAGGAGTTGAAGGAATACAGAATATCCTTTTCCCTTAATGGTAAATTGCTGGGTGGAGTAGGGAAGTGCAGTTCTTGGATTGCACAGGTGGACTGTAATTAAGTGTTCGTTCCAAAAGATTTCTGAAAACAAAGTAGATGGTGCCTGTGATGAAATGGAAACTCAATAGAATATGGTCCTAAGCTTTTGAGTATATTCAAGAACTTTCGTATACGAAATGATCGGGATTAAATTTAATTTTATTGAGGCGAGGTGGAGAAGGGGATAAATTGAAGACATCTAGGTCCTGTTCCTGATTGAGGGGTTTAGTCTAACCACAAGGAGGGAAGGGGTGTTCTTTCCCTGATGGCCCAACTATTTTCTTCCCTTGCAACCGCAGACCCCTGAATGAGTTCAGAACTCCCCTCCCCAGTCAGAGTCAGAGTCAGGATGTAGAGGTCAGTAAATATAATTGAATGAATGAATGAACGGTCACTTAAATCACATTTATTGAGTGCTTACTGGGTGCAGAGCACTGTAATAAGCTCTTGGGAGAGTACGCTATAACAGACTCGGTAGACACATTCCCTTCCCATAAGGAGCATACAGTCTAGAGGGGGCTGTAGGTCTCATTTCTGATGCAGGGTTGTGGATTCTAGAACTAAGTAGGAAATAATGAGCTCTTCCTCCCGCGCCCCCCAACCCCCTGCAACCAGACAAACTGGCAAAGGACCCAGGCCTAAAACTAATATGGGGTTGGTGGCTGTGTTCTGTTGTAGGCAAGAGTCCTAGAGCGAAGAAGAATTTGACAGTATTTAATTTGTTGGCAGTTTTGGTATGTCACTATCAAGGATTTCTCTTATTCCTCAATAAATGTCCATTTAATTTAGGACAGACAAACCCAGAATCCCCCCCACAGTGCAGTCACATGTCCTTGGGGGCCGGGCTGTGGGACAGCAAGACTTTAGAGGAGTGACCATCCCTGGAGTAGCTTCGTTTGCTGCTAGCGTTTCATGGCAACGGGCTCCAATAAGGCCTGCTTCACCCTGAGGGGAAATTTGCCTTTTGTTTTGTCACACAGGCACCTGCTCAACCTGTCTATTAATGCACCCAGAAGCAGCATGGCCTTGTGCATAGAGAGCTCAGTCCTGTGAGTCAGAAGGACCATGTGTCTGCTGTATGACCTTGGGCAAGTCACTTAACTTCTCTGTGCCACAGTTACCTCATCTGTAAAATGGGGATGAAAACCGTGAGCCTCATGTTGGACAGGGACTGTGTCTAATCCAATTAGCTTGTATCTATCCCAGCGCTTAGAACAGTGCCTGGCACATAGCAAGCGCTTAATAAATACCAGAAGGAAAAAAAAAATGTTTTCAGCCCCTTAGGGACTGAAATAAGATTCTCCTACTTTGGAATTAAAGATACAAATGCTATGATTATTTGTGGAAACCTCTTTGTTTTCAATTAAAATGGTAAATCCCCAGAAAAATCTACGTAAACCGGACAATACCGCTACATTTTGGAGAAACTTTAGATACATGCTACTTGTCTAGAGTGGGGATGAAAAACAACTCGAACAAACTAATTATTAATGTACTGTATAACTGAAAAACACTTAAGTAGCAGGAAACCTATTGAGAGAGGCATTGAAGGATAAAACATTTTATTATTAAAGTTAGAAATCAGTGTCTGATTCATGGCTTTGCTGGATAATTATTATATTTGTGATAGTTTTGATAATGTAATCATCCTGAATATAAATAATCTACTTTAAATTGGTAGGTGAAATTTGGGCCTTCTTCCCTCACCTCAAAAAACGGGCTGATTTAATAAGTCAATAATGCAAATTCTTGAGGGTTCATATGGTAAATTAATGTGACTGCATCCTTTAATTTTTTTCAATAATGAAAAAGTGTGGGAATAGATGCTTTCTAACAGCTTGCAGGAAACAGCTATACGGCTCCACTTCCCTCGGTGTTCCTTGCCCCATTTCTAGAATAATAATTGTGGTATTTGTTAAACGCATACTGTGTGGTAATCACTGTAGTAAACGCTGGGGTAGATTCAAGATAATCGGGTTGCACAGTCCTGTCCTTCACTGGACTCAGTCTAAGTCAGAGAGAGAATACGAACATAATCCCCATTTTGTAGACGGGGAAACTGTGACACAGAGAAATTAAACGACTTGCCCAAGTTCACACCGGAGGCAGCTGCAGGAGACGGCATTAAAGCACAGGTCCTCTGGCTTCTAGACTGGAGTTTTTTGGGTGGTTTTTCCACTAGGGCACGCTGCCTCTGAGAAAAATAAAATGTTCTTTTTCAGATGCTCTTCTTATAATGAACCCTGAATATTAAAGTATTTTTCCTGTGGTCACTGTCCCTTTGAAAG
The DNA here is from genome assembly GCF_004115215.2 of Ornithorhynchus anatinus. Classification (NCBI taxonomy): domain Eukaryota; kingdom Metazoa; phylum Chordata; class Mammalia; order Monotremata; family Ornithorhynchidae; genus Ornithorhynchus; species Ornithorhynchus anatinus. The sequence continues at coordinate 33,990,893 of NC_041738.1, read as the reverse complement.
TATTGAGGCGATACTACTCAGACTAGCACCCTGAGTTTGGGGAATGCTGAACAATTCCCTCAGGTCAGTTGGGTCACCTGGCAGGTGTTGTTTAGAATCTGGTTTGTCTTGACTTGTGGCCAAATGCTCTGGCCCAGTTTCCTTTTTCCCTTACTCCTGAGTTCAAGAGTAATCCATAACTATGTGGCTCTGAGCCCAGAATGGGTACATGAATAATGGCAAAAATTGTCTTAGATCGGTGAATGAACCAAAACTCCAATTTCAGTCGGGGACGAAGGTGTTTGCTTGCTCAACCACAAGATGTCACCAGTTCCATTCAAAGCTCCCAAGTCCTAATTAAGAAGCTGCTGGAGTTGACGAAGAAGAAAGTCTGAAATACTTATTTGGGTCAGGTGATATATATGGTTAGCACTCCTGGGAATCAAGTATGGGGAAAAATATGTTGCAAGTGAATATTAATGGGTTTCATATTTCATTTTTAAGTGGGAACCTTGGTTTTTTTTTTTGTTGTTTGAACAAATGTAGAATTTGATTATACTTACGGACTCTTAAATTAACCTAGTCCTGTAGTTTCCCTAGTAGAAGCACTCTGATTTCCTTTAGCATGTAGCTTCACAGAGTGTGGAATCGTTCAGAAATCTTCCTCAAAACAGTTTAGCTCCTTCCATATCTCTTTAGTGATTGTGACCAAGTCAATCAGTGGTATTTATAGAGTGCTTACCAGGTGCAGAACAATGTATTAAACACTTGGAAAAATACAGTATAGTTAAGTTGGAAGGTACGATTCTTGCCCACAGGAACTTAACAGTCTCCTAGATTGGCTGGCAGATTTCAAGGTTAAGGAAGCGAGAGGAAGATGCACACTGATGATTTGTAAGTCAATCAGGAGTATGTATTGAATGCCTGCTTTGTTCAGAGCACTTGACCAAGCACTTGGGAGAGTACAATACAATAGAGTCGGGAGATTCTGCCCACAAGGATCTCAGAGCTAGAAGAAGAGACAGACTAATATAAATAAATTACAGATATGTGCACAAGTGCTGTCTGTATAAGTCTTCTTTATTCAGAGAACTCAAGATTATGTTTCTCTTCCTTCCCATGGAGCTCCAGATTTTCAGGAGGGTTTGCCATGGGGGAGTCATTTTATTTTCGAGGTGATCTTTAACCTTCAACTCACAGTACCCTTACCAAGGTCGGAGGAACTCTGGACTCCAAGAAGGAAACAGAGAGAAAACTTGCTGCAAAACCGTTAGAAAACAAGAATAAGTTCTCTCAGGCTAAACTCTTAGCAGGTGCTGTCAAACATAAAAGGTGAGTGTTGGCATAATTTCTCAATCTTTCTTCCTCCAGCTCTCTCTTTTTTTCCTTTTTGGTATTTAACTGTTTGCAAGTGCCAGGCACTGTACTAAGTGCTAAGGTAGATACGGTAATCAGGTTGGACACAGTCTATGTCCCACATGGGACTCACAGTCTTAATCCCCATTTTACAGATGAGGTCACTGGGGCACGTAAGTCGGGTGATTTTGCCCAAAGTCACAAAGCAGACAAGTGACGGAGCTGGGACTAGAATCCAGGTCCTTCTGACTCCCAGGCCCGTGTGCTATCTGTATATTTAATCCACACTGCTGGGGATTAAAACTGTGCGCCCCATTTGGGATAGGGACTATGTCCAACCTGACCACCTTATATCTACCCCAGTGCTCAGTATGGTGCTTGATATATAGTAAGCAGTTAGAGTGAACATAAATAATATCGTCATTATTATTATTATGACACTGTAGCATTGGGGAAAAAAATAGCAAGTGCACATGTGCAGGTGAGCTGCACAAACTTTCCCAGCCTGCAGCTGCTGTATTTCAGAAGAACTAGGTGACAAATGGAGCCATCCAAGCTGAGTCACTTCAGTCTTCTGGTTGGCTGAGTTCTGGTTGGTAAGGGATGCTACAATGGAGTGTGGGGAAGAGAACCAGTAGAAAGAGCCCAGGCCTGAGAGTCAGAGGACTTGGGTTCGAATCCCAATTCACCACTTGCCTGCTGTATGACCTTGGGAAAGACACTTAACTTCTCCATGCTTCAGTTACCTCATCTGTAATTATCCAGTTACTTTATGGGGATTAAAGCTGGGAGCCCCATGTGGGACGGGGACTGTGTCCAACCTGATTACCTTGTATCTACCCCAGTGCTTAGAATAGTGCCTTAGTACATAGTAAGCACTTAATACCACAGTTATGGTTGTTATTATTGTTATTATTTTGCAGATAAGGTAGGTAACTGCAGCAGTTGTAAAGGTAGCAGATTTTCAGTGGTCAGAGTTAAGCCCATTTTCCCCGCTTTGCTGTGGCAAATGTGGCAAGAGCATTTACATAAAGTGTCCTTTTGTGTGAGGCATTATTTTTTCTTTCATTCTGTTGATTAATCACGCATGTTCAGACTGTATAGGTTGGCCCAGCTCACAAGTACCCAGACTGCTAATCGGTTCTATTTGTGCCTTGCCCAGATGCGGCTCAAAGATGGCCATACTTAAAAAACAAAAAAAATGGAATCTTTTGCTAATGATCGGAACAGTCCTATTTAGAATAGTCACCCCTTTCAGTAGCAAATCAGGAATTGGGATCTAGCTCCAGTGTCGACGCCCCCTCTCCCCCCAAAAAATATCGATATCAGTCATCAGTAGTTTTCACGAAATAGGCTGCTGTGCACCATGTGGAGCAAAGGAAATTCATGAGCAATTTCCTTTCTGCATTTAGTCTGCTGCTTCATTAAATAATTGGCTGCATCCTTTCCCTCCAAGCTCATTTGAAAGTAAACCCGTTCTAAAATGTGATTATCAGTCGGGACGGGAGGACAGGCCTGGATCTGTGCCTGTTGCATAAACGCTAGGGTGTAGTGTGTTCGGGGTCAGTAGTAGGTTGCAGGGTGGGGTGCAGCTCCGTTATTTGTCTTCTTCCCATTCCCAGGAAAGCGGTGGGTAGCATGTTTGTCGTGTTGAGCTCAGCTTCTGTTTCCATGCTTGCCCTCTAGGGTCCGTCTGCCACATCCTCGAGGTTGAGTCCAACAGCACTCCATTTGGACTTCTGCTGAAACTCAGCTAATTCCTGAACAGCTCCCTCCCTATAAACTTGACCAAAGCGTCTGTACCAACCGTTTGAGCACTAGGATGCCTAGATAAGGCCAAAAGGGTAAAGTAGCCAGAATCAATCAATCACTGGTACTTATAGAGCGTTTACTAAGTGCAGAGTACTGTATTAAGTGCTTGGGAGAGCACGATGCAACAGAATTAGCAGGCACGTTCCCTGCCCAAAACGAGTTTATAGAAGAGGGAGAACCCAGACCCGAAGTGTCTCCGTTAGTTTTTGAAGGTTCCTTTGGATCAAATCGGATGGAGAACGAGAACTTGGTTCCTCAGCGATGGTGGATATGCCTCCCTTGCAGTTCTTAATGCGGACATAACCCGAGTCCCTGCTTTTCTTGTTACAGTTCGGAGAGCAGCAACAACGTCAAAAGGCTGAAGTTGGCCCCTGAGCAGGGTGACAAGAATCAAGGTGAGTAGTAGCATTAGTCTCATTGTCAATCGTATTTATTGAGCACTTACTCTGGGCAGAGCACTGTACTAAGCGCTCGGGAGAGTACAATATAGCAGTATAAGAGACACGTTCCTTGCCCACAGTGAATTTACAATCTCATCCTACAGTGCGTGCAAATGCAGTGCTGGGGAGGATATCCTTAGATGAATCCAGTGGCTTATCAATAGATGGACAGTATCGATTAGACGGGTTTGTAAATGAGCCCCGGAGCTTAATGTTTTAGAGGACGATGCTGGGACTGGATAGTACACAGTGTTTTCATGTAGGGTTTTGAAGTCCTCTGCCAGAATAAGCTCGTATCCTTGGAGTGGGCGCTTCTCTCAGGATGCCGAGCCAAGCCGATTGAGCGCAAGAAGGATTTTTCTTTTTCTCTTCCAAAAATGCCATAAGGTGCTACTTCCCCTTGGCTTCTCCCGTTTAGCGGCAGAATCCCAAAGTCCTTTGAATGTCGGGCCCAGATTTGAGCCTTGATCGAAACCTTTCATCTGAGTGGGGATACAGTTGGAATATGGAGGATGGGAGAGGGGAATCAGGCCTACGGCGTCGTCACGAGGCAGTTCCTTGTGTGAAAGAGCCCATCTTCGCCGCTGGTTAGGACAGAGAACTGGAAATGGAAGAATCTGGTATTTTGTACTTGTAACTCAGCCTGTGGAACGGCTGTTTTCCAGTGACGAGGATGTTGCCGGATTGCTCGTTCACGCATTGTACACGGGTCACAGTAGGAGAGGGTGTCTTTGGAATGGGTGATATCTGGCTGGTTGGATTACAGGTCGTAGTCTAAACCCATCAAGGGTTTCAAGGGTAGAGAGCCAAATGCATAGGCCATGCCGAAGGGAGAGGGAGCAGGGGGAAAAAGGGGCAAGACCTCTTGAAGGAGATGTGATTTTAGTAAGAGTTTGAAGGTAGGGAGAGTAGTGGTCTGTCTCATCTGAAGGGGTAGGGAGTCCCAAACCAGAGGGAGGAGGTGGGCAGAAGGATTGATGGTGAGAGAGATGAGATGATGGTATAGCAAATAAGTTTTCGTTAGCTCAGGGGTCGTGTAACTAACTGAATCTAAAGCACGCTAGGTCTCCATGGCCTCCCCTCTCGCCGCCTCTCACCCTTGCCTCTGCTCCCCAATCTCTCCAGCTCTACTCTTCCCAAGCCCCAAGATCCCTCTTCCCTCACTTTTCACACCCTCCCCCAATATCTGCCATCTCAACACCCAGCCCCAACTCCCTCCTGCCTGGATTTGTGCTCTTTGGCGAAGGAGCTTTCAGGGAGCAAGGTGGCTCCCTCCGTCCTCAGAGGAATAAGGGTGGATTCTCTGGGGAGGGAAGGCAGAGGAACGCAGGAAATGAAGGATCTTCCAGGATGTGGGGACTTTGCTGACGGGCAGAGAGGGAGACAGAGTGAGGAAGCTGCTGGGAGGGAGAACAGTGGTCCAGGCGAGGTGGGCCAGAGAGGGTAGCAGTAGGAGTAGGGGACCCCTACTTTTGAGCTCAGGCAATTTTTTTTTTCTTTATGGTATTTAAGTGCTTACTATGAGCCAGTCAGTCTTCTAAGCACAGGATAGATACAAGCTAATCAGATCAGACACAGTCCATATCCCACATGGGGCCCACAGTCTTACTCCCCATTTTTTACACGTGAGGTAACCGAGGCACAGAGAAGCAAAGTGACTTGCCCAAGATCACAAGGTAGCTGAGCGGCAGAGCTGGGACTAGAACCCAGGACCTTCGGACTCCTAGACCCGTGCTCTATTCACTAGGCCACTCTGCTTCTTGACATTTGGATATTTAGAGGGAGAGGTCGGTTAGAGAAAGGATAGGTGTGCTGGAGAAAAGGTGGCTGGCATTTATTGGTTCATGATATTTGGAGGGCAGCCATTCTGAGAAGCAGGGAAAGTAATCTGAGGCAAAGATTGGACAACAGAAAATCAAACGGGTGGCTACACCACAATGCCTCATTCACATTTGAAGTGTACTAGAATTGGCAAATCTCTGCCGTGGTCTTGAACTCCAGTATTGCTTGGTGTACTATGCCATTGTGAGTCTTTTTCTTGTGTTTCCACGAGACCAACCGGGAAAGAAATCAACGGATCACGGTCCAGATTCGTATTTATTCCGAGCCTCCAGTTACAATTGTATTCTTTGGTGGAGTCTCGCTAATTTGGAAAAAATGGATCTCGACTAATGTCTGCCTAAAGTAGAGAAGAATGTCATGGTGGCAGCAGGGTTTTTTAATGGAGGTTGACTTGACTGGGGTGGGACTGCTTCTCCCCGTAAGTTTGGGCATCTGTCTTTGTCCTCTGTGGCGGAGACCTATCTGTCTCCTTGAATTGAGCCAGGGTAGCTGGCCTGCTCAAAAACTGGCACCCCTTTCCCCTCTCACCCCGCTGCTTCTGCACCCCTCCTGCCTCTTGCAGCTTTAATAACTGAACTCTGGATGACCCCAGGATGGTACAGGACAAACTCTTCCTTCTTCCCACTAAGCCCGTCCTCTGCGGGTAGCAGTAGGGAGGAGCCGCCCTGAATGAATACATAATTGGACCAATTTAAAAAGTACAAGAACCGTTATAGAATTCTTGACATCCTCCAGGAACGTACCCACGGGGAACAGCAGGGTACTCCAGATCCAGAGATTTGAAGCAGTGTGATCTAGTGAGTAGAGTACGGGCCTGGGTTCTAATTCCGGCTCTGCCACTTGTCTGACGTGTGATCTGGGGCAAGTCACTGTACTTCTCTAGTTCTCAGTTCCCTCATCTGTAAAATGGGGTTTTAGACCTGTGTGGGACAGGAACTGTGTCCAACCTGTTTAACTTGTACCTACCCCAGCTCTTAGTAGAGTGGCTGGCCCATAGTAAGCACAATTCAAGTGCCATAAAAAACAAAATAAAAAAAAACAACTTGGGTTTCCAGGATCCAGGACTCATTGGTTGAATGAGTGTGATTTTAATGTTGTTGGGAAACAGGTCTATATTCATTCATTCATTCATTCATATTTATTGAGTGCTTACTGTGTGCAGAGCACTAAGCGCTTGGGAAAACACAATACAACAATACCATATACCACCCAGGTTCCAGAGGGCTGCCAGGACTGAAGCTTTTCCATCACTGACCAAAAAAGGGTGTGTGTGTGTGTGTGTGTGTGTGTGTGTGATTTTTTTAAATGGTACTTAAGTGCTTACTTTATGCAAGCACTGTACTGAGCACTGGGATAGATACAAGATAATCAGGTCAGACACAGTTCCTGACCCACATGGGGCTGCCAGTCTTAGTAGGAGGGAGTAGGATTAATCTCCATGTTACAGATGAGGAAACTGCGGCAAAGAGAAGTTAAGTGACTTGCCCATGGTCATATAGCAGACAAGCGGTGGAACTGGGATTAGAACCCATGTCCTCTGACTCGCAGGCCCGTTCCATTAGGCCATGCTGCTTCCGTTTGCATCTAGAGAGAGAATGAGCTTTGCATTTGAACCAGGCTTGTCCAAATCGGGGAGCTGCTGATGGGCAGGAGCTGCTCTCCCAGACAGATATGCTGTTTGTAGGTAATAAAAATAATAATTGGGGTATTTGTTAAGTGCTTACTATGTGCCAGATACTCTTCTAAGCACTGGGGAAGATTCAAGCTAATCAGGTTGGGCACAGTCCAACCTGGGACTCGGTCTTAATCCCCATTTGACAGATGAGGGAACTGAGGCACAGAGATTTGCCCAAGGTCTCAGAGCAGACAAGTGGCGGAACCGGGACTAGAACCCAGGACCTTCGGAGTCCCAGGCCCGTCTCTGTCAACTAGGCCACGCTGCTTCGGCCGGCCCATCGGCAAATCACATTCCTCGCTCCTGCGGCCCAGTCCGAGGTTCTGAGTCTTGTCCGAGGTGGTCACTGGCTTCACCTCCACGGGGCCTGGTTGGTGAGCCCGGGGGTGAGGTCTCTTCAAAGCATTGCAGATGGGGTGCAACTCTTTCTGTGCCATGCTGTATTTTGGTTTCTAGGAGACGAGTCAAACGCAAAAGTTGCCCACATCTGCTCCCAAGTCACGCATCTGTCTGAAGCCTGAGAACACATTCTTATTAGTCATTTTCGTGTTAATTTGACTTGACAATGAGCTCCTGCAAATGAGGAAGTTGGCAGGAAGCTTACCCAATGTACCAAATGTGTGAGATCAGAGGGCAGTATCCTTTCTTTGGGGGCAATTAACTGCTTTTGGATGGAAGCTAGTCGCTTGTTTTTTCCCTTTCCCTTTCAACCAATCCTGAATAATTGAGACTTAATGTCTTTCTCGTGGAAGCTGTAGGCATATTGAGGCTTTACGTACTTTCATCAGTTTGGACAGTGAAACGTTCCCGTTTTGTATTTTTGTGTCTGGCTAGTTTCCATTTTGGCTCTGGAGCTCGTGGAATCTAGGGTAGGGAGCTGAGAGTCCCTCCTCAATTAAGTGACACCTTGAAATCCAGCTGCTTCAGTTCTTTTTATTCTGTTATCCATAAAACTGATTTTTGGATTATCCACCAATAATGGAATGGAAGGGAGAGGTATCCCGCAGGATGTAAAACACCATATGATACTAAAAGAGTTGACTGTGGGAGGGAGGAATGGAGGGAAAGGGGGAGATCTGGGTCCAGGGTAGCCTGGAGAGAGATAGTTATTATTAATTATAATAATAGTATTTAAGTGCTTTCTATGTGCCAAGCACATAGACAAGGAGTGTTGCCTAGTGGGTAGAGCATGGGTCTGGGAGTCAGAAGGACCTGGGCTTTAATTCCGGCCCTGCTACTTGTCTGCTCTGTGATCTTGCGCAAGTCACTTCACTTCTCTGTGCCTGTTACTTCATTCGTAAAATAGGGATTAAGACTGTGAGCCCTATGTGAGACAGGGACTGTGTACAACCTGATTAACTTGTAACTATAGTTCATACAGTGCCTGGTACATAATAAACATGTAACAAATACCAATTTTTTTTAAAGCACTCTACTAAGTGCTGGGGTAGATACATTGGAAAGAGCACCGGCTTGGAAGTCAAAGGTTGTGGGTTCTAATCCCCGCTCTGCCACTTATCAGCTCTGTGACCTTGGACAAGTCACTTTACTTCTCTGTGCTTGTTGCCTCATCTGGAAAATGGGGATTAAGTCTTTGAGCCCCGTATGGGACAACCTGATTACCTTGTATCTACCCAGGGCTTAGAACAGTGCTTGGCACATAGTAAGTGCTTAACAAATACCAAAATTATTATTATATACAAGTGAATCAGGTCCCACATGGGGCTCACATTTTAAGTAGGAGGGGGCACAAGCATTGAATCCAAATTTTGCAGATATAGGAACTGAGAGACAGAGAAGTTGTGACTTGCCCGAGGTCACAGAGCAGACAAGTGGTGCAGCCGGTATTAGAACCCCAGGACTTCTGACTCACGGGCCCAGGGTCTTTCCACTAGGTCACAGTCTCTGCTCTGCACAGCAGTAGCTAGGAGAAAATTTGGAGGCAAGATTCAGCTTAGTTCATCTTTAAAACAAACAAGCACCCCCCCCCCCCCAAAAAAAATGCCCTGGATTTTTGATGGATCACAGAATAGATGATCAGGTCACAGATAATTGATTTCTGTAGGGCCTGGGGGCCAATTCTCAATCAGCCATATTTATTGAGCACTGACTGCATGCAGAGCACTATGCTAGGCACTTGGGAAAGTACAACATAACAGAGTTCATTTAAGAAATTTAAACCAAGACCTGAAAGTTATTTATAAAGAAAGGTCAAGGTGGAAAATACCCACAGTATTTAAGGGGGATTGCCATTTATCATTTAGAAATAGTTTGAACAGTGAGTGGGATAGAGGCGTGGAGAGGTTATTCTGCATACCCAGGTACTGAGACTGGATGACCCTCTCGTCCCCATCTTGTGGTAATTTGCAGGACCTTCTGACCACAGGATCAGAAATCCAAAGATCCCTTGGCTCTGGTCGCAGCTTTGTTACTTATCGCGATGCCGGCCGAGTCACCTGAGGTATCCCACCCTTTGTTTCTCCAAAGGGCTGGGAGCATGACCATGGGCAAGTCACTTCACTTCTCTGTGCCTCAGTTCCTTCATCTGTAAAATGTGGATTGACTGTGAGTCCCTAGCAGGACCGGA